>NC_069500.1:1013930859-1014287109 GCF_027579735.1 Bombina bombina
AATAAATGGAAGCGTTACATATAGATGCATTATTAATTATTCTAGAGTGCTATAATAATGACATTTAATCCCAAAGCTGTTATATCTCAGAGAGTGTTATGATTCTTATTTCAGACAAAATATATCTTATCCTTTCAGGACACATAACTGCGCACAACCCCGTGAGGTATGTTATTGACTTTATACATAGCACATAGTAGGTAACTGCCATTTTGAATAGTATAAGACTATACAACATACATCTTGCTGTCATTTATCCAGAATATCAGGTTTACTGAGAAATGATTTATGCATCAAATAGATTTCTTCAGAATTTAATATTTATTATTAGAAAAGTTATTCTGCTTATGTAGTTTTCTATTAGGTGAACCAACATCATAGCAGTATGTGGAAATACAAAAGAGTAAAGGCAAATGATTTATACTAAACAATGACTTTATTTTTCCACTGTGACAATAAGAAATATAGGATGAATTTACCTATGCCTACATATTCACATAATCACTAGCGACAGTGACTGTGTGTGCATTACAGTGGAAGTGAGTGATGAAAATATACGGACTGTATTATTATCTACAGTACGAATGGTAGCAAACAACTTTTATAATTTCAGATTATAGAGCGCGCACACTGCAGTGTAAGAATTAACCAGGTGCTCTCATAATCTTGTAACCATGTGTAAATTGTATTTCGTATACACAGTTTTTACAACTTCTTAAAAAGTACGTTAAAAGGAAATATTTCAGCAGTTAGCTAACAGCTAGATTACGAGTTTTGCATAGTTATGGCCCATAACGCTGCTTTTTCCCTAACGCCGCTATTACAAATCTTTTAGGTATAGGTGTACTGCACACCTTTTTGGCCGTCACGCAACGTCAGTATGCTTGTGGCGGTCGTTAATTTCCCTAAAGCGCTCAAAACTCGTAATCTAGCTGTAAGTTAGTTAAGGAAGGTTTAAATGGATGTTAGATTTCTGAAAGAACATTATTTACTTGTGTTAAAATATATTTTTGCATTAAAGGGACAGTCAAGTATAAATTAAACTTTCATTATTCAGATAGGACTTTTAATTTTAATTGACTTTCCAATTTACTTTTATCATCAAATTTGCTTTGTTCTCTTGGTATTCTTAGTTTAAACTAAACATAGGTAGGCTTATATGCTAATTTCTAAGCCTTTGAGGGCTGCCTCTTATCACAGGCTTTTTAAATCTCTTTTCAACACAAAGAGACAGAAAGTACACGTGGGCTATATAGATAACACTGTGTTCAGGCACAGAAAGTTATTTAAGATCTAGCACAATACAATGCTAAATTTAAGACAATAGATGATAAACAGTCACAGTCATGTGATCAGGGGGCTGGAAGAAGGTTCCTAGATACAAGGTAATCACAGAGGTAAAAAGTATATTAATATAACTGTGTTAGTTATGCAAAACTGGGGAATTGGTAATAAAGGGATTATCTATCTTTTAAAACAATAACAATTCTATGGTTGACTGTCCCTTTAAATAAATTAAAGCTGTTTATTGTGATTTTGATAATGAGAGAGAGCACAGATGGACGGCCCATTGGGTAGAAGAGGCCCACAGCCTAATTTGTGTACAGTGACACGTCCAAGCATAAGAATAGAAATTGTTTATAGGGGAACTTCTGCGTTACATCTTTGTTAGGTTGTGACATTGGTAGCAGCCATTAAAGGAACATTAAACACTTTGAGATGGTAATATAAAATGATAAATCGTGTATATATATATATATATATATATATATATATATATATACAAAAGTCTACAATATACTTTCATTATTTATTTTGCCCCCTTTTTCTGTAATTCCATTCTGAAATTGTGAGCTTTTCAGTTCCTATTAGAAATGGAAGTGCAGAACACTGTTATATTCCACACAGCCATTGGCTGCACAATCTAGTGACCTGTTTATACCAGTCCCTAACTGGCCACAGCAGAGAAGGTAACCTAAGTTACAACATGGCAGCTCCCATTGTTTTATAGATACTAAAACGTTACATTTATTTTTATCAATATTTGAACAGCTAATGAAACTTTAAAAAATACATCTACGTGTTATTCTCAGACTAATCTTTTTTTAGTGCATCATTCTATCTAGCACTTATTTTGTGTTTAATGTCCGTTTAAGATTTTTCCCAGGATTATCTTGTTATTTTTTACCATCCTGTTTCACTTCTCTGCATATTCTGACCTAAGCAAGCTAATTATTTTTGAGTAAGGCATCTCTGGTGTTCCAGATACTTTGAGGCATATAAGGGTTTCACGGTGATGACCTCTTAATATACCTCCCCGTAGTGAGAATTATTTGACACAGGTAGCAGTAATACATTGCTAGTGCTTAAATACCTGCTTTCTACTTTGAAGAATATTGGATACAAGTAACTTCCAGCATGTCTAGGTGGCCTCTTGTCTAGGTGGCTTCTATTGCTTGTGATTTTGTGTCAGCTATAGGTAAAATTTTAGAGGGACACTTGCAGTGGTTTGGACTTCAGGTGATAAGAATGCAGGTGAGGGAATTGAATCCCCCAGGGCTTCTTCCTGAAAGTCTTGTGGTGCAGTTGGGCGAGCAGAAATCACTGTCAGCTGTAGGACACCCAGAGCCTGCAGAGTACTCAGCAGTATACCTTGATGCTGGATGAAATGAGCAACAGAAAACCCCATAACATTGCAGTCTCTGTCTTTTATCGTTCATTGGATACTAGTTTGCATAGATGCCAGGTGAAGGGAGATAACTGACCTCTGAAACTTAGATTTTCTGTCTACCAAATCTTTGATCTGAATAGGCTGTGATTTTATAGAGGGCTTGGTGGTCCTACTTTTGTTTCAAGGTCCAGTGAGCTGATTGACAAGGCTAGTTATACAAAGGCTAACATCCTTGAATTCTTATTTAAAGGGATACTAAACCCATTTTTTTCCTTTCATGGTTCAGATAGAGCATGCAATTTTAAGCAACTATCTAAGTTCCTCCTATTATCAATTTTTCTTTGTTCTCTTGCTATCTTAAGTGGGTGGAGTGGAGGAGCAGTACCCCAGTAGGACATTTTGTCCTCCACATTTAAGGAGTTAAATACATTTTGATGCCTGGACAATTTATTTTTAAGTTTAAAGGGATGGTAAAATAAAAATTATACTTTAATGACTCGCTGCTTGGAGCTAGCTGGTGACTGGTGGCTGCCCCTATGTGTCTCTTGTCATTGGTTCACTAAATCTGTTTAGCTAGATCCCAGTAGTGCATTGCTGCTCCTGTGCCTACTCTTCAACAAATGTTACTATTAAATAATAAGTTAGTAAACTAGTTAACTAGTACATTGGGAGGTTCTTTAATGTTGCCTGCTCTATTTGAATCATTGAAGTTTATTTTTTACTTTACTGTCTCTTTAATAGTGTGGTAGATCAAATATCTCCCATTTCTTAGTTGAATGTACCACGTGACAATATTTAGCGCTTTTACTTTACTGTCTCTTTAATAGTGTGGTAGATCAAATATCTCCCATTTCTTAGTTGAATGTACCACGTGACAATATTTAGCGCTCTCCATTTCACATTGTTAAGGCACTTTTTTTTCTTTTATGTCAGTTCACTTAAATGAGTTATGTATGGCAGGTATCATATTAATCAATCTCATCTTAGATGAAATGTATGATAAAATGCATGAATATTTCACTGCAGACAGCAAATAAAATATAGAAAAGATGAATAGGATCGCCCACTTGCTAAAGGGGTATTATGCTAAAAATGAATTTCCCAATAAACGGACAGATTACAACTGAAGTGGTATTTAGCGCTCCCCCTGGAGCACTAATACTGCTGAAAGTAAACTTTTAATGCGGCTGGTTAGTGCACGTGCTCTCTTTCTCCCCCCCCCCTCTCTTTTGCTCGCCTCTCTCTCCCCCCTCTCTTTTGCTCTCTTTCTCTCCTCTCTCCCTCTCACCCTCTCTTTTGCTCTCTATCTCTCCCCCTCTCTCTCCCCCCTCTCTTTTGCTCTCTCTCTCTCCCCCTTTCTTTTGCTCTCTCACTCTACCCCCTTTCTTTTGCTCTCTTTGTCTCCCTCCTCTCTCTCCCTCTCCCCCCTCTCTTTTTTGTTCTCTCTCCCCCCACTCTTTTGCTCTCTTCCCCCTCTCTTTTGTTCTCTTCCCCATCTCTTTTGCTCTCTTCCCCCTCTCTTTTGTTCTCTTCCCCATCTCTTTTGCTCTCTCTCCCCCCTCTCTTTTGCTCACTCTACCCTCTCTTTGCTCTCTCTCTACCCCTCTTTTGCTCTCTCTCTGTTCCCCCATCTCTTTTGTTCTCCTCTCTCTCTCCCCCATCTCTTTTGCTCTCTTTTTCCCCCCGCTCTCTCCCTCTCCTCCCTCTCTTTTGCTCTCTCTCCCCCCTCGTTTGCTCTCTCTCTCCTCTCTTTTGCTCTCTCTCCCTTCTCTTTTGCTCTCTCTCTCCCCCACTTTGCTCTCTCTCTCCCCCTCTTTTGCACTTCCCCCCTTTTGCACTCTCCCCTCTTTTGTTCTCTCTCTCCCCTCTCTTTTGCGCTCTCTCCCCTCTCTTTTGCTCTCTCTCCCCTCTCTTTTGCTCTCTCTCCCCCTCTTTTGCTCTCTCTCCCCCCTCTTTTGCACTCTCTTAGGCCACGCCCACTCCGCCAACCACGCCCACCTATTCCTGCACAACCACACCCATCATGGCACTCCCGGCAGCTGCGCCCCCTCATCACGGGCGCTTCCTCCGACCATGCCCCGGCCACACCCACCCAACCCATTCCCATCTGGCCATGCCGCATCACGGCACTCCCGCTGACCACATCCCCTCGTCACAGCAGCTCCGCCAGACAACGCCCCCGGTCACGCCCCCTGCAACGGCCGCTTCCGCACACTCTCTGCTCTGCTGTCAGATCCTAAAGGCCAGGTATGTTTGTCCTTGTGCAGTCTCTACTGCGCATGACTGCATCGGACAACAATACTTGGCCTTTTATAATATAGGATAGCTTCAGTATATATCTATATGAATATATATATATGTAAAAATGTATATATATATGTATATAGGAAACCCCAAAATGATTTGGATAAAACATCCAATTTCAAACAACTTTCCAATTTACTTCTATTATAAACTTTGCTTCATTCTCTTGTTATCATTTGCTTAAGAAACAGCATTGCACTACTGGTAGCTAGCTGAACACATCTAGTTAGCCAATCACAAGAGACAAATGTGTATAAGCACCAATCACCAGATAGCTCTCACTAGTGTAGGACATGTGCGTATTCTTTTTCAACAAGAGATACCAAGAGAACAAAGCACATTTGAAAACAGAAGTGAATTTAAAAGTGTCTTTACATTACATGCTCTGTCTGAATCATGCAAGTTTAATGAACATTTTCACCTATGTGAAGAACATTTGAATGTAAAGTTTTTTTTACAGTAAATACACAGTAAAACACATGATTAAATATAAATGTTGACTAAAAGTATTTTTAATGTTTATTTAAGTGGAAATGGCTCCAAAGTAAATATACATATGTATATATGTTTATATGTGTATATATCTATGTCTATACATACACTCACCGGTCACTTTATTAGGTACACCTTGCTAGTACAGGGTTGGACCTCCTTTTACCTTCAGAACTGCCTTAATTCTTTGTGGCATAGATTCAACATTTCTCAGACATTTTGGTCCATATTGACATGATAGTATCAAGCGGTTGCTGCAGGTTTGTCGGCTGCACATCCATGATGCGAATCTCCCATTCCACCACATCCCAAAGATGCTCTATTGGATTGAGATCTGGTGATTGTGGAGGCCATTGGAGTACAGTGAACACATTGTCATGTTCAAGAAATCAGTTTGAGATGATTTGAGCTTTGTGACATGGTGCATTATCCTGCTGGAAGTAGCCATCAGAAGATGGGTACACTGTAGTCCAGGGGTGTCCAAACTTTGCTCTCCAGAGGTTTTGGAACTACATTTCCGATGATGCTCAGCCAGCATTTTATGTAGCTGAGCATCATGGGAAATGTAGTTCCAAAACCTCTGGAGAGCAAAGTTTGGACACCCCTGCTGTAGTCATAAAGGGATGGACATGGTCAGCAACAATACTCAGGAAGGCTGTGGCATTTAAACGATGCTCAATTAGTACTAAGGGGCCCAAAGTGTGCCAAGAAAATATCCCCCACACCATTACACCACTAGCCTGAACTGTTGATACAAAGCAGAATGGATCCATGCTTTCATGTTGTTTATGCCAAATTCTGACCCTTACCATCTGAATGTTGCAGCTGAAATCGAGACTCATCAGACCAGGCAACATTTTTCCAATCTTCTATTGTCTAATTTTGGTGAGCCTATGAGAATTGTAGCCTCAGTTTCCTGTTCTTAGCTCACAGGAGTGGCACCCGTGTGATCTTCTGCTGCTGTAGCCCATCTGCTTCAAGATTCGAAGTGTTGTGTATTCAGAGATGGTATTCTGCATACCTTGGTTGTAACGAGTGGGTATTTGAGTTACTGTTGCCTTTCTATCATCTCAAACCAGTCTGCCCATTCTCCTCTGACCACTGACATCAACAAGGCATTTTTTTCCACACAACTTCCGCTCACCAGATATTTTCTCTTTTTCGGACCATTCTCTGTAAACCCTACAGATAGTTGTGCGTGAAAATTCCAGTAGATCAGTGGTTTTTTTAAATACTCAGACCAGCTTGTCTGGCACGAGCAACCATGCCACGTTCAAAGTCACTTAAATCCCCTTTCTTCCCCATTCTGATGCTCAGTTTGAACTTCAGCAAGTCATCTTCACCATGTTTAGATGCCTAAATGCATTGAGTTGCTGCCATGTGATTGGCTGATTAGCAATTTGTGTTACAAAGCAATTGAACAGGTGTACCTAATAAAGTGGCCGGTGAGTGAATATAAGTGTTTGGCTGAAGCCATATATTATCAATCAACTGTGTTTACTCTTTTTAAATCATAATGGCAACAGAAACTACCCAAATGACCCTGATCAAAACTTTACATACCCTGGAGATTTTGGCCTGATTACATGCACACAAGTTGACACAAAGGGGTTTGAATGGCTATTAGAGGTAACCATCTTCACCTGTGATCTGTTTGTTTGTAATTAGTGTGTATAAACGGTCAATGAGTTTCTGGACTCCTGACAGACCCTTGCATCTTTCATCCACTGCTGCACTGACGTTTCTGGATTCTGAGTCATGGGGAAAGCAAAAGAATTGTGAAAGCATCTGCAGGAAAAGGTAGTTGAACTGTACAAAACAGGAAAGGGATATTAAAAAGATATCCAAAGAATTGAGAATGCCAATCAGCAGTGTTCAAACTCTAATCAAGACGTGGAAAATGAGGGGTTCTGTTGAAACCAAACCACGGTCAGGTAGACCAACTAAAATTTCAGCCACAACTGCCAGGAAAAATTTTCGGGATGCAAAGAAAAACCCACAAATAACATCAGGTGAAATACAGGACTCTCTGAAAACATGTGGTGTGGTCGTTTCAAGATGCACAAGAAGGAGGCACTTGAAGAAAGATGGGCTGCATGGTTGAGTCGCCAGAAGAAAGCCATTACTACGCAAATGCCACAAAGTATCTCGCTTACAATATGACAAACAGCACAGAGACAAGCCTCAAACCTTCTGGCACAAAGTCATTTGGAGTGATGAGACCAAAATTTAGCTTTTTGGCCACAACCATAAACGCTACATTTGGATAAGGAGTCAACAAGACCTATAAAGAAAGGTACACCATTCCTACTGTGAAACACGGAGGTGGATTGCTGATGTTTTGGGGATGTGTGAGCTACAAAGGCACAGGAAATTTGGTCAGAATTGATGGCAAGGTGAATGCAGTATGTTATCCAAAAATACTGGAGGAAAATTTGCATTCATCAGCCGGGCGCTGCGCATCGGACGTACCTTGACATTCCAACATGATAATGATCCTAAACACAAGGCCAAGTCGACCTGTCATTGGCTACAGCAGAATAAAGTGAAGGTTCTGGAGTGGCTATCTCAGTCTCCTGACCTCAATATCAATATCAATATCATTGAGCCACTCTGGGGAGATCTCAAAGGTACAGTTCATGCAAGACAGCCTAAGAATTTACAGGAACTGGAGGCTTTTTGCCAGGACGAATGGGCAGCTTTACCATCTGAAAAGATAAAGAGCCTCATCCTCAAATACCACAAAAGACTTCAAGCTGTCATTGATGTTAAAGGGAGTAATACACGGTATTAAGAACTGGGGTATGTAAACTTTTGATCAGGGTCATTTGGGTAGTTTCTGTTGTTATTATGATTTAAAAAGAGTAAACACAGTTGATTGATAATAAATGGCTTCAGCCAAACACTAACCATGAGTGAAAGAAACGTTTTGTGTTATCATTCATATTCTCTGAAAAATGGCCAAGAAATCATAAATTCTGCCAGGGTATGTAAACTTATGAGCACAACTGTATATACATACACATATTTAGACACACATATATTTATAGCCATTTACATTCAAATACGTGTCCCCGAATATTCATGGCTATACTATTTTGCATTTGTTTTGTTGAAATAAAAAATGAGTATTCGTTAAACATTTACATTAGTTTTTGTTAAAACTAATGTAAATGTTCAAAGTTACAGTGCACTTTATACTTACCTTTTGCAGGCCGGAGAGCATGATAAACCGATCCTCTTCTTGCCAGAGCCCCAGTCACACTAATTGCAGGCTTAACACGCTCGGCACCCAGGACCTGCACTAACTTTAATGCAGGTCCTAGGAACTGACTGCACTAAGCCTCCTGTTAGTGAGGCCGGGGCTCTGGCAAGAAAAGGATTGGGTTAGCGCATTCTCCACCACACAAAATGTAAGTTTTAACCTTTAAAAAATAGATAGTGTGTATATGAGCATTGAGAATGTCTTCAGACACGGTGCATGTTTACTTGTAATACACGCACAAGTTATCACTAATGTTAGAGCACCACTTGTAGCCTAGCCAAAAATGTTTACGTAAGCATTACAAATCACTGTAGTCTAAATGAAATATTTATGTTGTGTGTGTGTGTGTTTTTTTTTAAATATGCATTCCTTTCTGATGTAATAATCTGCATGATTCCATTCTTCATTAGAGGATTTATGTGATGGAGTTGATGGCTTTGATGATGTCAGTATAAACATCTTAAGTTAGGTTTTCACAGAAAATTGTTTATTTTTATTAAATTATTTTGAAATGCAATGCACAATTGCTGATATATACTTTGCATGTGGGCATAGCATTGTCCTAAGAATGAAACAAATATAAATAATAAATCTGAATTTGGATGAGACAAGTATTTAAGTCCCCTCTTTATCTTAAGCAAATTTAGGACTAGATTACGAGTTGTGCGTTAGGCTGAAAAAGCAGCGTTAACAGGTCCTAACGCGGCTTTTTCACTACCGCTGGTATTACGAGTCTTGCAGGTTTAGGGGCACCTCACACTTCTTTGGCCTTACCACAAAACGACTTACGTAAACTTCGTAAAGTCTTTTTTCTATGGGACTTCCATAGCGTTGGTATTACGAGTCTGTCCTGGGAGGCCAAAAAGAGAGCGGTACACCCTCTACCTCCAAGATCCCTAACGCATTCTAAAGTCAGTAGTTAAGAGTTTTATGGTACATCGCTGTAACATAAAACTCATAACTAAAGTGCTAAAAATTATACTAACACCCATAAACTACCTATTAACCCCTAAACCGAGGCCCTCCCGCATTGCAAACACTAAAATAAATTTTTTAACCCCGCTAGAATAAACATATTAACTCCTAAACCGCCGCACTCCCACCTCGCAAACACTAGTTAAATATTATTAACCCCTAATCTACCGTCCCTAACATCGCCGCCACCTACATTATACTTATTAACCCCTAATCTGCCGCCCCCAACATCGCCGCCACTATTCTAACCCTAACACTCCCTAACTTAAATATAATTTAAATAAATCTAAATAAAATTAATATTATTACCTAAAAAATTCATATTTAAAACTAAATACTTACCTATAAAATAAACCCTAAGCTAGCTACAATATAACTAATAGTTACATTGTAGCTAGTTTAGGGTTTATTTTTATTTTACAGGCAAGTTTGTATTTATTTTAACTAGGTAGAATAGTTATTAAATAGTTATTAACTATTTAATAACGCCCTAGCTAAAATAAATATAAATTTACCTGTAAAATAAAACCTAACCTAAGTACAATAACACCTAACACTACACTACAATTAAATAAATTAACTAAATTAAAAACAATTAAATAAATTAAATTAAATTAGCTAAATCACAAAAAAACAAACACTAAATTACAGAAAATAATAAACAAATTACAATATATTTAAACTAATTACACCTAATCTAATAACCCCCAAAATAAAAAAACCCTAGCTTAAACTAAACTACCAATAAACTGTTCCAATCAGCCAATAGAATGCAAGCTCAATCCTTTTGGCTGATTGGATCAGCCAATAGGATTGAACTTCAATCCTATTGGCTGATTTTTCTACCTTAATTCCGATTGGCTGATAGAATTCTATCAGCCAATCAGAATCTAAGGGACGCCATCTTGGATGACATCACTTAAAGGAACCGTCATTCAGTAAGAAGACTCCGGATGAAGAGGATGCTCCGCGTCGGATGTCTTGAAGATGGAGCTGCTCCGCGTCGGATGTATAAAGATAGAAGATGCCGTCTGGATGAAAACTTCTGCCCGTCTGGAGGACCACTTCGCCCGACTTGGATGAAGACTTCTCCTAGCTTCATTGAGGACTTCGGCCCGGTTGGATGAAGACTTCTGCCTCTTCCTTGAGGATGGATGTCTGGTCTTCAGAACAGTAAATCGATCTTCAGGGGTTTTTTTAAGGGTGTATTAGGTGGGTTTTATTTTTAGGTTAGGGCTTTGGGCCGCAAAAGAGCTAACTGCCCTTTTAAGGGCAATGCCCATCCAAATGCCCTTTTCAGGGCAATGGGGAGCTTAGGTTTTTTTAGTTAATATTTTATTTGGGGGGTTGGTTGTGTAGGTGGTGGATTTTACTGTTGGGGGGGTTGTTTGTATTTTTTTTCAGCTAAAAGAGCTGATTTCTTTGGGGCAATGCCCCGCAAAAGGCCCTTTTAAGGGCTATTGGTAGTTTAGTTTAGGCTAGGGTTTTTTTGTTTTGGGGGGGATTTTTTATTTTGATAGGGCTATTAGATTAGGGGTAATTAGTTAAAATATCTTGTAATGTGTTTATTATTTTGATAGGGCTATTAGATTAGGGGTAATTAGTTTAAATATCTTGTAATTTGTTTATTATTTTTTGTAATTAGTGGGGGGGGGGTTTATTTAGCTAATTTAATTTAATTTATTTAATTGTTTTTAATTTAGTTAATTTATTTAATTGTAGTGTAGTGCTAGGTGTTATTGTAACTTAGGTTAGATTTTATTTTACAGGTAAATTTGTATTTATTTTAACTAGGTAGTTATTAAATAGTTAATAACTATTTAATAACTATTCTACCTAGTTAAAATAAATTCAAACTTGCCTGTAAAATAAAAATAAACCCTAAGCTAGGTACAATGTAACTATTAGTTATATTGTAGCTAGCTTAGGGTTTATTTTATAGGTAATTATTTAGTTTTAAATAGGAATTATTTAGGTAATAATATTAATTTTTATTTAGATTTATTGTAATTATATTCAAGTTAGGGGGTGTTAGGGTTAGAGTTAGACTTAGGTTTAGGAGTTAATACATTTAGTATAGTGGCGGCAACGTTGGGGGCAGCAGATTAGGGTTTAATAAATGTAAGTAGGTGTCGGTGATGTTAGGGATGGCAGATTAGGGGTTAATGATATTTAACTAATGTTTGCGAGGCGGGAGTGTGGCGGTTTAGGGGTTAATATGTTTATTATAGTGGTGGCGATGTCAGGAGCGGTAGATTAGGGGTTAATATGTATAATGTAGGTGGCGACAATGTGGGGGCGGCAGATTAGGGGTTAATAAAAATAATGTAGGTGTTGTCGATGTTGGGGGCAGCAGATTAGGGGTTCATAAGTATAATGTAGGTGGTGGCTGTGTCTGGAGCGGCAGATTAGGGGTTAATAAGTATAAAGTAGGTGTCAGCGATGTCAGGGGCGGCAGATTAAGGGTTAATAACGTGTAAGATTAGGGGTGTTTAGACTCGCGGTTCATGTTAGGGTGTTAGGTGTAAACATAAAATGTGTTTCCCCATAGGAATCAATGGGGCTGCGTTACTGAGTTTTACGCTGCTTTTTTGCAGGTGTTAGACTTTTTCTCAGCCAGCTCTCCCTGTTGATTCCTATGGGGAAATCGTGCATGAGCACGTACGACCAGCTCACCGCTGACTTAAGCAGCGCTGGTATTTAAGTGCGGTAAGGAGCACAATTTTGTTCAACGCTCACTTCTTGCCTATTAATGCCGGGTTTGTAAAAACCCGTAATACCAGCACTGCAGGTAAGTGAGCGATGAGAGAAAACTGCTTGTTAGCACCGCATAGCCTCTAACGCAAAACTCGTAATCTGGCTGTTAGATTTTTAAAATGTGATTTATTTATTTAACTGATTTATTTATGTGCCCTACTTTATTTAGCTTTGAATTGACTGATAAGTTGTGCTTGGTGTCTGACTATTTAGTGACACCTAGTGTATGCATTGAAAATAATTTGTTGTGTTAAATGAGACTACGGCACATATTTTAGAACAATATACTGCCCAACCTAAAGTATCATCACGTCATTTATATATGATCAGAAGAGAGCAATATGCTTTGTACTTTATTTCAAGGAAACACAGTAATTTGTCCAAATAATCCATAAAACTGTGGTAACCACAATGATTACTGGTGACCACATATTTTTTTTATATATTAAATTGCATTATAATTTTAAAAAAAGGCTGTTGTATAATTTAATTGTATAATTTCAGACCACGCATTTCAAATCTAGACCACAAAATCAGTGGATCGTCTTTCACACTCCTAACAGTGTCAGACTTATCCAAATATATATAAATGTTTCATAAATAAAAATTTTGTCATATAGAACACAGAGCATTTATGGAATCTTTTATGTGTTTAAATATAATGTACTTGTAAGTTATACAGATCTAATCTGATGTTTAAATATTAGTGGTACCACCTGGCATAGAGTAAAGAGAAAAATCTTATCTATTGTATCAACAAATGTTTGGGGGGGAGGGTCTCAATAAATGTTGCCATTTATATATATTTTTTTAAATTCTATTTAACATGGCTAAAACCACTAATAACAATATGCAATAAATGTATTTTATATATTTATTTGTGTTACTTAAAATATAAAAATATGTCAAATATAGTAAAGAGAAGCTTGCTGTAATGTGAGATTTTTAATAGTGTTTTCATTTTTCGGTTACAAGAATTTGTTTTTTAGCTATATAATTGTCATACTCTTACAAATCAAGACTTCTAGCCAAGCCTAGTTTGCCTCATAATTAAAACCTTTTATAAAATAAAAGGACAGATATCTTTTTTATGACATCGATGTGCATTAAAAGAGAAATACAAACAGTTAAACTGTCCCAGGATTTACCAGATGTGTTTAGCAAACAGGCATTCATGTGACAACCTTCATAGTAGTTACAAGAAGCTTTCAAAAGATCACTGCAGACTTCTTTATTGGCAAACTTTTTTTTTTTTCCAGAATATATTTATTATTTTTATTGAGGACTTTATAAGGCAGATACAAGGGTCAAATAAATGTACAATGTTCAAAACAAAATGTAATGCCGTATTATATATAGTACGTAATAGTCCCCATTTTTTCCCACTATTAACATATGTAAGTCACTCTTGAGGGCCGATATGGAGCTTGATGCCCCTTTTTTTTCGGCCAGCCTTCAGACCGCTGCTCCATAACTTGTCCGCCTGCTATGAAGCCGCGGACAGAAATCAACCTGATTGAATACGATCGGGTTAATTGACACCCCCTGCTAGGGGCCGAATGGCCGCAAATCTGCAGAGGGCGGCATTGCAACAGCAGTTCACAAGAACTGCTGGTGCAATGATAAATGCTGACAGCGTATGCTGTCGGCATTTAACGATGTGCAGCGGGCATGATATGCTACATCGTATGTTAAATATACCCCTTGGACCTCATTGACAGAGATGCTAATTATTAGCTGGGGTTATAATAGCCCTTCTTGGGCTATCTGTTTTTATTAAATGAAAAACAAACAAACAAAATAAGGTCTCTCCTAGACTAGAAAACAAACTGAACTATTTTCACATCAGAGTCTAATATACTGTTTATAAGTAAAGGAAACATGTATGAGATGAAAGAGACTTTAGCCATCATCTTGTAAAGATAGTTTCCTATAGGATTTTGAGGACTAGAGATAACTGAGTAAAAGCTGGCAATCTCTCTAGTAATAATAAACGGTAGGGGATAACAACAGTGGAGCTTATAATCGTATCACAACATAATATTTTCACTTGAATATTTGTGCTTAGGGTTGTGTAGCAAAAGTAGTATATGTATAACAAGGATTAAAATATAAAACTTAAACATTTCAGGAACCTTTAGAGAGAATTAAATGAAACTCAAGGGTTGGTACAGTAAACAATGCATGTCTGTATATTTGTTGGTCTTGCAATAACAGCTATGTTGCAGTGAAACACAGCTTCAGCCGCCGACCGCAGTCCACAGGGAAAATCACGTGCGTACCAAACTATAAGTCTTACGTAAAGTAACAGTATAGAATTAGGAAATATAGCAATTCTAGGCTAATGCAAAAGATGTAGGTATAAAGTTAAATAAGAACCCGTAATCTAGTATATAACAAAACGAGTTAAGAGTATATTTGACCATTATCAGTGTGAGCGTAAGGTATATTGCCAGCTATATACGTGTCCATGGCAAACGACTTGCCAATAGAACCTCTCACCATTTGCTTGCTGATTAAGTTGCAGGGGGGGTGATAGGCAAAGTCCTATGGAATGAGCAAGGTGATCTCTTTTAGGAGCTCTCCACTGCATATGGTGCAGAGTCTCTTTTGATGTGTCCCGTAGAACTGTCGAGTGTTGGTTGTACCTCAGTTGTATGTTAGCTCTAGAGCATCTGATCCGCCGTGGTTCCAAATACCGGTGGTGCCGGGCTTTGATTGTGGGTAGAGTAGAAGCCTTATGTCATGGTCAGTGTATCCGCTGGTCTCTGAGAGGGAACTTTTCATGCTGCCATGAAGGGTTGTCATATTAGGCAATCCGTCAGCTATCTGGGCTTCCCGGGCTCTGGCACTAGTCTGTTCCGCAATCCAGTAAGGCAAACAGTTACACGGGTAGTTTGCAATACGGTTGAACTCCTGTAGTGTGTCATAAGGGTTGGTAATGAAATTTGCTAGCATCACCTTATCATTCACATATTGGCAAACTTTTAATTATTTGTGCCCCTTCTGTCACATGAAAACACATCTGTACTGTAATCTTTTAAGTGGGAGCACCAAAAGCAGTTTATTTGCATTAATACTATAGGAAACTTTTTATTTAAAGTGAATGTCAATTTAGATGAATCGGTGCCCGGTTTTTAATAATCCTATTAATTCATCAAAATTTACATTTCACTCGTTTTCTTCAAATACCTTTTAATCTTTACAGCCACTGCAGCGCTTCCTCCGCCCATCGCAAGCCCTCTTCACAGGTCAAAAATGACAAATCCGACTTCCTCCAATCACGGCGTTGCCTCAGGCCATGATTCCCCCGGGGGGAAGCCATGATTGGAGGAAGCCGGATTTGTCATTTCTGATGTATGAAGAGGCTTCCAACAGCCGGGGCAATCGCTGGAGCGGCTGTGAAGATTAAAAGGTAAGTATTTGAAGAAAACGAGTGAAATGTAAATTTTGATGAATTAAAATGCCCTTGTTTTTAATAGGATTATTAAAAAACGGGCACAGATTCATCTGAATTGACATTCACTTTAAATCATTACCCCCCAGATGTATCAACAAGATATCTGGAGGGCAGAACAGCCTAGCATATTCAACAACTTTTGTCACTAACTGATCCCACCTCATTCCTCTGACTCCAAACCACCGTATGCTGACCTCTGAAGACGAAAACCCCATCTGGACCCCTTCCTCTCTAACCAGAGCCACTCATCTCCAAACCTTGCCTAAAGACCGCTTGGAACTGGAACAAGGATAAAGACGACCATCGCTATGCACAAATAATGTCCCCAGTCCCATTGGCCTCACCTCAACCAGCTCCTGCACCGCCTTTACAGGGCAGCAAGGGCCACCCATAGCCTTTAGGATAATCAGGACCCCTTTTCCCGCCTGGTCCGTCTTGGACCTCCCCAGCCAGATTGATACCCTATCCACCTCTACTACTAACACGTCCGACCTTTGAATACCTCTCTTATCCTCTTACCCACCAACTCGGATATTCTAAATGCCCCGAAGAATGCTACCACAAAGACTGCCCGAAACAGCACCCCTTCGTATTCCGATTTTCAAATTCCGGGCAGTAGCCCCACCACCTTTTGCAACACTAAAAACACCACCGGCCGTCTCCCATCCGCTACCAATTTTCCTCTACACAAACTTCGGGCCGCCAGCCGGACCAGGAAATGTTTCGACACATCCTCCCACCCCATCAGCTGAAATAAAAAAGCCATGGCTGCTAAGCGCCTTCTCACCATAGACCTAGATATCCTGTCCACCTTCCACTCATTCATCCACTCCAACAGGGCCCTTAGCCTCCCCGCTGTAGACCCCATTGCTCCCCCATCCTGCAGCCTTGAGGTCCACTGTTCCCATACCTGAATATAAGCCCTCCATGTCCTTGGCACCAAAGCTCCCTTTACCATGTCCATCAGGTTGGCAATGCTATAGTTCTCTCTGACGAAGTGTGTTTTCTCACGCGTAAGAGGCCTTGTTCTCTCTACATGTTTGGGGCACATTGTTCTTGCACTGTCTCACAGAAATAAATTTGGATTTCGAAACTGCCGTTACCTGGTGTCTGCTTCTTCTGTTGTTGGCAATGCTATATCCCACAGTCCGTCCGGGCACTGCTCCCCATAAACCTCCATCTCTGGGGCCAGCCGATGGAACCGATCCCACTGTAAATGGGAAAGAGCATCAGCGACCTCATTTTGCTTCCCCGGCACATGCACCGCTCTAAACAAGACATTGCATTGCATACATTTTAGCACAAATACCCTCAACACCCTTACCACTGGGGGGGGACGCTGCAGACAACCTGTTCAAAGCCATCACCACCCCAATATTGTCAGAATGGAATGTCACCCTTCTATTGGCCAGCTGCTTTTAGTGAAGCCTAGCTCCACCCACCCCTTAGGCCACTGCCCCACACACCACTTGCCGTTCAAGTATGCCCCGAAACCAATTTCTCCGGAAACATCCATGAACAAATCCAGATCTTAGTCCACACCCTTTTCTTGCACCATAGCTCTCCCATTGAATTCCTGTAAGAATTCCCGCCACACCCCCAAGTCCTCTTTAAGCTCTTTTTTCAAACGAACCCGGTGAAAAGGCTCCTTCACCCCCACCGTGGCCTGAGACAGGCTTCTCAGAAACACCCTCCCTACTGGGATGATCTTGCAAGCGAAATTGAGTTTTCCAATCAACAACTGGAGATCCCTTAATTTTAGCTTCTGCTTCCCCAACACACTGTCAATTGTTTCCACCAAATCGACTATTTTGTCCTCTGGCAACCTGCATTCCATCCGGACTGCATCAATTTCAATACCCAGAAATCTCAGACAAGTTGTTGGGCCCTTCGACTTACCCCCAGCCACCGGAATCCCGAAATCCCCCGCCACCTCCATGAATGTGTTCATAAGATGTTCACAGTCCTTAGACCCTTCCGGGCCCATGAACAAGAAGTCGTCCAAATAGTGGGCGACCGATCTGATACCAGCCAGTTGGCATACCACCCATTCCATGAAGCAGCTAAAGGTTTCGAAATAGGAGCACGAAATTGCACACCCCATCGGGAGACATAGATCCACGAAGAAAGAATCCTTAAACACACAACCCAACAGATGGTGACATCTGGGGTGCACCGGCAACAGCCGGAATGCCGCCTCCACATCGACTTTAGCCAATAATGCCCCTTTTCCCGCAAGCCGGACCAGGTCCACCGCCTTATCAAACGACGCGTACCACACCGCCGTCAATTCAGGGTCAATCCCATCATTTACTGAACCCCCTTTCGGGTAAGACAGATGATGAATCATTCTGTACTGCCCGGGGGCTTTCTTCGGAACCACCCCCAACGGGGAAACCCTTAGATTCTTGAAAGGCATGTCCTTGAACGGACCCGCCATCCTGCCCAACAAGACTTCCTTTGCCAATTTTTCCCTCACAATCTCCGGGAATTCTTTAGCTGACTTTAATTTACCAGGTATCCGGCCCCCGCCCCCTCCCTGAATGGAATCCAAAACCCCGAACTGAACCCCGTTAGCAACAATTCCACGTCCCTTCTCCTCGTTAACCCCCCCCGCCCTTAGCGAACTGTTCTAACCGCGGGACCATCCTTACGACCTTCACCGGCGTCCGCGCCATGAACAGCCACCTCCCCCATCCTAGCTGGCAATCGCCCTCGCTTGAAACATTTTGCGTATGAGTGGGCCCCCCCCGCACCCCGAGCACTCATGCTTGTACTTACATGCCCCTCCAAACCTACATTGCCCATCGTTAAATTGGAAACACAGTCCCTTTCGGAGAGCCACTGCTGCCGTTGCCGTTCGGCCCCACCAGTACTTGCTCCCACCCCTTGAAAGGACTGCCCATCCCGAAGTGGTGTCATCATCTCCAACCATATCCCCATGTCACGGTCGTCCCACTTCATATCTGGTCTCACTGCAATCCGCTAGCGGAACTGCTCATCGTACCTCCACCACGCCATGCCTCTGTACGTCCGGTATGCTGCTGATATTTCATCGAAATAACAGAACAATGCTGAGCCTTGCTCCGGGTACTTCTCCGCAGTCACACTCACCAGGATACAAAAGGCCCGGGTCCAGTTTGCAAACGTTTTAGGCAGCTTCCT
This sequence comes from Bombina bombina, assembly GCF_027579735.1. Taxonomy (NCBI): domain Eukaryota; kingdom Metazoa; phylum Chordata; class Amphibia; order Anura; family Bombinatoridae; genus Bombina; species Bombina bombina. The sequence continues at coordinate 1,013,949,949 of NC_069500.1, forward strand.
GTATCTCTTCTTCCTCTCTTCTTCCTCCTTCTTCCCTTGTTCCCCTTTTGGATCCTCCTTAATCTCCACAAACTGTTCCAGAGGCAGCAGCGAAAAGATCTCCAAGAATTACCTCTTCCAGATCTTGTCTTTTATCTCCTGCGTCAAATGAATGCCCAACGGCCCAATCGTGCACAAACATGGTCTACTCATGGTCACTTCTGCCACCTTGATGATACCTCCCACCAATCCATTCCCCCCTGCGGGCGCCGCCCCCACACCCTGGGCCCCTGTGTTTTGGCCCCCTGCTGCCACCACACACCTGCCACTCCTGAATTCCCGCCACACTGCTTCTCTACTTGCGCCACTAAATCGTTCAGCCCCTGTAACAATACTGCATTCAACCCCCCCCCCCCCCCACAGTCCCCGTAGCATTGGCCACCAAAGTGTTAGCCCCATTCCCTGGCTCCTCACCTGTCGCAATAGGAGCCGTATTGGACCGGTCCGGCTCCCCCGCATCAGCCCTCCTTGCTCCTTCCGTCGACCTGCCTGATGCCACCCTGGCCGTCTCCCTCCTTCTTGCTGGCGAACGCGTCCTCCTTTGGTCCCTGTCTGAGGGGGGGAACAAGGGGGGGGGGAGATGGAGGGGGGAACAGGAGGGGGGACAGGGGGGGGGGACAAGGGGGGGTGGGGGGAACAGGGGGGGGGAAGGTTACATGTGGTAACGTGTCTATCCCGCCTGCCTGCCTAGAACCTTCGCTAAAGTTGCCTCACGAGGGAAAATTCCCTGCTGCACCAATGCTCACCATCTTCCTATGCCCTGCACCTGTTCCTCCCTAGGGACAACTAACGGCCTCACTACATATAAGGGGACCCACATGTCAGCTAAGCTTAATGTGTTTCCCCAACCCCACCTTGGCATATCCCACTCTTTCGTTCCTCCTTTTATTTATTTATTTATTTATTTATTTACCTTTTGCAGGGTTTGCCTAAACCCCATCCTGCCCTGCTCCCTGCTTACTAAATTCCTGGCCCCAGTCTTTCCGGCCCACTAAGGGCCCCTAGTCTAAACCTATTCTCCTTGGGGCTTATCTATGGCCCCCTACTTGGATGAACCATCACCCCCCCCCCCGCTCCCTGGGCCTTATCTACGGCTCTCAGATTGCTACCACAAATCCGCCCCCCGGGCCTCATCTACGGCCCCTAACGGTCAATCACTGCCACCACCTTTGGCACTCCTCCCTACCCTGCCCATCTCCGGTCACTGCCAGGCCATGTGTCACCCCCCCAGCAACTCACCGGCCCGTGTTCCAAGGGCCCCCCCCACCAGATTTGAAGCCCCCTCCTCTCTCTCCCCCGGGCCTTACCTCCATCCTCCACGATCGTCGCTGTCCTTGGCCCCACCTTCACTGGCCTCTTCTGTTTGCCGCCTGCGCTGCAGGCTGTGTCGCATCCTGTTCCTCCATCCGCTCCACCAACCGCCACTTGAGCCAGCCCCGGCCTCCCTGCGGGCCTTACCGGCGTTGCTGTCCCGCTCCTCCTTCTGACCGGTCCCCCTGGAGACGCTCCGCTGCCAGTGCTGCTGCGCAGGCTTCTGCCTCTCACATTGCTTCCTCCTCCCAGCTCCGGGCTAAGCCTCTCAGGTGGTCTCGCTCTCCTCACCGGTCTGGCCCTTGGAGGCCGTGCTGTCCCGCTCCTTCCTGGAACCTTCACCGCCGGAGCAGCTCCCGCCTTCTGGAGATGCTCCTTTACCCACTGCATGCCCCTGGCTTGGGCCAGGGGTTCCACCGCCGCCACCATGTCCTGATTTGACGCCATGCTGTAGAAGGTAAGTGTGCAACAAAGCAAGCTTTCTTCCACACTTACCCTCTGCTCCAAAAGTTTGGCACTCTTTTCAGGACCACCCCGCTCTTTTAACTGTCTCCTCCAGCCCCTCCTATCATCCTCCTAGCCACCCCCAGCTTCTATGTCACACCTATACAGGGGTCAAATGCCCTTCCCCTGCATAGGTGCTGTCCAGGGCTTACTATATTTATATATTTGTATAAAAAAGGTTACGTTAAAAGCTAAAATCTGGTACTTAAAAGCATATGAAACCCAATTCATTTATTTTATGATTTAGACAGAATGTGCAATTTTAAACAACATTCTAATTTACTTGTATTGTTAACTTTTCTATGATATCCTTTGTTGAAAAGTGGAAACATAAGCTCAGGAGTGTGCACGTGTCTGGTGCACTATATGGCAGCAGTTTTGCAAGAATGTTATCCATTTGCAAAAACACTAGATGGAAGCACTATTTCCTGCCGTGCAGTGCTCCAGACACCTACCTAAGTATCCCTTCAATAAAGACTATCAAGGGGACAAAGCAAATTTCATAATAGAAGTAAATTGGAATTGTTTTTTTTTAAGTTGTATGTTCTGTCTGCATCACAAATGGCAATTAGAGGGTTTCACATCCCGTTAATACCTGACTACTCATTGGCTGATAATCAGATCTCTTACTGATTTATTGGTGCACAATAATGCACTTGAAAAAGAAGGAAAAAAAAGTCTGTCTTACATCTTAAAATACCATCTTTTGGATAAAAGAAAGAAAGTTTTTGTCTCATTTAAAATGTTTGTATCTTTCAAATGTGATTGAGCTAAAGAGAATTTTCACAATTTGCATAGTATTTATTACTTATACTTTATTACCTACATTAGTGAAAGTCATATAACTTACTGGATGTGCTTATTGGGGGGCAAACAGGGAAATAAGTTAAAGAAATGTGTTAAATGTGCCCCAATAAAAGTTATACTATAATGTCTAGAAGGTTTTCCTTGGTTGTATTGGCAGTTCAGTATAATGGCTATAACATATATGATTCCCACTTTAAATGTGTGCAGTGGTTATAAAACATACAGTATGATGTAGTGTCTATACATAGAAATACTGGGAACACAGATCTAAATTCTTCAAGATCAGTACTAAATGGAATAATGTAGCAAATAGCTCCAGAGACCAAAGTTCAACCTGTGGGCTGCTAAGATTCAGTGAATCAGCTTCGCACCTGCGTGAGGAATTCATTTGGCAGGAGCTATGCATTAGCTAAACCGCTTAATAGCCATGTGGGTGTTCAATGTGTTCTGCTTGTATATGTGCAGTCACTAGAGACCCCCAATTACATCCAAATGACATTATCATTATGTTGCTGTACCCCAGTCACTGTGAGTCGTTAATGGTATGCTAAGACTGTTGCCAGTGTTTTTATTAATCCTTTAACTGCTGAGCCAGCAAATGCAGGGGGTGGCCACGATGAGCTCCGAAGGCCCCCCCCCCCCGCGCATGATGAATCATGGTTGTCTGCAGGCGGACAGACATTGCCGGAAATCAACCCGATCGAGTACGATCGGGTTGATTAACACCCCCTGCTGGCGGCCTATTGGCCGCGAGTCTGCAGGGGCGGCGTTGCACCAGCAGCTCTTGTGAGCTGCTGGTGCCATGCTGAATACGGCGAGCAAAACAGCGAGGTCTGGCGGACCTGATCCGCAGCACTCAGCACAGAGCAAGGCTGAAGTGGAGCGTCAGGGGGCGTGGCCGACGGGAGCGTTGAGATGGAGGCGTAGCCGGGTGCGGTGATGGGACGTGGCCGGGTGTGACCAGGGGGCGTGACCGGACGTGGTGAGGGGCGTGGCCAGGCGGGTGTCGTCACAATGGGGCATGGTCGGGCGGGGTGCCGTGATGGGGCGTGGCCAGAGAGGCAAAGGGTTTGAAAGACAGAGCCAGAGAGGGAGCAAGAGAGGGGGGGAGAAGAGCCAAAGAGGGGGGAGAGAGCCAAATAGAGGGGGGAGAGAGTCAAATAGAAGGGGGAGAGAGCCAAAGGGGGGGAGAGAGAGCTAAAGAGGGGGAAGAGAGAGAGCAAAAGAGGAAAGCGAGCCAAAGAGGAGAGAGCAAAAAGAGGAAAGAGAGCCAAAGAGGGGAGAGAGCCAAAGAGGGGGGAGAGAGAGCAAAAGAGGGGAGGGGAGAGAGCCAAAGAGGGGGGATAGAACAAAAGAGAGGGCAGAGAGAGCCAAAGAAAGGGGGGATAGAGCCAAAGAGGGGAGAGAGAGAGCAAAAGAGGTGAGAGAGAGCGCAAAGGAGAGGGGGAGAGAGCGCAAAAGAAAGGGGGGAGAAAAAGCAAAAGAGAGGGGGGAGAGAGCAAGGGGTGGGACCGCTGTACTGCAAAAAAATGGCCTGTGTAGACGGGCTTTAGTACTAGTTTTGTCTATAAATGGTTATTATATGCAGTAACTCTTTAAGATCTTAGTATGTCAGATAGACAAAATTAAAGAGGCTTTTCAAGGTGTGTGCCCCAGGACTATAAACCAATGCATATTTTTCTAACTTTTTAAACATTTATTTTGTATGGAAATCTATTTCAATCCAGCAAATAATTTCAGATGTATAAATAAAAAAATATCTTAATGTCCCTTTATCAATTAGAGTGCTACTGGTTCATCATGATTCTTGAATAAATGTATTACCATTTTAAGAGATTTGCCTTTCACTGTTGTAGCAGAATGTCATGGTGTACTTGTTTGCTTACAGTTACATCTCACTATCAGTGCTCTCTTACACATTGGCTGCTGACATTCTTTGGCATGTAGTGTGAGAAGCCAAAGCTTTCTGTAGAGATAAACTTTCTGTGATTATTTTACTTGGAAAATATTGTATGAGCTTAACCAGCAGCAAAGATTTGGCAGAATTTGATGAAATAGGCAAATACTAGGTTGTCTAGAAAAGATGTGTTTTCAGATGTGTGTGATGACAGAAAACATTCACACAAAACAAACAGGTGTGAGTGAATGGAACAGGACAGAAAGTGGATTAAATGTTAGCAGATCATTTGTAAGGTTGGAGAGTCTAGTAACTTTTAGATAAAAAGACAACAAATGTTACAAAAGGATACGGTTTAATAGGTTTTTGTGTCTCCTTATATGGGCCCCAATTTATCAAGGTCTGTCGGACCTGATCCAACAGTGCGGATCAGGTCCGACAGACCTCGCTGAATATGGCGAGCGATACGCTCGCCGTATTCAGCATTGCACCAGCAGCTCACAAGAGCTGCTGGTGCAACGCCGCCCCCTGCAGACTCACAGTCAATAGGCCGCCAGCAGGGGGTAGTCAATCAACCCGATCGTACTCGATCAGGTATATTTCCGGCGATGTCTGTCCGCCTGCTCAGAGCAGGCGGACAGGTTATGAAGTTGATAAATATGCCCCATTGCATGTGAAGAGATTTGTATTATTTCTCCTCAATATTTACATTAAATAGACAATCTAATAAGAAATAAAATACACTATGGGGAAGATTTATCATAGTGCGAGCGGACATGATACGATGTAGCATACGCTGTTGGCATTTATCATTGCACCAGCAGTTATTGTGAACTGCTGGTGCAATGCCGCCCGCTGCAGATTCACGGACAATCGGACGCTAGCAGAGGGTGTCAATCAACCCGATTGTATTCGATCAGGTTGATTTCTGTCCGCAGCCTCAGAGCAGGCGGACAAGTTAAGGAGCAGCATTCTTTAGACCACTGCTTCATAACTGCTGTTTCCGGTGAGCATGAAGGCTCACGCCGAAAAAAGGGACATCAAGCTTCATATGGAGTTTGATAAATCAGCCCCTTAGTCATTATAGCATTGTATTTATTAAAAAAAATCTCTTCTTTTAAACGTAGAAACATTGATTTTGGCAGCATACAGGCCCATCAAGTTTTTTCCACATTTCCTATAAAGGGTCAGATTTAACAAGGGCTGAATGGCCCCTGTTCCCCTTGTTTGCGCGCGAGCCTTCAGGCTTGCCGGAAACAGGAGTTAAAGGGACAGTCTAGGCCAAAATAAACTTTCATGATTCAGATAGAGCATGTAATTTTAAACAATTTTCCAATTTACTTTTATCACCAATTTTGCTTTGTTCTCTTGGTATTCTTAGTTGAAAGCTTAACCTAGGAGGTTCATATGCTAATTTCTTAGACCTTGAAGCCCACCTCTTTCAGATTGCATTTTAACAGTTTTTCACTACTAGAGGGTGTAAGTTCACATTCACATATTTCATATAGATAACACTGTGCTCGCACACGAGAAGTTATCTGGGAGCAGGCACTGATTGGTCAGAATGCAGGTCTGTCAAAAGAACTGAAAAAAGGGGCAGTTTGCAGAGGCTTAGATACAAGATAATCACAGAGGTTAAAAGTATATTGTTATAACTGTGTTGGTTATGCAAAACTGGGAAATGGGTAATAAAGGGATTATCTATCTTTTAAAACAATAAAAATTCTGGTGTAGACTGTCCCTTTAAGAAGCAGCAGTGTTAAGACCGCTGCTCCTTAACTCGTCCACCTGCTCTGAGCGGCGGACAGCAATAAACCTGATCAGATACGATCAGGTTGATTGACACCCCCTGCTAGCTGCCAATTGACCGCAAATCTGCAGGGGGTGGCATTGCACAAAAACCCTGTGCATGTGCGTCCGTGCTCACTCCCGTCTATCCCGATCCCGCCCCCCTCCACATCACACGGCCCATCGTTGGCCGTCCACCCGGCTCCCACCCACCAATGATACCGGCCGTCGATGTCTGGTGCAGAGAGGGCCACAGAGTGGCTCTCTCTGCATCGGATGGCCAAGCAGGGTTATTGCAGGATGCCTCAATATCGAGGCATCACTGCAATAACCGGAAATATGCCGTACGTCCTCGGTCTTTAAGTGTCTTTTTTTTTAGGACGTACGGCGTACGTCCTTGGTTCTTAAGGGGTTAATGCCCTCTGCAGTTTACAATGACCCAATTTTCTTGTTTTGCGCTTCCTAAATCTCGCCCACATTTTACCATTTTTTTCACCCATTGAAATCAATGGGAAGCACTAAAGAATAATTAGCACCGCGTTTACACTGTACAAACTGTATTGTTTACCCCTAATGAACATTGACCAAGACTTACAGTTCACAAATGGAGATGTTATGGCACAAAATGCAGGTAAAATAGTGTGAAAGTATACACTAAACCAAACCGCCTTTTTACAGTAAACAACATTACTTGTGTAAATTTAATCTTTTGCAATTTGAATCCATCCTGAATGAGAAGTGTTAAATAATCTGAATATCGTTTGTATTTAGACATGAATGGTATACAGGACATGTTTTCCCATATATTTAGTTAAAGAGATATTACACACTTTGAGATGGTAATATAAAATGATAAACTGTATAAATAAAAAAAACTCTGCAATATACTTTCATGATTTATTTTGTTCAGTTTCCCTGTAATTACATTCTGATATTGTGAACTATTCAGTTGCTGTTAGAAATGAAAGTGCAGAACACTGTTATGTTCAACACAGCCATTGGCTGCACACTCTATTGACCTATTTATAACTGTCCCTAATTGGCCACAGCAAAGAAGATAACCTAAGTGACAACATGGCAGCTCCCATTGTATTATAGACATTAAAAATTTACACTTAAAGGGACCCTAAACCCAAATTTTTTTCTTTCATGATTCAGATAGAGCATGAAATTTTAATCCCTTAAAGGGACACTGAACCCAATATTTTTCTTTAATGATTCAAATAGAGCATGCAATTTTACGCAACTTTCTAATTTACTACTATTATCATTTTTTCTTCATTCTTTTGGTATCTTTATTTGAAAAGCAAGAATGTAAGTTTAGATGCCGGCCCATTTTTGGTGAACAACCTGGGTTGTCCTTGCTGATTGGACAGCACCAATAAACAAGTGCTGCCGAGGATACTAAACCAAAAAATGGCTGGCTCCTTAGCTTAGATGCCTTCTTTTTCAAATAAAGATAGCAAGAGAACGAAGAAAAATTGATAACAGGAGTAAATTAGAAAGTTGCTTAAAATTGCATGCTCTATCTGAATCACAAAATAAAAACATTGGGTTCAGTGTCCGTTTAAGGACAAGGCCATTTTTCAATTTCTTTCCCTTAAGGACCAGGGCTATTTTTACATTTCTGCAGTGTTTGTGTTTAGCTGTAATTTTCCTCTTACTCATTTACATATTATATACCGTTTTTCTCGCCATTAAATGGACTTTCTAAAGATACCATTATTTTCATCATATCTTATAATTTACTATAAAAGAAATATAAAATATGAGGAAAAAATGGAAAAAAGCACACTTTTTCTAACTTTGACCCCCAAAATCTGTTACAATCTGTTACAAATCTACAACCACCAAATTTTGTCCTGAGTTTAAAAATACCCATTGTTTACATGTTCTTTGCTTTTTTTTTGCAAGATATAGTGAAATAAATACAAGTAGCACTTTGATATTTCCAAACCATTTTGGTATATTTCCATAAAATTGTTACTTTTTCACACATTTTTTTCACAAACTTTAGGTTTCTCACTGAAATTATTTGCAAACACTTCTCTGGGATCCCCTTTGTTCAGAAATAGCAGACATATATGGCTTTGGCGTTGCTTTTTGGTAATTAGAAGGCCGCTAAATACAGCTGCGCACCACACGTGTATTATGCCCAGCAGTGAAGGGGTTAATTAGGGAGCATGTAGGGAGCTTCTAGGGTTAATTTAGCTTTAGTGTAGTGTAGTAGACAACCCCAAGTATTGATCTAGGCCCATCTTGGTATATTTCATGCCACCATTTTACCGCCAAATGCGATCAAATGAAAAAAAAAAACGTTACATTTTTCACAATTTTAGGTTTCTCACTGAAATTATTTACAAACAGCTTGTGCAATTATGGCACAAATGGTTGTAAAAGCTTCTCTGTGATCCCCTTTGTTCAGAAATAGCAGATGTATATGGCTTTGGCGTTGCTTCTTGGTAATTAGAAGGCTGCTAAATGCAGCTGCGCACCACACGTGTATTATGCCCATCAGTGAAGGGGGTAATTAGGGAGCTTGTAGGGAGCTTGCAGGGTTAATTTTAGCTTTAATGTAGAGATCAGCCTCCCACCTGACATATCACACCCCCTGATCCCTCCCACCAATAGCCATCAATAAGCAAGCGCTATCCAAAATGTGTGGAAATCGCGAATTTAGAGCTCTGGTTAACTGTTACGTTCTACTAAAAATACATGATGATCCCGCCCCCTCAACATCATTAGGGCCTATCAATGGCCACCCACCCGCCTCCCACGTAAGCTCCCACCCACCAATGATACCGGCCATTGATGTCCGGTACAGAGAGGGCCACAGAGTGGCTCTCTCTGCATCGGATGGCCAAGGGGTGTTATTCCAGGATTCCTCGATATCGAGGCATCACTGCAATAACCGGAAAGTGGCTGGAAGCGATCAGGATCGCTTCCAGACGCTTTAAACCCCAATGTCGTACAGGGTACGTCGCAGGTCTTTAAAGACCAGGTTGTGTGCGACGTACCCTGTACGACATGCGTCGTTAAGGGGTTAAGCAACTTTCGAATTTACTTTATTATCAATTTTGTTCTCTTGCTATCTTTATTTTAAAAGCAGGAATGTAAATCTTAGCAGCCAAGCCCATTTTAGGTTCAGCACCATGGATAGCGCTTGCTTATTGGAGGCTTACATCTATCCACCAATAAGCAAGCATAACCCAAGTTCTCAACCAAAAATGGGCCGGCTCCTATGCATCACATTCCTGCTTTTTAAAGAGAATGAAGAAAAAATGATAATAGGAGTAAATTAGAAAGTTGCTTACAATTTCATGCTCTATCTGAATCATGAAAGAAAAAAATTGGGTTCAGTGTCCCTTTAATTTGTCAATATTTAAACAGCTAATAAAACTTTAAAAAAATACATCTACATGTTAAGCTCAGACGAATCTTTTCTTTGAATGCATTATTTTATCTAGCATTTTTTTAGTGTTTATTGTCCCTTTAACTATTATTTTTCCATTTAATTATTTAAATTTAAGTATTTGTTTAACTATGGTTTTCCATTTCTCGATGTTACAGGTGTAGTTTCTCTCAGTCTCTGTATAGTTCATGCTAGCTGAAAAAAACATATGTAAATATCAGTGCCTCCATTACCTGTGGACTATTTGTTCTTAGCAAGCTGGTAAAACATAATGCAAATGTAAGTAGATTGGGTGTAAAACGGTAGATAATACAGGATTTTAAGAGCCAAAATTATTAGCGCTTTACAACTACTGATTATGCTGTTAATCACAATCCTTTAAAAAAAATATATGATCTAGTGATTATTAACAGAAAAACACCATTTACCTCTGCGGAATTTTGTTGATAAATAATTTGAAGGACATGGAGGAGAAAATTTGATATTTTTCCTTGATCCAAATCTGGAACTGACCTAACAGTCTGAAAAAAAACACTGCAATGGTAAAATTCTTAGAGCAAGCAATCAGCTGTTCCATGCTGTTTACCACAACCATGTTGGACTTGAAATATCTATATAAAGGGCTTTCAAATACTAAATTGCAAATTGAATACTAAATTGAAATGTGTAATTGATTAAAGTAAAAATCTGTACAACACTATACTTTTATCAGGAGGTTCTACTCCATGTCAAAAGATTTAATTTGAGATAGCTGAAGGAAATGCAAATCCAGGTACTTAGTAGCATACAACTAAACATATTAATGCTAATGGATAAGAAATACCTAAGAGGAATTGCAGTATAGATCCTACTTAGCCTGTCTTTCTTCTGTAAATATGGATCACTGCTGTTTGTGTCTTCATGATAGTCCATACATGCAAGATGCTTAGTGAACATTTTTGTGCCAGAGAAAAGTTATATTAAAATCACATCTTTAATGTTCATTAAAATGATGAATAAAAACAATTTTAACTCATATCAGTGTTTATGTGTCTCTTATTTACTTATTTATACTCTCTCTTTCTCATACTCTTCTCTCATCGTGTCTTTTTAAACTGTCTCTATTTCTACTTCTGCCAGCTAGGCCGGAGTCTAGAGTAGCAGGGTTTAGTAAGATAGCAAATGTTGTGCTCTTCAAATGTTTTATTTTGAATTTTAATACAAATCAATTACCCCTGGTTCTCTGCTGTAGGTGTATGATCCCTCCTCATCTCCTTGTCTTTGGGTATGAGAAATACAAGGCATGTATCGTCTAAAATTGTTATGGAGGAAGATTTGGGGGCAGCAGATTTCACGGTGTCTAATGCAGTACAAAAACTAGACACATCACTTCCTACACCCCTTAATTATTAATGGTTTAAATTTGAAAATCTTTATTAGTGAAACCATCCTGGATCTTGTGAGATTGTCATGAATTGGGAGGTGGAGGTGGAACACTGTCTTTTCCTCAGCTTCCCCAGTCTGGGCAAATGTCCTAAATTCCAGGGAATGCGGCCCCTGGCTCCACTGATAACATGACGTGAATCCACTTAACCCTCCAACTACCAGACCTATCAATAGTACACGTGCAGCCCACCCCTCATGTTAGATTTCCACCAACCAAACATTGAGAGGCCACTGCCCTCAAGTCCTGCTCATCTTCCTGTCTAGAAACCTTCTGTGAATTGTTGGGAGGTACATATAATATATAGTCATAAATGCTACAATATACTGTAATTAATTGATTCTTTCATATAGCGCCTCCTAACTGTCTTACTTTTCTATAAACAGTCCTCCTGTTACTCTACATCTTATAAAGGCTCTTATATCTATTAACAGAAAAGCAAAACAATATTCTTATGACAGACCTTTAACTATTTCCATTTAAGTATTATGTGAGTAAAAGTGTTGACAAAATATCTCTTCAGTGTCTTCACTCACCTCATTAGTCTTCACCGGTTACTATGCGACTATATGCAGCTGTATCACTGAGAAATATTAACGTGAGTGACCTATTATAAAATCAGCTACACATAATAAAATATGAACTGGACAACTTAGACTGCCAAGACTTTTATGAGTGAATGTAGCAAAGTAGGTTTGCACAATCAGGACATCTTACATAGAGCTCTGTCTAACTTTAGGGAGAATTGGCTTACAGCAGAACTTACGTGTTTCTATCTTGTATAAGAAAGTGCACGTGCACCATTATACATATTACATTTTTGTTTTGCATGAAATGGATAATGTAAAAGTAAGAACACAACTGATACGGCCAAACCTGTACAAACTGCATAAGAACAGTAGTTTTATCCAGGAGAGAAATATATACACATACATCAGTATTTTGTCATGTGCACTCTTTTGGATGTAAAAAAAACACCTTTTTTATATTACTGTTTTGTTGCCAGTGAGACATCATTTATTTTAATGTGATACTCATGTCTACAACAAGCAACGCTCTCCTTACACAAATGTTGCCTCTGAATTTATTTTGTTTGGAGCATTTTATTTTCTTACCCCTTATGGAAAGTTGTTAGTCCACAATTCCTGGTATGTTTTACACAAAACAATAGATTGGCAGAGGTTTGTAACACATTTACAGCTTGTTAGGACCTCTGGTACTTATTTCAACTTTTAAAAATAAAGTTAATATCTTATTTAATCAGTATATCACTGGATGAATGCACCTGCCAGAGATATGTATTTGATTTGCCGTCTCAATATCCTTTGCTGTAAATCTGTCTTCTACCCTTCCATACTATTTCATCCATTTTTATAGCTTTTGATAGAATGTTACAAACCTAAACGATAACATGGCAGTGGAGACTATAAAGAGAACATGGAAATAGTAAATCAGGATATTTCTGGATGTGGTGTACTTTATCCCAAAGTAACAATTCATCACACAAGTAACTCCATCTAGCGCTATGTAGCATGCAATGAAGAGAGGTTCACTTTGCGCTTGTGGGATATTAACTAACATAGGGCTATATTACTAGTGGAGAGCTTGTGCGTTAACTCTAGACTTTGACTTTTTGCCTATTACAATTTAAAAGTATAAAGTTTTTGCTTGCGTGCTAACCCAACTTGAGGAAATAGCCGAAGTCTGAATATCGTGACCGTGTTAATGTATTCCCCCTTAGACTTCAATGGAGCACGAAAAGTGGTATAAATACATAGAACATATTCCCCTATGTGTAGAACATTAGAATGTGAAAGATGTACAGTGCATACACAGTTAAACACTTTATTAAATATGAATAGGCATAAATATGATTTCTCAAGTTTTCCACTACTTAACTGCAATGGGCTCCAATGCACTTATATATAAAGTCTATATATGTATACATATATATTTATGTGTTTATATAACATAGAAATACATAAATAAGTATGTACATACACACACACATATATACATACATACATATACATATTTAGACATGTATATGTATATATCTCTTTGTAAAAGTAGTGATGTCGCGAACTGTTCGCCGGAGAACAGTTCCCAGCGAACATAGCTTGTTCGGGTTCGCCGCTGCGGGCGAACACATGCGATGTTCAATCCGCCCCCTATCTGTCATCATTGAGGAAACTTTGACCCTGTATCTCACAGCCTTCTGACACATTTGAGCCAATCAGCAGCAGACACTCCCTCACAGATCCTCCCAACTCCTTGGCAGCAGCCATTTTAGATTCATTACGATCTTGCTTTCTTAGTGAGAGGAGCTTTAGTGTTGCTGCTGCTGACATTATAGGGAAATAGATAGCTAGGCTAGTGTATTTAGTGTCCACTACAGTCCTGAAGGACTCATCTACTCTCTGCTGTAGGGACAGCACCCCAAAAGCCCTTTTTAGGGCTATAACTTCAGTCGTTTTTTGTTTTTTTTATTTGTAATTTTATTTGCATTTGCCTGGCTTTCAGCCTGTGTGTGAGGCTCACAGCATATACTGTGATTAGTGCCACCACTGATATCTGCTTAACATTAGTGTAAATTTAACCAACAAAACTTTTAAATCATTTTGCTAGTGTAATCTAATTTCATTTTCTATCAGGCCTGTGTCTCAGGCTCACACAGCATATACTGTGGTTAATTGCTCTGTGCCAGCCACCACTCATATCTGCTTAACATTAGTGTAAATTTAAACAACAAAAGTTTTAAATCATTTTGCTAGTGTAATCTAATTTCATTTTCTATCAGGCCTGTGTGTCAGGCGTACACAGCATATACTGTGGTTAATTGCTGTGCCAGCCACCACTCATATCTGCTTAACATTATTGTAAATTTAAAAAAAAAAAACTTTTAAATCATTTTGCTAGTGTAATCTAATTTCATTTTCCATCAGGCCTGTGTGTCAGGCCCACATCATATAGTGTGATTAATAGCTCTTTTTTCCACCACTTATATCTGGTATAACATTAGTGTACATTTATTTTAATTTTTTTTTTACATCAGTCCTCTTCTACTGTTATTTAATTTTAGTTGCCAGGCCAGCCTGGCTGCCATTAGTGCCAGCCTGTGTGTCAGGCTGCCAGCATATACTGTGCCTACTTCCATCCTCAGTGCCAGTCCACCACTCCTATCTGGTGTAACATTAGTTTAAATTTTGTAAAAAAACTTTTACATCAGTCTTCTAGTGTTATTTAATTTTAGTTGCCAGGCCAGTCTGCAACTAGTGCCAGCCTGTGTGTCAGGCTGCCAGCACGTACTGTGCCTACTTCTATCCTGAGTGCCATCACTCCTATCTGTTGTAACATTAGTGTAACTTTTTTTAAAAACACTTTTACATCAGTCTGCTATTGTTATTTAATTGCAGTTGCCTGTCTGCCAGCATGTGTGCCAGGCCCACTTTCCAACTAGTGCCACCAATCATATTTGTTATAACAGTAGTGTAAATATTTTAAATAAAAACTTTTTTGACTGTGAATCATCAGTCTGCTAGTGCAATTGAATTGCAGTTGCCTGCCTGCCAGCGTGTGTGCCAGGCCCACTTGCCAACTAGTGCCACCAATCATATTTGTTATAACAGTATTGTAAATATTTAAAATAAAAACTTTTTTGACTGAGAAACATCAGTCATCTAGTGTAATCTAATTGAAGTTGCCTGCCTGCCAGCGTGTGTGCCAGGCCCACTTGCCAACTAGTGCCACCAATCATATTTGTTATAACAGTATTGTAAATATTTAAAATAAAAACTTTTTTGACTGAGAAACATCAGTCATCTAGTGTAATCTAATTGCAGTTGCCTTCCTCCCAGCGTGTGTGCCAGGCCCACTTGCCAACTAGTGCCACCAATCATATTTGTTATAACAGTAGTGTAAATATTTTAAAAAAATATTTTTTGACTGTGAAACATCAGTCTGCTAGTGTAATTTAATTGAAGTTGCCTTCAATGTATCTATCTATCAAATCTATCTATCTCGTGGTTGTGCAAATGGACTGTTTGCGGTTGTTTGTGGTGCGTTACACGGGGAGTTTGGTCTGTCACTGTAAAGCGGGCGTAACCCTTACACTACCTGATCGATACAACATCATACCAGATGTTTTAAAGCACGTTATTCCAAACAATTTAGGAATGTTAGGTGATTTAGGCCCTTTATGGGTTAAAACCAGACTCTGCATCAACTATGTAATTTTCCTTGGGAGTTTTGCCATGGATCCCCCTCCGGCATGCCACAGTCCAGGTGTTAGTCCCCTTGAAACAACTTTTCCATCACTATTGTGGCCAGAAAGAGTCCTTGTGGGTTTTAAAGTTCACCTGCCTATTGAAGTCAATGGCGGTTCGCCCGGTTCGCGAACATTTGCGGAAGTTCAAGTCCACCGTTCGCGAACTTAAATTTTTAGGTTCGCGACATCACTATGTAAAAGCCCTTTGCAGTCCTTTTTTTCCCCTAACACTTGAGACCTTATATCTTTGAGCCCTTATAACTTTTTATAAACTTTTTGTAACTGTACTTTTTAATGTATTTTTAGTAGAACGTAACAGTTGACCAGAGCTCTAAAGTCGCGATTTACACACATTTTGGATAGCGCTTGCTTATTGGTGGCTACATTTAGCCACCATTAAGCAAGCGTAACCCAGGTTCTGAACCAAAAATGGGCCAACTCCTAAGCTTTACATTCCTGCTTTTTAAAAATGATAGCAAGAGAACAGTAAATTTGATAATAGAAGTATATTAGAAAGTTGCTTAAAATTGCATGCTCTATCTGAATTATTAAAGAAAAGATTTGAGTTTAGTATCCCTTTTACTCACACAAGCAAAATCTTTACTTCTGGCAGTGTTCTTGCTCGAGCAAAAGTGCTAAATAGCACACCACTTGTAATCTGGCCCTAAAAGTGGTGAGCAACCTATATTTGCAGAGCTTGGCTATATTTATTTAAGTTTAACACTTTATTTTCTGTAATTGTAATATTCTAGCATATAAAGAATATTTATTTTTCCATTTAAAGAGACAGTGTCCAATTTTTCAGAATCCCTTCTACAGACTTCAGTTTTACATTGTGCCATTTTTCTGTTTTCCCTTGAGGGGGTTAACCCTTTGTGTGCCACTTATATTGTATTTCTGTGCTGCTATTTACAGTAAATACTTGCCTATCCTTACTTATATACTGTATACTATGGAGCAATCTGGTACAGCTCATGTCTCTGGACCTCACGCTGACCCTTTGGAAGGATGATCCACAGATTGTCCATCTCATTAAAAAAGACTTCTTCATAACTAAGATTCTTTTTCGTTGTTCACTAATTTTTCTGGTCCCACAAGGGACAGAAAGCTACAGGAATTTCTCTAACTACTAGGCTTAAGGTTTTAATTCACAAGGCTTACTTGGTGGCAGGGAAGTCTCCTCCAGAGTAAATTACTGCTCACTCTACTAGAGCAGTTGCCACCTATTGGGCTTTCAGGAATGAAGCTTCCATTGAACAAATTTTTAAGGCAGTCACTTGTTCCTCTTAACATACTTTTACCAAGTTGTACCATTTTGACACATTTGCCACTTCTGAAGCTGCTTTTGACAGGAAATTTCTGAAATGCCACTGCTCCTGTTTAGTGCTACAGCTGCCCTATTTCATGTTGGTGTTGTGGACTTCACAGTTTGGGTATATTATGCCACATGTGATGGCTCATGGACTCTCACCATCTTATGAAAGAAAACTAAATTTATGCTTACTTGATAAATTCATTTATTTCATTATAGTGAGAGTCCACAAGACCTGCTCTGTTGTTGTTGTTGTTTTTTGCACCGTTGGCAGCAGTACCAGTTTGACTACTCTAATAGCAAGTCTTGATTGACTTCTCCAAATAAGACAAGTGGCAGGGAGAGTTTAACCATTAAAATCAAATTGTTCCAAAGAAGAATGTATTAATAAAATATTCACATTTTGCACGTATGTTAACTTCTATCAGTAGAAGCGTTAAATTGAAGCATTCTGTTCTGCTTTGAAAGACAGAATTGGGACTGCACATTAAACCTCTGAGGAGCACTTATAGCCACCATTTGCCCATTAGTGGCCTACAAAACCTGGTAATAATTCATTGTTAGAGGAGAGGATGTTTCATGCAGCATATGGAAGAAATAAGCTATGAATACAAAACACATTTACTAAGTGGTTTTCCACACTGGAAGAAATCTTACAGCTCACTCACTGGAATAAACTTTAAAATGCTTTAATGAGGCTGTGATTAACCAAACACAGGACTGTTAGACTGAGCTGTATCAGACTTTATTCCAGCTCTCAGTAATGCTCAAGACTTTTCATTGCCTGCTCTGTCAGAACAACCGGCACCAGACTAATCAGCTAAAACTATTCCATTGTAGGAAAAATGAGACTGTGTGATCGATAAATCATTTTAGCCTTAGCAGAGTGATCTCAGTAGATCTGATACATTATATTCTAAGAATAAAACTGATATGAGTCTTATTATTAATTAAATAGACTTGTGGCTGTAATAATAAAGAACAGATGTAACTATAGGGTTGTAATAATCATCAAATGATGCAGATTCATGTTAAATGTAAAAGGATAATAGTAAATATTGGTTCTTAATATACTTCTTCCTATGATCTTAAATGACACTTCCAAGATCATGACATCCTAATCCAGAACAGATGTTGGAGTTATGAAATTTATGGGGATGTTATGGGTAAAGTGTGATCTAACAAATGTCCAAATGATCAATAAACGAATAACTTATATGAATTTAGATTTGACTAAATTCCATTGCTGCAAAGTGCACTATGTAATATGCCACATAAATGATAGCCATCTAATGCATGTGCACAACAATTAGTTGTGGCTAATTAAAGGGATATCAAACCCAAAAAGTTTATTTTGCTATTCAGACAGAGGGCTCTATTTAACAAGCTCTGTATGGAGCTTGATGGCCCCTGTTTCTGGCGAGTCTTCAGACTCGCCAGAAACAGCAGTTATGAAGCAGCCGGAAATCAACCCGATTGAGTACGATCGGGTTGATTGACACCCCCTGCTGGCGGCCCATTGGCCGCTAGTCTGCAGGGGGTGGCGTTGCACCAGCAGCTCTTGTGAGCTGCTGGTGCAATGCTGAATTTGGCGAGCGTATTGCTCGCCGTATTCAGCGAGGTCTGGCGGACCTGCTCCGCAGTGCCGGATCAGGTCCGCCAGACCTTGATAAATATGGGCCATAGTATACAATTTAAACAAAGTTTTCTATTTACTTTTGTTATCAAATTTGCTTCAATCTCATGATATTCTTTGTTGAAAAAAACCTAGGTAGGTGTATGGAACACTACATGGCAGGAAATATAGTTGCCTTCTAGTGCTCTTGCAAATGGATAATATTCTTGCAAAACTGCCTCATACTTACTAATTAGTGATTGCTTGATATGTGTAGGAGCTCATTTATATCACCAAGTGACAACAGCGAAGCAGATAAAAGAAACATACTTAAATAGCTTTTTAGGGGGTGTGGCCAGGAATGCTAATGTCATACATAAGACACTCGGAAATGAAGAGTCTTTGCACAATTTGTTTTGTGTTATGTATAAAATTAGCAGTCATATACTTTAAAAACAACAAATTCAAACTTTATATCAAAAAATTGGAAAAACAAAAAAAATCGAGCTGTTAAATATACAATTTGTTATTATTTAATGCAATATAAGTTCACACTTGATCACCTATATCATTTACTACTTATTATCTTTGTATGATGAATCTTTATGATCCATTTGATCCTTTAGTATAGTGAGAGATACAAGCTGTTTTCTGGATCACTTTCTATGCTTGTTGTTTGTATTTTACTTAGTAATAAAGTATACACGATTTTATCATTTCTTGAGTGCAACTGCAAAATGTATTGTTTTAAAGGGACATGTTAGAGCATTTTAGTATTGTGCTATTAATTGCATATAACTTTGTTTTTATCCCCTGCAAATGGATGAGAAACATAGTTAAAATCAGTTCTACAGTAGCAATGCATTCCTGAGAGCTATGTTAAAACATTTGGTGAGCCAATGACAAGAGACATGAATGTAACCACCAATCACCAGCTAGCTCCCTGTAGTGTAGGATATGTACATATTATTTTTTTAAAAAGTATACCAAGAGAACAAAATACATTTGATAATAGTAGTGAATTTAAAATCATCCCATTGTTTTATATAAATTAAACATTTACACTTAATTTGTCACTATTTAAACATGAAACTTTAAAAAAAACATATCTACATGTTATTCTCAGACAAATCTTTTCTTTGAATGCATCATTCTGTCTAGCATTTATTTAGTGTTTAATGTCCCTTTAATTTGGACTTTCCTGTCCCTTTAATGCTAGACTGGTTCTTCATCATGGTTTCCACACTGCAGGGATTATGGGGTTTGTAGTGATGTGATCACCTCATAACAACAACATAAGTCCATTGGTTCAAAACCTCTTTGGTTTGGGTACTATTGCAGCTAATCAAAATGTCTCAATCTATGACTAGTTTTATATTGTCAGAAAAGGGGTGAAATCAGAGTCAGTTTCTTCACCTACCTCCTATTCCAGCGGTTTAGCTGACAAGTGTCCTCTAGTTTATAAACAGCCATTATCTGGGCCTTCACAATCGGCTAGATTATGAGTCTTGCGTTATGAGTAAAAAAGCTGCGTTAAGCCTCATAACGCTGCTTTTTTACTACCGCTGGTATTACGAGTCTTGAAGATTTAGCGGCACCGCACACTTTTTTGGCCTTACCGCAAATCAACTTACGCAAATTGCATATAGTCTTTTTTCTATGGGACTTCCATAGCGCCGGTATTATGAGCTTGTCCTGGGAGGTCAAAAAGTGAGCGGTACAGCCTATCCCGTCAAGATTCGTACCGCATTTTAAAGTCAGTAGTTATGAGTTTTACACTACAACGCTGTAGCATAAAATTCATAACTAAAGTGCTAAAAAGTACACTAACACCCATAAACTACCTATTAAACCCTAAACTGAGGCCCTCCAGCATCGCAAACACTAAAATAAAATTATTAACCCCTAATCAGCGGCTCTGGACATCGCTGCCACTAGAATAAACATATTAACCCCTAAACCGCCGCACTCCCGCCTTGCAAACATTAGTTAAATATTATTAACCCCTAATCTGCTGTCCCTAACATCACCGCCACCTACCTACATTTATTAACCCCTAATCTGCCGCCCCCAACGTCGCTGCCACTATATTAAATGTATTAACCCCTAAATCTAAGTCTAAACCTAACCCTAACACCCCCTAACTTAAATTTAATTAAAATAAATCTAAATAAAACTTACTATTAATAACTAAATAATTCCTATTTAAAACTAAACACTTAACTGTAAAATAAACCCTAAGATAGCTACAATATAACTAATAGTTACCTTGTAGCTATCTTAGGGTTTATTTTACAGGTAAGTATTTAGTTTTAAATAGGAATTATTTAGTTATTAATAGTAAGTGATTTATTTTAATTATATTTAAGTTAGGGGGGGTTAGGGTTAGACTTAGGTTTAGGGGTTAATAACTTTAGTATAGTGGCGGCGGCATTGCGGGCGGCAGATTAGGGGTTAATAAATGTAGGTACGTGGCGGCGATGTTAGGGACGGCAGATTAGGGGTTAATATGTTTATTATAGTGGCAGCGACGTTGGGGGAGGCAGATTAGGGGTTAATAAGTGTAGGTAGGTTGCGGCGACATTGGGGCGGGAGATTAGGGGTTAATAAATATAATGTAGGTGTCAGCGATGTTGGGGGCAGCAGATTAGGGGTTAATAAGTATAATGTAGGTGTCGACAATGTCCAGAGCGGCATATTAGGGGTTAATAAGTATAATGAAGGTGTCAGCCATGTCGGGGCGGCAGATTAGGGGTTAATAAGTGTAAGATTACGGGTGTTTAGACTCGGGGTTCATGTTAGGGTGTTAGGTGTAAACATAAAATGTGTTTCCCCATAGGAATCAATGGGGCTGTGTTACTGAGCTTTAGGCTACTTTTTGGCAGGAGTTAGACTTTTTCTCAGCCGGCTCTCCCCATTGATGTCTATGGGGAAATCGTGCACGATCGCGTGCAACCAGCTCTTTGCTGACTTAAGCAGCGTTGATATTGAAGCACAATTTTGCTCTACGCTCACTTCTTGCCTAATAACGGCGGGTTTGTAAAAACCTGTAATACCAGCGCTGTAGGTAAGTGAGCGGTGAGAATAACGTGCAAGTTAGTACCGCACCCCTCATAATGCCAAACTCGTAAGCTGTCCGATTGTTTGTAATTACTTATGTCTACTGTTTGTTGGTTGTCTGTATGAAGCAATATCATTGTTTTCACACATACACTTTTGGACAAAATTGCTGTGATAGAAGCTAAAAATGGTAATCTGAGCATCATCTCGACTGTAAAATATTTTCCTTGCTGATGAAACAGTTGGCAAAAGATCCTAACTACAAAATAGACCAGAAACACTACCATGGTTGCTTGACTGTTTCATATTGCTAAGCATCAAAAGACAAATAAATCTTTGCTTATGTCAGGAAACAGTTCTGCATAACATAATGATTTTAGCCTAATGGAAGTAAATACTCTCGGGTAAGCGTTTATCATGGTATATTTATATTTAATATAAACAGTGTGTACTTCAGTTCAGAGCGACAAATATACTGTGTTTACAAGAACGCGTGCTCCTCTGACATGGGCTTTGTTATTATGAAGTAAGATCGTGGCTGATTACATTAAACTAACAAAGTTCTTTTAGTTAAGAAATGTTGAATATATTTTGCACAAAGGATGAAATATGGATGGCCTAGTTATAGGGTTTATGTTGAAATGAAAATGACATTATGTATGATTAAGTAATCTTTAGGTTAGATTTAATATGCTTTTATTGCAGTATGACTATTAAGACCAGCAGTTTAAGATTTTTATTTTTTTTCACCCAGTATTATCTGGGAATAGTGAGCAGGTTTAGATTAAATGCGTTAATTCAAAATATTTTTAGTAACAGGGATTTTTTTTTATACACAATGCGAGTTCTGAAAGACTGGGACTAACATTAAAGGGGCAGTCAAGTCCAAAAAACTTTCATGTTTCAAATAGGGCATGTAATTTTAAACAACTTTCCAATTTAGTTTTATCACCAATTTTGCTTTGTTCTCTTGGTATTCTTAGTGGAAAGCTAAAACTAGGAGGCTCATATGCTAATTTCTTAGACATTGAAGGCCGACTCTAATCTAAATGCATTTTGATAGTTTTTCACCACTAGAGGACATTAGTTCACGTGTTTCATATAGATAACATTGATCTCATGCACATGAATTTACCATGGAGACAGCTCTGATTGGCTAAAATGCAAATCTGTCAAAAGAACTGCAATAAGGGGGCAGTCTGCTGAGGCTTAGATACAAGGTAATTACAGAGGTAAAACGTGTATAATTATAACTGTGTTGGTTATGCAAAACTGGGGAATTGGTAATTAAGTCATTATCTATCTTTTAAAACAACAAAAAATCTGGTGTTGACTGTTCCTTTAACAAATTCAGGACCAGCTTTACATATCAAGTGCCCTAGACACCCACAGCTTATTCTGTAATTCAAATGCTTTTTTTGTAAATCAAAAGTTAATACTTAAATATTAGGTATGTGCAAAAGTCAAGCTGGATATATTAGTGTTAAAGGGCAACACACAAAAATCTGGTGCCGAAAATGACCGAATACTGCCTCCAGTGGCCATATTTGAAATTGTCTGATAAACTTTGAAATTGTCTGATATTTTGCGCATACCTTAAATATTACAGTTCAATATTGATTCCAATAAACTTTGAATGACATGTAAAACAATCAACATTCAGATATTAGTAGTAGAATGTTCAAATGTGGAAAAGTTAACAATTGTAGGCAAAAATAAAAGTTTGGCAAACATTGAACATTAGTTTAGAATTAAAATTAGGAACAAAATAATGGCCATTTCTTTTCTTTTTTTCAATAACAAATGGGATAAAACATTTGCCATTCCCTTCTTTGACCCCTTGAATCCACAATAAAATAGCAATACAATAAAATACAAGAAGTTCACAGTTATGAAAAAACAATATAACAATTACGAGAATAATTTTTCTTTAAAAGGTCTCTGCTGAAGAACTTTCTTATAACCATATCATATCTTGTAATAGTAAACACATGAAATGTGCATAGGTGCATGTCAATTTTACATTTTTGTCATATATTTTTATTAGTAAAAATGCTTCTAGTAAAAGTTATTACTGTTTTATAGCAGCATATGTACATATGCTTTGAGTACCCCGTGCACCAGCATTTAAAAACCACACCTTCTCGTCATCGGCTTGTGTGACACAAATGAAATCTTCCCTAATGCAATACATAGCACCAACAGCTCACTAAGCAGTTAATGTGTTTAAATTCTGATCCTCTAATCACACGTAGCATATGTGCATATGCCACTAAAACAATAATAACTTTTATTAGAATCATTTTTTACTAATGGAATAATGAATTCATGCACATTTCATTGTTATCCATGTAAGGAGACATCATCAATATGGAAATAATTTTCTGTAATGTTTTACTATCGCTATGGTTGTATTTTTTTTTCTTCTTTAAAGTGAAGGTCAAGTCTGGCTTAGTCGCTCACTACGTTCTGCAGTTCATTAAAAATAAAACTGATGTTCATTCATGATTTCTCCTAATTGTTGACAAAATCATTTATTTATTACCTTCAAATTCTCCCCGTTGTAGTTTTATTGTCCGCCCGCCATCTTGCCAATATTGATTGACAGATTTTTAAGATCAATTCACCAATCTCCGTTTAACCCCCCCCCCCCCCCCCCCCCGGAGCGTTCAGCAACTTTTTTGAAAACATCACTATTTAATTATGCGCATGCGTTAAACAGTAAATCGCGTCATATACCTCTCATGCTCATGCATGAGACGTGCATACGTATTCTGCTTCGTTGTTATTTGGATACATTTCTTCAGGTATATCGAGTAACACGATCGCATAGTAATCAATGAATGAATGTATTCATTTATTGAATACTATGTTTCACTGGTATGGACTGTAAAATTTTTACGCTTGCGCGATTACGGTGATCATACACATGCACAGTTTCTATGAAGTATTGTGCACAAGCTTTTGAGTGACCGCTCGCTACTTCACTAGTGATGAATAAGGAAGTGGTGGAGGGAAGGAGTAACAATGTAAAACGGAGGTATAATATATTTTGATGTTATACTAAAACTAAAAACGATAGTGAAAAATAAAGTTAGCGACTTTAATGCAGATATGTTAATGTGTAAATTGATGCAGTCCATTAGCATAAAACTGACCTTCACTTTAAAGGCCTTTGAAAATCTATGCAAAAGTATCCTTTCTTATAAAGGAGAAAAAAACATAAATTCTGTTGCAAAAAAAGTAACAAAAGTGATACTTTTAAATGCTAAAGAATTTATGCCTTTTTCGAATACCCTGGTTAACACATTACTACTCTTTTTTTCAATATTATTATATAGGAGTAACAACATTTAACAGTGTATTAATGTATTGCATAAAAAAAACACTGAGCGCTGTAATAAATACTTAAAAAAAGAACATAAAATACTTGCTACAAAAAATAGTCATCTTATATAGACTTTCACAAAATGTATCCTGTTTTAACACTTGCGCTGATGTCCCATTTTGGGCTAGATTAAGAGGGGAGCGCAAAATTGTACTTACACAAGTGAGATATTTGCGCTCTACTAGTAATACTAGTCTGGGGTCAAGTCGAGCAGGAACGCATGGGAACAGAGTTCCTGCACTATTTTTGCAGGAGGAACTAAGTTCCCTTTGTACAATAGAAAATAAACACTTCAGTAAACACTGCTGTTGCTGTTGGGAGGAGCTGGAGCACAGTCTAGTTAGAGGGATAGTAAGATCCTCTAGTAATGGGCAGTAACACCTCCTACAATACACCAAATGTAAGACTGTCAGCGGTCCTGCTGTGTGATCACCCTGCACTGTGTGTTACACTCTGTGCTTACATTTCTGTGTGGCTTGCTCTGGGGTTATATAGCTCCCCTAAGCAGAAATAGGACTATTGTAAATGGGTGAGTCTCTGTGACAGAGGAGGATTCTCAGGCCCAAAGGCAACCATTCAACCCTTCATTGGATTTAGTTTGCTTTCATTATCCAAAGTATATAGAATATATACATATAAATACAGCGTGTGTGTATGTATATATATATATATATATACAGTCCAGATAGAGGACAGCACAATCTTACACCAATTCAACTGCCAAGGTGCACTGCAAGCCAATTCGTATCCTCTCCATGAACACAGGCACTCACTGGTCTTTATAAAAGGTAATCCTTTATTAAAGGATTACCTTTTATAAAGACCAGTGAGTGCCTGTGTTCTTGGAGAGGATATATATATATATATATATATATATATATATATATATATATATATATATGTGTGTGTGAGTGTGTAAAACAATATTATTTGTGAGGGAGGGTGGAAGTCTTGGTGAGTTTTTTATGTAGGACTTGACCTCTTACTAGTGCATGCAGAGCAATGCGAACGTGAGCTTCCATAGGCTCCAATGGGAGCCTCATTCTCATGCTGTGAGACATGGCATGAGAACCTAGCACAGCGAAGGGGGTAAGTCGCTCAGCGATGGGCAACAGATTTAAATATATACAGTACCTCACAAAAGTGAATGCACCCCAAACATTTTTGTAAATATTTTTTATATCTTTTCATGTGACAACACTGAAAAAATGACACTTTGCTACAATGTAAAGTAGTCAGTGTACAGCCTGTTTAACAGTGTAAATTTGCTGTCCCCTCAAAATAACTCAACACACAGCCATTAATGTCTAAATCATCGGGAACAAAAGTGAGTACACCCCTAAGTGGAAATGTCCGAATTGGGCCCAAAGTGTCAATATTTTGTGTGGCCACCATTATTTTCCAGCACTGCTTTAACCCTCTTGGGCATGGAGTTCACCAGAGCTTCACAGGTTGCACTCCTCCATGATGACATCATGGAGCTGGTGGATGTTAGAGACCTTGCTCTCACCCACCTTCCATTTGAGGATGCCCCACATTGTAGCAACGTGTCAATTCTTCAGTGTTGTCACATGAAAAGATAAAATAAAATATTTACAAAAATGTGAGATACTGTAAAAAAAAAATAATATATATATATATATATATATATATATGAATATATAAATATGTATGTATGTGTTTAAATGTGTATATACACATATTACACATAAATATATACAGTATCTCACAAAAGTGAGTACACCACTCACATTTTTGTAAATATGGTCTGGGCCTGCATGAGTGCTGCTGGCACTGGGGAGCTACAGTTTATTGAGGGAACCATGAATGCCAACATATACTGTGACATACTGAAGCAGAGCATGATCCCCTCCCTTCGGAGACTGGGCCGCAGGGCAGTATTCCAACATGATAACGACCCCAAACACACCTCCAAGATTACCACT
The DNA here is from genome assembly GCF_027579735.1 of Bombina bombina. NCBI lineage: Eukaryota > Metazoa > Chordata > Amphibia > Anura > Bombinatoridae > Bombina > Bombina bombina. The sequence continues at coordinate 1,013,976,718 of NC_069500.1, forward strand.
GCCTTGATAAAGAAGCCGAGGGTAAAGGTGATGGACTGGTCAAGCATGTCTCCAGACCTAAGCCCTATTGAGCATCTGTGGGGCATCCTCAAACGGAAGGTGGGGGAGCACAAGGTCTCTAACATCCACCAGCTCCGTGATGTTGTCATGGAGGAGTGGAAGAGGACTCCATTGGCAACCTGTGAAGCTCTGGTGAACTCCATGCCCAAGAGGGTTAAGGCAGTGCTGAAAAATAATGGTGGCCACACAAAATATTGACACTTTAAACCCAATTTGGACATTTCCACTTAGGGGTGTACTCACTTTTGTTGCCAACGGTTTAGACATGAATGGCTGTGTGTTGAGTTATTTTGAGGGGACAGCAAATTTACACTGTTATACAGGCTGTACACTCACTACATTGTAGCAAAGTGTCATTTCTTCAGTGTTGTCACATGAAAAGATATAAAAAAATATTTACAAAAATGTGAGGGGTGTACTCAATTTTGTAAGATACTCTATGTATATAAGCATATACATACAGTATATATTTACAGGGACCAATCCCCATAGACTGCAATTTAAAGGCCCTTTTCAGTGCAGTTTATTTTTCTAACACCCCACACCCGCCAACTGTAACCCCTAAGAACTGTTTTGTGCAGTTTTTTTGTTTTGCTTTTTAAAAACGCCACTTTTAGAAAATGAATGCGGTAGCAATAACCAGCCACTTGTAATGGTTGGGTATTCATTGCGCACCCATAATAAATTAGCGCTCCACTTGTAATCTAGCCTTTTTTTGGATAAAAACAACCGTAGTAGTTGCTCTAAAGTATGCAACACAGTACAATTTAAAAAAAACCAACTTATTCCATTACATGCACAAGTTAGCAGACAAAGGGGCCTATCTATCAAGCTCCGAAAGGAGCTTGACGGTCCGTGTTTCTAGCAGTTATGAAGCAGCGGTCAAAAAGACTACTGCTCCATAACCTGTCCGTCTGCTCTGAGCAGGCGGACAGACATCGCCAGAAATCAATCCGATCAGGTTGATTGACACCCCACTGCTGGCGTGATTGGCCGCGAGTCTGCAGGGGGCGACGTTGCACCAGCAGCTCTTGTGAGCTGCTGGTGCAATGCTGAATACGGAGAGCGTATTGCTCTCCGTATTCAGTGAGGTCTGGCGGACCTGATCCGCACTGTCGGATCAGGTCCACCAGACTTTCTTAAATAGAGGACAAAGTCACCACTTTTTCTTATATGCAAAATGCTTTAGCAGTTAGTCTTCTTAATTCGGAGTGCAGCTATTGCCCAGGCAATTCCGGTTTTTTTCTTGCCTATACAAATGCTATTAGGGAATTCAAGAATTTCAACTATATACAAGATGTGTTTAAGACTATCTTTAGATTCAGTTGAGCTTACAACAAAAATATGATAAAATCTAGACAGTCTCTGAAAGCCTTTTCGTCCTAATTTGTTGTCAGAATCTGTGTGTTCTATGTTAAACTTGCATATAAATAAACAACGTAACTAAGTTTGACTGCATATTTAGCTAATTTGAAGCAACAAGAAAGAATATAACACTTTATCAAAACTTTTTGTTTTCTATTCTGCAGAAAGGTGAGACAAAAACATGTATTTGATCTAAATTGGTCACTTAGGGATTAAATTAGTTATACTGTATATTGTAGACTTGGTCAAATAGTTCCTGTCAAAACAGTTGTCAATATATAATCTCTATGATGACCAGTAGCTGAATTGCATTTGATACTGGACTGAATTAAATGCAGCATACTTATATATGTTAAAGGGATAGTAAAGTCCAAATTAAACTTGTATGATTCAGATAGGGCATGTCATTTTAAACAACTTTCTAATTTACTTTTATCATCAAATTTGCTTTGTTGTCTTGTTATTCTTAGTTGAAGGATAATACTAGGTAGGCTCATATGCTAATTTCTAAGCCGTTGAAGGCCGCCTCTAATTTGAATGCATTTGACACTTTTTCACAGCTAGAGGGCGTTACTTCATGTGTTTCATATAGATAACATTGTGCTCATGCACTTGAAGTTATTTAAGAGCCAGCACTAATTGCCTGAAATACAAGTCTGTCAAAAGATTTGAAATAAGGAGGCAGTCATCGGAAGCTTAGATACAAGATAATTACAGAAGAAAAAAGTATATTTCTATTACAGTGTCGGTTATGCAAAACTGGGGAATTGTAAATAAAGGGATTATCTATCTTTTTAAACAATAACATTTTTGGTGTTTACTATCCTTTAAATACTAGACATAGGGGCATTTAAGGGGAATAACATTTCTGGGATATTATCATTACTTAATAGGCAGCAGCATGTTTTGGCTTAGTATCTAAATGATTTTAGGCTAGTGATTAGGTAACCCAGTGCGAAGTAATTACATTTAGCAGACAAGTGAAAAATGAACTCCTTAGATATATAGCAATGGGTTGCAGCCAAGTGATTAAGGGATTTAGTGACCATCAATATGTGTAAAATATGTGATTAGCACCTAAAACTGTGCACAATATTTAGTGCTGCTGTTAATAAAAAAGTCATTTGCAAACACAAAATTAGATTAATAAAGATATTTTCTGTTATGGAAGCATTTTAAATGTCACTGTCTCCTCATTATAGTTATTGCATGAGCAGATAGTACTGTCAGTGATCTGTTATTTATCAAGCAGGCTTGTTTTATTACTTTGTAACTATAACATTATTCATTGTGTCAAATGTATGTGCAATACTGTAAGAATAACACACATAATAAGAGAAGGAACAGAACACAAACACAGGCTCTGCCCTGCTCCTCATGTCATCCCGAGGGAGAAAAAACAGGAAAGAAGAGGCAAACAAGAAAAATAAAACCAGGGGGGGGAATAGGGAAATTGGAGACAGCATGTTTTGACTTACTAAGGTTTATTTTTACCTGTATGGAAATATATCATCCTTGCTTTGGTACTTAAAGGGATATTACTTCAGCTTAAACCATGTACTACATTACAGGGAGACCATTGAAATATGAATGCTTTTTCATGTAAATCATAAATGAAGCCATGTACTTGCAGAACTTGTATTTGCTCTCTCCCGAGGCAACCGCTGCCATTAAGATTAATGGCGGTGGCCTTACGACATCTGGATATACGAACCACAGGCTTTTTTTTATTTGAAATTTATGATAAATATGGACTTTTACTGCAGTTTCGTCAGATTTTCATATCTCATTGTAGTTTCACGCTGAATATGCATTTTACTTATTCAGACTGTGTTTACATTATTGATGCTAATCTTTTTTTAGAGCAACTAATAACCATTAAAATGGTGGATTTTAGTTTAGCACTTTCCTAACTACAACAACAGACAGCATTGGTTTTAATAGTAGCCAAAATAAATAAGACCCAAGTTTAAGGCTAACTCTACTAAGCATAAAGGGGTAAGAATGCCCTTAAAGGGACAGTATACACTCATTTTCATATAACTGCATGTAATAGACACTACTATAAAGAATAATATGCACAGATACTGATATAAAAATCCAGTATAAAACTGTTTAAAAACTTACTTAGAAGCTGTCAGTTTGGCTCTGTTGAAAAGGTAGCTGGAAAGCCCACTGCAAGTGGCAAATAAGACACTCCCCCCCTCCCCCTTCTTTTGCATATGAAAAGACCCTTTACACAAACAGGAGCAAGCTGGAGTAGGTAGTCGAGCGTATTCACATAAAACTTTGGGGCTTGGTTAGGAGTCTGAAAATCAGAGCAATGTTATTTAAAAATAAGCAAAACTATACATTAATTTAAAAAAAAAACTTTATGGGCTATATAAATAGATTATCTACAAAACATTTATGCAAAGAAAAAATGAGTGTATAATGTCCCTTTAACTACAAATGTAATTAAATGTGAAACTTTTTAAACTGTTTCAAATGTTCACATATTCAGTAAAATATATATTATGTATATGTATATTATTATTATAATATTATTGTGTATATTTGTTTAATTATTTTTAGAATATACATATTTTAGAATTATGTTAACTCTGATGTTTACGTATACAATTTACCTATAAATATGAATATACAATATATTAAATCATATAATATAAGGCCTAGATAACAAGTGGAGTGGTATTTTGCACTTGTGTGAAAGCGCTAATGTGAGTATATTGCGAGCATCTGTGCCCTGGTATTACAAGTTGAAAGTAAAGCTGAATGTAAACCATCTTTGCTAGAAAATTAACAACAGCAATCTCCCAATAAAATCATTTTAATATTGATTCAGGTATGTATATTTGTATATTGTACAGATCATTAATTGGGAGTGATGCTTTTGCATCAAAAACACACTTTATTTGAGTCTGGGCAGAGAATGCTATATTGCATCCTTAGTGGAACCTCTTCTTTATCCATGTCTAAATAAAGTGCATGTAAAGTATCATTCCCACTGTGAAGTTACCAGAAACCAACCAGTTACACCTTATACAAATGCAAATCTATTATGTACACGTATTTAAAAAAAGGTTTCTAATAAAAGCTAAAGCTGTTTCAAAAGTGTATTTAAGTATGCACCATGCACCAGTATTTTAAACACACCCCTAAGGTGCTTGTACCGTCTGGTAATGACAATTTGTTTATTTGTGACATGATACAAGCGCCACTGGTTCTTTGAGCAGCTGCAGTATTTAAAATGCTGGTGCACTGAGAATATCTAGCTAGGCCTCACATGCACGTGCAGAGAAACATGCTAACACTAAAACAGTGATAACTTTTACTAGAAGCATGTTTGCCAATACATCTATATTGCAAATATGTTTCTATTTTAAGATGTAATTTATCTGTGTGCATTTAAATTTCAACCAGAATGTCCCTTTAATAATAAATGTTCATGTCAGGTCTTAAAAAGCTCTGTATAGATGTATTTTGGATTGCCCTGGAGTGCACACTAAAGGGATAGGAAAGTCAAAATTAAACTTACATGATTCAGACAGAGCATGACATTTTAAGACACTTTTAAATTCACTTCTATTTTTCAATTGTGCTTGGTTCTCCTGGCATCCTTTGTTGAAAAATAATGTGCACATATCCTACACTAGTGGAAGCTAGTTGCTGACTGGTGCTGCACACATTTGTCTCTTGTGATTGGCTAGTTGTGTTCAGCTAGCTGCCAGCAGTGCAATGCTGTTAAACAAATTGGAAAGTTGTTTAAAATTGTATGCTCTATCCAAATCATGAAATAAAATGTTGGTTTCCTGTCCCTTTAACTCACTTCTTACAGCGCTCCCTGCACTATGGGGCATGCTAAAAAGCTTTGCAAGCATTAGGATGCCTTGGTTAAAATGTTTATCCATCCACTTGTAATAAAAAATGTGCTTTATTCTTCATGCAAGGATGAGCTATTGATTGCACTCCAATCTAGCCCTTACTCTTTTAGACGCAAGTTAAATTAAGTGTTGGCAGGGTCCGCTCCAAGGGGGGGGCATTGGGGGACAATGCCCACCCAAATGGAATGCTGTGCCCCCTCAAAAAATATTGATTTGATCATACACTTTAAAAATAATAAATAAAATAATGAATTTTTATGTAATGCTGCATACTGGGGCCAGAATTAGCTGATGAACTGTGAGGTCGCATCACGCATCTGCAAGGAGCTCCGTGTCTTAACCTCTTATTTGGAATTGGAAGTTAATTAGAGACTTTTTGGACTTGTTTTTTACCCTATTAATTTTACCTAACTATCATGAGTTACTCATTTTCTTAAACAATAGATCATGATAAGAATATAATTGTATCATATAAATGTGTCTATAAATGGCTACAGTCTCCTATCGACGCCTCAAAATTGCACTGTGATCTTAGGTTGGGCCTAAGATCACAGTGCACTTTTGAGGCGTTGATAGAAGCCGGTAGCCATTTATAGACTTATATTTATATGATAAAATCATATTCTTATAGGTTCACAATACATAGGTTGTATTAAGTAGCCTGATATCTGTTAGTTATTGCGAAACAGGTATAGCTAAATATAATCTACAAAATGACCAGTACCTGAAAATCTAGGGCACGATCCGATATATGGCGCAGGTTTCAGCGCAAGCGTGAAACCTGCGCCGCCCGTAGTTTCAGCTCGCACAGCAGTTGCTAAAGTGCCGTAAGTCGGACAAACTAGCGATGTCCAGAAATCAGCGTAAGTACAAATTTCTGGAGTCGCCAGTGACTTACGGCACTTTAGAAACTGCCGCCGCCTAAGAAAACTGACTAAAATATTAAATCTCCCGTTACTGTCTAACACGTCTCCCAAACATAGCCCGACATGTATACCCCTCTATCCGCAATCCCCCCTCTCACTCCTAACAATAAATGTATTAACCCCTAAACCATCGCACCCGGACCCCGCCGCCACCTATATTAACTGTATTACCCCCTAATCTGAGCCCCCTACACCGCCGCCACCTATATTATATATATTAACCCCTAATCTGAGCCCCCTACCCCGCCGCCACCTATATTAACTGTATTACCCCCTAATCTGAGCCCCCTACACCGCCGCCACCTATATTATATATATTAACCCTTAATCTGAGCCCCCTACCCCGCCGCCACCTATATTAACTGTATTAACCCCTAATCTAATCCCCCTACACCGCTGCCACCTATATTAACTGTATTAACCCCTAATCTAATCCCCCTACACCGCCGCCACCTATTTTAAATGTTTTAACCCCTAATATGATCCCCCTACACCGCCGCCACCTATATTAAATGTATTAACCCCTAATATGATCCCCCTACACCGCCGCCACCTATTTTAAATGTATTAACCCCTAATATGATCCCCCTACACCGCCGCCAGCTACATTAAATATATTAACCCCTAATCTAATCACCCTACACCGCCGCCACCTATATTAACCCCTAATCTGAGCCCCCTACACCGCCGCCACCTATTTTAAATATATTAACCCCTAAACCTAAGTCTAACCCTAACACCCCCTAACTTAATTATTATTGAAATAAATCTAAATAATATTAATATTAACTAAATTATTCCTATTTAAAACTAAATACTTACCTATAAAATAAACCCTAATATAGCTACAATATAATTAATAATTACATTGTAGCTATTTTAGGGTTTATATTTATTTTACAGGTAACTTTTTATTTATTTTAACTAGGTACAATAGCTATTAAATAGTTAATAACTATTTAATACCTACCTAGTTAAAATAATTACTAAAATCCTAACCTAAGTTACAAATACACCTACACTATCAATAAATTAATTAAATAAACTACAATTATCTAAACTAAAATATAATTAAATACACTAAACTATATTACAAAAAACAAACAAACACTAAATTACAAAAAATAAAAAAAGATTACAAGAATTTTAAGGTAATTACACCTAATCTAAGCCCCCTAATAAAATAACAAAGCCCCCCAAAATAATAAAATGTCCCTACCCTAAACTAAATTACAAAAGTAATCAGCTCTATTAAAAGCCCTTAAAAGGGCCTTTTGTGGGGCATTGCCCCAAAGTAATCAGCTCTTTTACCTGTAAAAAAAAGAACAACCCCCCCATTACAACCCACCACCCACACACCCCTACTCTAAAACCCACCCGATCCCCCCTTAAAAAACCTAAGTCTAACCCCCAAGTGGTCCTTACCTGTCCTGAAGACCGGCGGAGAAGGTCCTGTTCCAGGCGGAGAAGTTTTCTTCCAGGCGGCGACCTCTTCTTCTTCCAGGAACCAGCCGGCGCGGAGTGGAGGAGTTGAAGACCGATGACCGCGGAGCTGAAGACTGTCCTCTCAGGAACTGAAGACCGGCGATGCTGGAACTGAAGATCGGCGACGCTGGAACTGAAGACCGGAGCCATGGAGCGTGGAGGATCCTCTTCATATGATCTCCGCCGTACACTGAATAGGAATTCAAGGTATGTGATTAAAAATGGCGTCCCTTGAATTCCTATTGGCTGATTTGAGCCTTCAAATTCAAATCAGCCAAACGGATGAGAGCTACTTTAATTCTATTGGCTGATTTGAATAGCCAATAGAATAAGAGCTACTGTAATTCTATTGGCTGATTAGAATCGCCAATAGAATTACAGTAGCTCTTATTATTTTTTTAAGGGGGGATCGGGTGGGTTTTAGAGTAGGGGTGTGTGGGTGGTGGGTTGTAATGGGGGGGTTGTTCTTTTTTTTTTTTACAGGTAAAAGAGCTGATTACTTTGGGGCAATGCCCAACAAAAGGCCCTTTTAAGGGCTGGTAATAGAGCTGATTACTTTTGTAATTTAGTTTAGGGTAGGGAAATTTTATTATTTTGGGGGCTTTGTTATTTTATTAGGGGGCTAAGATTAGCTTAAAATTCTTGTAATTTTTTTTATTTTTTGTAATTTAGTGTTTGTTTGTTTTTGTAATACAGATTAATGTATTTAACTGTATTTTAGTTGAGATAATTGTAGTTTATTTAATTAATTTATTGATAGGGTAGTGTTAGGTGTAATGGTAACTTTGGTCAGCATTTTTTTTACAGGTAATTTGGTAATTATTTTAACTAGGTAGCTATTAAATAGTTATTAACTATTTAATAGCTATTGTACCTAGTTAAAATAAATACAAAGTTACCTGTAAAATAAATATAAACCCTAAAATAGCTACAATGTAATCAATTATATTGTAGCTATTTTAGGGTTTATTTTATAGGTAAGTATTTAGATTTAAATAGGAATAATTTAGTTAATATTATTAATATATTTAGATTTTTTTTAATAATAATAATTAATTTGGTGGGTGTTAGAGTTAGACTTAGGTTTAGTGGTTAATATATTTAATATAGGTGGCGGCGGTGTAGGGGGATTAGATTAGGGGTTAATAATTTTAATATAGGTGGCGGCGGTGTAGGGGGATTAGATTAGGGGTTAATAAATTTAATATAGGTGGCGGCGGTGTAAGGGGGTCAGATTAGGGGGTAGTACATATAATATAGGTGGCGACGGGGTAGGGGGCTCACATTAGGGGTTAATATAATTAAAATAGGTGTCGGCGGGGTAGGGGGCTCACATTAGGGGTTAATATAGTTAATGTAGGTGGCGACGGGGTAGGGGGATCAGATTAGGGGTTAATATAGTTAATGTAGGTGGCGGCGGTGTAGGGGGCTCACATTAGGGGGTAATACATTTAATATAGCTGGCGGCGGTGTAGGGGGATCAGATTAGGGGGTAATACATATAATGTAGATGGCGGCGGGGTCTGGGGGCGGCGGTTTAGGGGTTAAACACTTTATTAGGGATTGCGGTTGGGGATTGCGGTTGACAGGTAGATAGACATTGCGCATGCGTTAGGTGTTAGGTTTTATTTTGCAGGTAGTTTAGGGAGTTACGGGGCTCCAATACTCAGCGTAAGGCTTACTACGCCTGCAATTTGTGGCGAGGTGAAAATGGAGTAAGATTTCTCTAAGTCCTTACGCTGTATATTGCATACCAAACTGCACGGGTTTGGTATATCACTCTATGGGCCAAAAAACTACGGCCGAAGGGGGAAATATACGAGCGTAACCTCTAGGTTATGCCGTATATGTGATACCAAACCTGCGCAATATTTGGAGTCGCCGGCTTCTGCGGGCGACGCTGCTTATCGGATCGGGCCCCTAGTATCCTCACTGCTATTGCAAACAAAGGGGTTCATTGCATTGGGGGTTTTGGGGTTGCATGGATGTTTAGGGGACATGATTTAGATTTGAGAATGAGTTTAAGGGTTTTGGAACATGGTGATTAAGGGGTGAATTGTTTTTAATGAGCTATTGCACTGGGGGGCTCTGTTTTAGTGCACTGCATTGGATTTAGGCTTCATTCTTTTACCTAGTGATTAAGCACATATTCTCCAAATGTTAATAGTGGGGGATAAGCCAGTCAGAAGCTACACTTCCCTGCAGAATATGAAGGTCTGCTCTTATTTTGACTGTAAATACGTGCCCCCTCATGAAAATAAAATGCCCCCCCCCCCCATTTCATTCGTTCTGGAGCCGACCCTGAGTGTTGGTGCTATCGCTGCTGTTTGTTTACAATTTGCACATTTGTATAAATGGTTAATGTTTTGAAGAAGGGGAGCTTAATTCAACATAATATTTAGTTTTAATAAAATTTTAGAATTCTAATGTTTTTTGTATTTTCTCTAAACTGCAAGGTTTTTTAATAACTTTTGTTTGACATTCTCAGAATGTTTGAATAACAATATTAATTTTGCCTTACATTCTTTGTAGTTTTCCCATTTTTGAAAAGGGAAAGAGAAAGTTTTTAGACAAGGCTACAAAACCATGCTATTGGTCTTCATCACATTTGGCAGTGTGGCACGTGTCTTGGGGTTGAGTATTCCTAGCTTGTGTGCGTGGGGGGTGCTTTGTGGTTATGGAGGTATAAACCCTTAACGTTGCATTATATTTTATTGCTATTTCATGCTTAAAGAATGTTTTATTGTATGCAAGGAGTGTTCATACAATATACATTTAGAGGATTATATTGTAACAAGCAGAAAAAGCAACACACTGTCATGAAGATAAGCAGTAAAGAGCCTTGTTTTCACACATTTACAAAGTTTTGCAAATCAAAACCAGTTTAGGAATACACCTTTTGAAAAGCCAGCTCAAATTCATGTTTCTGTCCTCTTTTGCTATGGCCAGTTAGGAACAGATGTAGAGTTTGTGCTCTGGGCTAACTAATCACTGTGTAGGCTTTTGGAGGTTCAGGTACATTTCACCTGACTTGTGAATGCTGGAGACACTCCAACCTCTTTGGAAGGAAGTGGAATAAGCATATTTTTCACAGACAGCAAAATATATAATGTGTTTTGTTATGTTTTATTTTCCTTAATTAAAAATGTTGTTGGGAGACTGAATTTAATATCCCTTTAAAGATGGCTTTGCATTAGATCAGTGTTTCCCAAACCCAGTTCTCTGGAACCTTAACAGGCCAGATATTTATTATATCTTAACTAGAGCACAGGTGAAATAATCAGCTGATGGGTGAGAGCAGGTAAGTAACCATGGTTACTGATCAGCTGATTATTTCACCTGCGCTCTAGTTAAGATATAATGAATATCTCCTGAGGACTGGATGCTGGGAAACTGCTGTAGATGAAGCATCTATGTGGTCAGTTTGCACGTGAATAACACTGTTACTAAAAGTAAATATCCTGAATGAGGAAAACAAATTATAGATAACTACTGAAGAAGACCTCTAAGTTCAAAACAACTTCATAGGCTTCTCAACATGCATTTTGGTAAATTCCAGTCTGGCTTTTTTCTTTTCTCTCTAAGAAGTGGGGCCTTCATGGGTCTTCTGCCATGGAGCCCATTTTTATTCAGACAGTGACAGATGGTGCAACTTGAAACTGTTGCAACTTGAATAGGAACTTCGTCTTAGATCTGTTTTGAAGTTGTCCTTGGTTCTTTTTCCACCATTCAAACAATCATTCTCATCATTCTTAGGTAAATGTTCCTCTTGCGGCCATGTCCAGGGTTGTTGTCTACAGTCCCATGTGCCTTAAACTTCTTAAAGAGATATGAAACCAAAAACATGTTCTTTATTAATTCAGACAGAGCGTACCATTTTAGAAAAGTTTCCAGTTGACTTATTTTATCAAATTTGCTTTGTTCCCATGATATTCTGTGTTGAAGAGCTACCTAGGTAGGCATCTGGAACACTACATGGCAGGAAGTAGTGCTGCCGTCTAGTGCTCTTGCAAATGGATAACATTCTTGTAAAACTGCTGCCATATAGTGCTCCAGAAATGGACCGGCTCCTAAGCTTACTTCCCTGCTTTTCAACAAAAGATACCAAGAGAATGTTATTTAAAATCGCATGCTCTATCTGAACCATGAAAGAAAAAATTGGGGTTTCATATCCCTTTAATAATATTGGCAACAGTGCTCACAGGAACATCAAGCTATTTAGAGATGTCTTGTAACCTTTACGTTGACCATGCTTGGCTGTTACCTTCTTTCTAACCTTCTCATTAGAAATAATAAAATAATAAAAAGTTGTGTTATTATGTTGCACACAGTGCACAAAATATATATTTAAATCAAACTTATACCTATAATAAATTATACCAAAAAATGAATCAATGAAAAACTTGAATCAGGCAGTCTTTTTATTTAAATTGATCCCCAAAGATGCTCAATGAGAACAGCTCAATATATGACTCGCTCAGGAATACCGGTTTATTTTCTTATGACATTTATTTAAAACAAGTTAAAATCAATTAGAATTGGACTGGACGTGCTGATCCGGAGCTCCCACTGCCAACCAGTCTTTTTCCCCCTAAAATCCCTTATATAATTAGACAAACCCCCGCAAATTTTCCTCATTTGTACCCGCAGTCCTATAGCCCCATCGACTTTCCCTTTTTATTCTTTTTTTTAAACATCTCTCCTCCTCTGTCTCCCCGGCCCTACTCGCTACTTCCATATCCCCAGCACAGTCCGTGGGAGACTACAACACAGTGCCGCTGAGCCCCAATCCAGCATCCCACCTACTCCTCTTTGTTCTCCCGACCTCTTCAGCATCTCCGGTCGCTGACCGGAGACTTCAGTGACCACAGCTCGACACCCGGGATTTTCGGAAGACATACTGCGCTCCTAGGAGAGAAGCCCGTGAACGGCGGCCATCTTGGATTCCCACCCGTACCTCACACAGCACTGCAACGCTGCCCGGGTGTTTCTCTACAGTGCGGAGGATTCCTTTCGCCCCTCCATCTCTGCTCGGGGGCCGCTTGCTACCCTCTGCTTGATCTTCAGCCCCTCTCGTGGGTCATAACTGAGTCTGTTCATTTGTCACATAACACTCTGAGTTGAAGTCTGACATAAAAGCCTAGCAATATATTGGAAATAAAGGCTCCATTATTACCTCAGATAATTGCACACTTGCAAAGGGGCTAATACAGCAGATTATATATTGACCAGAATCACCTATTAAACCATATTGCCTTACATAGGAGGGCTGCTGATCCAGGCTTCTCTTTTCTCTCTGTACCTCACATAACCTGTGCACCTGTACTTTCTGGGACTACTCTCATCCTTCCCCAGACCCCACAGAGAAGCATACCCATTTCACCTACATTTGCATCCTAAAACCCGGCATAACATTCTACCCTATTCATGCCCGGGAGGAATGGTGGGATAAAGGAAAGACTTTAATTGGAGGCCCTAAAGGTTCTCATTTAAACAGCACAGAGGCCTTCTATACACAAGCTGACACTGCACACTGCTCCATAGCAAGCTGCTGATTAATATCCTAGTAACTGGTGTTATAAGGACCCCTCTCCTCCCTTTCCCGCAGGCAACTTGCTGCGGGTCATACCCACTCTCCTTTTCCCGGTCTCGCCCAGAGGTGGTAACGTCCCAGGAGAGGGGCCGTTATCCGGTTAATTGTCTACTGAGACACTCTTTATTGGTACACCTTACTTTTTACAAAGCCTACTATCTGCACCCAATCTCAATCACACACCTAGAGAAATGATGATGGGCTAAGGCTCTATGCCCTAGAGGTGTCGTCCTCCCACCCCCCTAGTTGCCTACCATAAACAGGAACATTCATTACTTGAATTCAGATATTTGATTCCTCACACCATGGCACACTCAGTTAAAAGGAAACCGAAGCACCAAGAAAACCCTAAAAGGACTCTCACTGACCATTTCCATAGCAAACAACTCTCAGATCCGGATTTGTCAGAGGAGGACTCTAGAGACTCAACAGCCCTAACTTCAGAACATACTAGGTCTGAAGCTCCTCGTAAAGATAAAACAGCTCTGACGCAATCTACATTTCTAGAAACCATTAAAATACTAACTGATAGGGGGCGGAGCTAACCGTCAAGCTAGGAAGACGTGTGTTGACAGAGCTCTCTCTTAGTAAACTTCTATTTTAATATATAAAGTCCATATTTTTCCTAGCCAACCCTAAAATCCAATATATCAGATCTCCTGCTATCGAAGTTTTCGCCTGAGGCTGTGAAAGACACGCTGCATGAACATTACAACAGCATACCTCTGACCCAGTTTGGAAGCAGCACACCATCTTTACAGGAGCCGGAGGTGCATATCTACCTTGCGGTACAGCCTTGATCCTGCCTTTACCTGTCCCTGGCATTCACCCTCCTCTCTCCCAACACTCATCGCTGCTGCCCGGAGGGTCGGGGCTCCGCTCCGGAGCAGCAGCTCAGTGCCGCACATCAGACCTGCCTGAGAGACGCCACGCAAGGACACTAACTTAATCGGGCAGTCTTTTCTCAGTGACCTGGCTTTTATTACAACCCGGGAGTGGACCCGGTTCCTACCTTTCACTTACCGGAACATACCGGTCTTCCTTGGAGACATCGGAGAAGGGGTGCGCGCTGTGCCCTGCATTTTGGCGCGAATTCCGCCATCTTTGCGGCCTACCCTGGAGGAGAACGTCTTGAGACCAGAAGAGACGCGCTGTTGGAAACTGACATCAGCCTGAGCGGAGGGTGAGACACAAAAGCACGACATATCTATACTGATAACCCCCACTACCGCAGACTTTAATACACTTGTTATACATTGGGAACTTTCAATAGCCAGTCAGCCTCCCACCCTGCAGGCACTACGTAGCACTCCCTAACTTAATAACTCAGGCATCACATTGAGACATTAACCCTGCCAAATCAACCTTCGGACTACAATATTTATTGGCACATCTTATTTAACAGCTCATTGAGATTAAGCTGAGGATACAAACGAAATACGACATAACTATTTCAACCTCTGCACTGGGGTATTTACAAGACATAAAAGCGACGCCTTGCTCATACAGGGCTTTATTTTTCAATACTGGATGCTTGCTACTGTTATACTCATCTAACTATTAAGCTCCCCTACCCCTTCTGAACAGCGCAGGGAATAGGAGCTGGAGATTGATATACCAGTTAAAGCAATATAACTCAGGCTTAAACAGGGCCTAGGCTGGAAGGATAATTGCACTTGGAAGGGCCGGAGTAATACACAATAGACTTCCACTACACCCTCCTGGCGCATATAGAACAAGCGCAGTGACAAGGGAACTAGACAAACATCTATACCTTAATTAAAACTGAGCCATCTATACTCTGTAGAATATTGAATAATCAGTTTTTCTGTGCAGTTAAACAGGACATTCTATTGATACACAGTATATTAGTACAATTTCCCCTGCTTGCAGGCAATATGTTGAACATGGCCGCTTAACCTAAGATTGACATCAGGGGGACTATGTCACAATCCTCTACAATCTACTCTTTATAATTGCTATCATACATTCCAGTGCAATATCTGACTGGATTACAGTTGGCTACACTTCTACAACTGAAGACAGGAAACAGAGCATGTCCCAAAATTCTAGAAGAAGGCCAAGGCTATCCCAACCACCCAAGAAGACAGTAGTTGACCACTTTAAAGGCCACTTGTCTCATAAAACCCAAGCATACCGAGATTCTACTTCTGTGATGGATGACAGTGAATCTGACAACAGCATTAGCTCCCAAGCTCCTACATCAGACGCAATATCTACATCTATTGTTGATGCTCTCACTAAACGAATGAACCTCCTTCAGGACACATTAACTAAAGAAATAAAAGGTTCTACAGCTGAGCTACGCAGGGAGATTGCGTCCCTAGGGGAACGGACGGACACCCTAGAACGCAAACAGGAAGATCTTACGGTAGATCAAGCTCATCTTCTAGCTTATTCCCAGAGCTTGGCAACCCAGTTATCAGACCTAGAGATAAAATTGGCCGATATGGAGGACAGATCCAGACGGAATAACTTGAGGTTCCGAGGGATACCTGAGGAAATTGGCTCACAAGATCTGGAACCATATGTTTTAGAGTTTTGTAAGTCTATATTGCCTGATACCGACCCGACAAGTTTCCTATTAGATAGGGTCCACAGAGTGGCAAGACCAAGGTCGGTATCTCAAGATAAGCCGAGAGATGTCCTTGCTAGGATACACTTCTTCACCCATAAGGAGAAAATAATGAAAGAATTGGCCAATAAACCAAAATTACCAGAAAAGTTCCAGCAGGTCTCGGTCTTTCCAGACATTTCAAGCTTCACCCTACAAAGACGAAGAACCTTTAGGAACATTACCCAAATCCTAAGAGCTGAAAATATTAGATATAGATGGGGATACCCGACGAAATTGGTAGTCTCAAAAAATGGGGAAACCCATACCATTCTCACCATTCAGGAGGGATTTGACTTGCTTAAAGAGTGGGATCTGATAACACCTGAATCCAGAACAAGAAGGGACTCATCACCTAATACATCTGGCCCTAATACACTCCCTCTGGCCCCCCAACCTAAATTACGAGCTGGAGCCCTAGACTTCATACCTGGCCCACAAAAGCCTTCTATAGGAAAACAAATTTCCTCAGTTGCTGCTCTTCTAAGAGATAAAAAATGATATGATAGCACTTTCTCAAATGATGTATATGCCAGTACAAGTTTTGTTGTGTACACTTATGTTTCTGTTTAGGTATATATGTCGTTATATGTTCTGTTGTGTATACTTATGTTTTTGTTTATATACCTGTTCCATGTTGCAGGGGAGGAGATTCGAGATTCCTTGTTAGTAATAGAAAATCTAGAGTGAGACGTTTTGCCTCCATCTACTAAACATCCCTTTTATTTAGATGTTGAGGGTCGAGACTATCTCCTCTTCTCCAACTAGGTTATGATTCGACCAGTTTTACAGACATACAGTAAGATTCGCTTAAAACTAATATCTAGATTCAACTGAAGTTTAGCCGCTGTTCCTCTGAGAGTTAAAAAATGTTATGATACCACTTTTTCAAATGATATATGCCATTACGAGTCTTGTTATAGATACTTAAGTTTCTGTTTAGGTACTTGTTTCATGTTGAAGAGGTGGAGATTTGGGATCTTGTGTCGGAATCAGAAAATCCGACCTGAGGCGTTTGCCTTTATTTACTAAACATCCTATTGTTTCAGATGTTGAAGATCGCGAATATCTCCCCTTCTCCAAATATTCTATGCTGCAAACTGTTTAACAGACATATAGTAAGATTTGTTTTAAACTAAATCTAGATCCAATGGAAATTTGTATATATGGTTATAACATGCAACAGACTAATAGCACTGAATGTAGACTTATGTTAATATGTTAATTAATCTGAGTTTTGATTGCTGTTCTACAGTTCACATTCCCCCATGATTAGTCAATCTACTCCTACAAGTTGATATACTTGTATCGCCCCCCCCCCACACATACGCAAATTATATTTGTGATATCCCCTCCTAAGGGGACAGGAGAAGTTAGTCTATTTCCTAGATACGCTTCTCCATTTGGTGATCCGGCGGATCATCATACTTGTTAATACACTTCCACCTTAAGCAAATACACCCGAGTAAACTTGGTTTAGTATTAACAATATAGGTCGTACTGTTTATTTACATAAATAATCCCAGGCTAATTATACTTCTTCTTTCAGGTAACAATTATAGTTCCTTTGGCACTTGGTCTCTCGAGGCCTCTCTGAAAATAGACCAGAATTTCTTAACCTAAGATTACCAAGAGTCATATTTCGGTGTGCAGATCCAGGCGGGGTAAGTTTCGTGCCTTAACCCTATTCCCCTCTCCACTATCTTCTTCCCTCTCCTTCCCCTAGTTTCCTATGCCTGCAAACATGTCGATCCCTAATAATATCTCTTTTGCAACATTGAATGCTAAGGGCCTCAACTCGCAAGATAAAAGAAGCATGCTTACAAATACCATGAAGGCTCTCAAAATACAAATTATTTTTTTACAAGAGACACACTGGTTAGCGTCCTCCCAGGCCCCATATAGGACCCCAGACTATCCTACTGTGATTCTAGCCTCTCACTCTGAGAAATCTAGAGGGGTGGCTATTGCTATACATAAAACTATACACTTTGAACAAATCTATGAAGAAAAAGACTCTCAGGGTAGATACCTCTTACTTACCTGTAAGCTTAACGGAATTCTATTCACATTGGTAAATATCTATGCCCCTAACCAATCGCAGCCCAATTTCTTGAAAGGGATACTGTCTAAAGTAGAAAAATACAAGACTGGAACTCTGATTCTAGGGGGCGATTTCAATATGGTGTGGGACCCCCTAGTTGACAAGAAAGTTCAGAAGGAGAAAAAAATTGACACATATACCATAAATACTGCCAACAAATTCCGTCAGCACATAATCAGGCACAATCTTTATGATATTTGGAGAGCATACCACCATAATGACAGAGATTACACATACTTCTCTAGACCACACCACTCTTACTCGAGACTGGACCATTTTTTCACAGATTCATGGACACTTGACAGAGTTTTAATGACGCATATAAAGGTTTGTGCTTGGTCGGACCATGATATTCTTATGTTCACTCTTTCCACTGACCAAACAACTATGTCTAGGCCTAGCTGGAAATTCCCTAGACAGGCCCTCCAGGATAAGCCTTTTAGGACATCCCTCCAAAACTCTATAAGAGAATTCTTAAGTCTAAACGAAACTCCAGGCATGCCATCTCAAACAGTTTGGGCTGCCCTGAAGGCGTTTGTGAGAGGAATCTGCATTCGGAGGCAGGCAAAACTTAGACATCAACTGAAGACCCCTCTGGGCCTTCTTATGACAGAATTACGACTGACTGAACAAGAAAATAAGATTTCCCCATCGGGCCTTCTGGCTGATAAAATCAAAACGCTTAGAGCGCAAATAGCAGACAAGGAGTTGGAGAGAGTTAAAGAAGCCCATACTCGATTCAAAAAGTTATTATACTGTCAGGGTAATAAGGCCTCGACACTCTTAGCGAATAAACTAAGAGGTAGAACGGCAGCAGCTAGAATTCTGTCACTCAAACAGGGGTCCATATCGGTCTCCTCGCCTAAAGAAATTGGACAAACCTTTGCGGCCTATTACTCCGATCTGTACCATCTTCATCCTTCAATGGCTGGTGAAGAATCTCCCATATCAGAAGTGAAGGATTTCCTACAAAGTCTTAATCTGCCCTCTCTATCAGAGGAAGATAAGGAAATACTTACGGCCCCATTCTCCCTAACTGAAATTAATTTAGCCATCAAGCATACCCAAAATAATAAAGCCCCGGGCCCGGATGGATACCCGGCATCCTTCTACAAGCTTTTTAAAGCTGATTTAAATAAAATCCTTCTCAAGGTTTTTTCGGAAGCTCGAGAGTCAGGCCTTTTCGCTAAAGAATTTCTGCAGGCAATAATTCTACCAATCCCCAAACCAAATAAAGATCCAACTCAATGTACCAGCTATAGGCCAATCTCGCTGATTAATGGCGATGTAAAGCTTTATGCCAAACTCTGGGCCAACCGCCTTAATACCCTACTCCCGAAGGTAATACACTCAGATCAGGTTGGATTTACCTTTGGTAGAGAAGGGCCAGATAATTCTCGGAAAATGCTGAATGTTCTCATAGAGGCATCTCGTTTAAAACTTCCCATGCTGGCCCTGTCTTTAGACGCAGAAAAAGCGTTTGACAGGGTCAGATGGGATTACTTGTGGTGTACACTAGCCCAATTCGGCATGCCAGGCGAAGTGATAACGGCTATCCGCGCCTTATACTCCTCTCCTTCTGCGGTTGTTAAGGGCTTGGGTTTTGCCTCTCCGGAAATTTGTATCACGAATGGCACTAGACAGGGGTGCCCCCTATCACCCCTAATTTTCACACTTGCCATTGAACCTTTGGCCCAAGCCATTAGAAATTCACGTATGATACAGGGTGTACAGTTTTCGGGCCAAACTGCAAAAATTGCATTGTTCGCGGATGACGTGACACTATTCCTTACAAACCCACTGGGCTCACTACCTGCCCTCCTGGATCTTGTCTCCAAATTTGGTGCCCATAGTTATTATAAGGTCAATGTCTCTAAGACCGAGGCTCTGCCTGTTGGTCTCCCTACTTTTGAACTAGATATCTTGCGAACCTCATACTCCTTTCAATGGTCACATTCCACCATCCGTCACTTGGGGATCCAACTTGGGGCAGATCCGAAAGCAGTACTTGCTATAAACTACTCAAATATTATTAAAGAAGTTACTGAGCTCACCACTTCATGGAACTTCAAAGAAATCTCATGGCTGGGCCGCATAGCATCTTTTAAGATGACGATCCTGCCCAAAATTCTTTATTACTTCCGCTGCATTCCCCTCAATGTTCCTAGTGCCCTTATAGATAAGCTCCAATCTCTAGGTCCAAAGTATATCTGGGGTAACTCTAAGCCTCGTATTGCAGCAAAGATGCTTCAGAAAAAGTATGACCAAGGAGGCGTAGCTATGCCTAGTATTCGCGGGTATTATGAGGCCACTAGGCTCTCTCATATTCTAGCATGGGCAGATAAAAGTGAACCACAAGGATGGAAAGCTATTGAGGCTTGTGATCTCCCTACAGGTCTGAGGTTACCTGACCTGCCATGGATTCCTGCCTATCGATTAGACACTCTGGGAATTAAAAATGTCATTATTAGAGAAAATTTGAAAATTTGGTATACCCTTCGAAATCTGCCGGAGGTTGCTCCGCACCCATCCCCTATCCAGTCTTTACCCGCTCTGCTTGCAGCCCTACCTGACACACATGTACAGAGCTGGGGTGTCTGGGATTTGAAAACGATCTCCCAGCTATATTCCTCGGGCACTTTGGTAGCCCCGAGTAATGTGAGATCTATCATTCCAAACCCCCCCGTATGGATTAAATTCGAGTACTCTAGACTATACGCTTTCTTGATCTCTTGGGGATTCCCTAAAGGCCCTAATAGACCTCTGACCACCTGGGAAAAATTGTGGCAACTCCCTGTTAGGACCCCTAAACTTATCTCATTTCATTACAACTTACAACAGTCGTCCACAAACAAAGACAGACCTTGGCAACTTAGAGCTTGGGAGGGAGACTTGTGCAGACCAATCACTGACAAAGATCTACACAAGGCAATGACACTAACCAAGAAGACAGTACATTGTGCGAACACTCTAGAATCGTATATGAAATTGTTTCTCAAATGGTACTATACCCCCTCTAGACTTTCCCAGATGTTTCCTACAACATCTCCTCTCTGCTGGAGAGACTGCGATTTGAGAGGTTCTGATGTACATATTTGGTGGGACTGTCCTAGCTTAAAGCATCTGTGGGCGCAAGTGTCCTCCCTTTGTTCTACCCTAGGGCTTGATAGACCACTTACCCCTGATATAGCTCTACTGCACATATTCCCGAGACATATTCAGGCCCCTTTGTCTAAACTACTAATTTTTGTCCTTGCGGCCACTAAACTGGCGATAGCGCGAGCCTGGAAACAGACACAACCCCCAGACATTGCAGCCATCACCTCCATAATACAGACATATGCCAAGATGGAGCAAGGTTTTTACTTCAATATGGATAAAGAAGATCTCTACTGGCAGATATGGGAACCCTGGTTTTATTACCAGGAAAACTCTAGATAGATGGCCAATCCTGGACCCTTGTCTCAGACCCCCCCATCTGCTCTCTTTCACCTGCAATCACTGACCCACACTCTCTCACCTCCACCTTCTATTTCCCTATCCCCCACCCTCTCACCTCCTACTATGCAACCTACTCCCCTACCCCAGATAATACTTACTACTGCTCCTATTTCTTCTGGGGCAGTTTGCCCCGCCTGGAGATGCACACTGGAACTGATCCGTCGGATCACTGAGAGAAGCATGGTAATGGTTTTCCCTAAACTGACTTCCTGTAACTACTATAATGTTGAGTTAATACCTAGGATTATTATATCCTACCAATCGTTATAACTAAGTTCAGTCAAAATGTAATGTCATTGTCTTATGTGTTTATGTAAATTGAGAAACCCCTATGGGTATTTGATACGACCTGTGTTTGCTTATGATGTCATTCTCATTGTGATTTCAGAAAGACCTATGTATATACAAGAAACTGTATAACATGTTATTGTTATGTATCAGTTTACTTTAAAATAAAAATTACTTTTGGAAAAAAAAAAAAAATACTAACTGATAAAATGGACAATCACTACTCATCTCTCAGACAGGAGTTACGCCAGTCAGTAAGCGAATTAAAGCGAGATATCTCCTCACTTGGTGAGAGGACAGAGATTATGGAGAAAAAACACGAAGACTTAGCTACTGACCACTCCAACCTTTTATCTTACTCACAGAGCCTAGCGGAACAAATTTCAGACCTGGAGACCAAACTGGCTGATTTAGAAGACAGGTCTCGCCGCAATAATCTTCGGACTATTTAAGTCTCTATTAAATACCACAGCTGATCAAGATCTCCTAATTGATAGAGCTCATAGGGCCACACGCCCCCGTAACTCCACTGCTGACACCTCTAGAGATGTGATTCTACGCTTACATTACTATTCCACTAAGGAGAAAATTATGCGAGCTTCCTTTACCAACAAACCCTTCAAAGAACCCTACCAGGATCTTCAAATTTTCCCGGACCTCTCTGTACACACTCTGTCCAAGAGGAGAATCTTCCACCAGTTCACCTTAGCCTTAAGACAGCACAAAATTAAGTACAGATGGGGTTTCCCAGTTAAGCTGTTTGTGCAATTCCAAGACCGCACCTACACGATCTTATCTCTGGAGCAAGGTATGAAGCTGTTGAACACACTGGAACTTTCGAGAGTCCCTGACCCACTTACTAAGAACCAGGGAAACATAAGTGGCCTGAACACATCAGCCCCAGCGTGGCACTCTTAGAATGTGTCCTCTCAACATCAGGAGTTAGAGCAGACCTAACTCGACACTGGTCCTCCTCTGCCTTCCTCATGGTCTACTTGTTCCTCTTCTTTGAACGTTTTTTGGCTTATAAGCATATGTCTTTAATACACTGGAGACATACAAGGAGGAGAGGAGTGCACTAACGGGTACATACCTTACTCTAACTTCACTCCTCTCTCCTCACTCTTCCTCAACAAGATATCTTTCCAGTCAGCCTCATTACAGGTAAACTAGGAGCTCACGTACGGGTACCTGCCTTACCCTGTTTTAGCTCCTAGTCCTACATTTATATGTTTATTGTTCTACATTTATATGTTTATTGTTCTGTTTCTCTCCCTTACATATAGAGTTTAAAGTTATAAATGCTGTTATTGTCATGTGCCTTACTCTTCTCTTATGCTGAACTTCAGAATTATGGTGTTCTTTAGATGTCAGAGAAGACAATCCTCAATATTGACACTTACCTGTTTATTGATCAGTAGATATACAAGGTTAATGAAACCTAGAGCTAGGGCCTCACTCCTAGACTTTTCCTTAGTTAACCTTGTTACGGTTTGTTATTCATAGAAAAAACTTGTGAAAATTGTTTGATGTCTTCGGATACCATGTATGTACCCTTCCTATCCTATCTGACCCTATATTCGACCATCCAGTATCTCTTTTTTTTTTCTCATACATTATCCCTTCTCTCTCTCATCCCTACTAACTTGAGGGTACCCCATGTGAACCCATACCTCCTTACTCCTGTCCAACTAACTGTCCATTGTCTCTGGGGGGGTGTCGTATGTGACACCTCTCCCTTATTGCATTTTATATTTCATCTTTATTCCCCCTAGCTCCTACTGCTCACTCATATTACACAGAAACCTCTATTTTCTCTTTCTACACCCTATAGTCAATTCCCACGCCCATTTTATTGTGGGTGACACCTCCTTGGCTCCGCCCCCTCCTTCCCTCTTCTTCATTTTCCCCTCCAAGCCTCTTACTTCCTTCAATACCATTTACTATGTCATTATTCATGTTATACTAAGTATATCCTCTGACCTTTTACCGTCTTGTTTTTAACCAAAGCGGCTCTGGCCCGCTGCCTCCCCCCTCCCCCATAACATAACAACACTCAACCCTTAGCAAGTAGCTGACATTTTGATCCCTCTCCTTTTTACTCAAAACCTTTTAGTGTAAAAGATAACAGATTCTGAACAAGTGCTCATCCTACTCCTCTTTCCCTACCCTTCTACCCACCCCATCCTTTCCCCCTCCTTTTTTTTTCTTTCTCTCTCTCCCTTTTTCCCTATGGAAGGGCTCCATTTCCTCACCCTCAATGTTCAGGGACTGAATTCCCCAACTAAACGTAGCCTCCTATCTTCCTTTCTACATAAAAATCACATAGATATAGCCTTCATTCAAGAGACACATTGGACTCATACACCGGAAATTACTCGTACATCCAGACATTTCCCTACAATACTGAAAGCCAAGTTCTCCTCAAAGTCCAGAGGTGTAGCCATATATATAGGTAAAAATGTTACCTTTGACCCGATATATATAGAATCTGACCCTCAGGCCAGATTTATCATTGCTGTTGGTAAACTGAACTCACAATTAGTCACCATGCTCAATGTTTATGCCCCAAACGTCAAACAATTAAAATTTTTTAGATCACTCCTTAAGGCAGTAGCAGTAATAAAGCAAGGTGCTTTCATACTAGGAGGGGACTTTAATCTGATTTGGGATGTTAAGTTTGACAGAATGGGACCTCCACTTTCCAGTAGTGACAGAGCTATTCACTCTCTCTCTTCCGCCTTTCAACTCCTAATCTCACAATACAATCTGTACGATGTTTGGTGGGCCTTACATCCACAAGATAGGGAATTTACATTCTACTCTGCCCCACACAAGTCACATACACGTATAGATTATTTCTTTACTGAGACTACCTTCTTAGAATCCATTCATTCCATATTCATTACATCAGTCTCTTGGTCTGACCATGACTCTATTCATCTTCGCTTGGGCCCATTATCTAGTCCCTCCTCCATTATTTGGCGCATGCAGGACTGGACTCTCACAGACCCAACTATCAAGGCGGCTTTACAGGCACACATAACTGACTTCCTTGCCCTTAATGACGATAATCAGACCTCCTCACAGAACTTGTGGGCCACCCTGAAGGCAGTGATAAGAGGGCACCTCATGAGGTATGAATCTGAAGCCCGCTTAAAGTATAGATCCACTTTACCTGACTTGACCATCCAACTTCGGAAATTAAAGATAGAACTATCCCACTCCTACTCTCAGGTCCTAAATGACAAAATTTCCAAAGTCCAGAAACAAATCCAAACTCTAGAACTTAAAAAGGTCCACAATTTGATGGACAAATTCAAAAAAATCTATTACCATCAGGGTAATAAAGCTTCTACTCTCCTAGCCACTAAGCTTAGACACCATACAACTCAAGCAAGAATACGATCCATTCAAACCCCATCTGGAGTGAATGTATCAGCTCCTACAGACATTGGAAACTCCTTCAAGCAGTATTACTGCTCACTCTACAATATTGAATCCAATCTAGATATCCCAGCTACCGCCCTAGGAAAAATTTCTACTTATCTTAACTCCCTCTCACTTCCCTCTCTCTCAGAAGAGGCCATCTCCTCTCTCTCCTCCCCACTAACAATTGAGGAAGTCAAGAATACTATTCAAAATCTAAAATTAGGTAAGGCCCCAGGCCCAGATGGCTTTACAGCCAGATTTTATAAAACCTTTCTCCCCCTCCTAACTCCCGTACTACACAGATTTCTCCAAGAGATATTTTCTGGAGCTTCGCTTAAACCAGAATTCCTAGAGGCAGTTATAATCACGATCTTGAAACCCGGTAAACCGCCCGACCTCTGTAGTAGTTACCGTCCCATCTCATTGATTAACATAGATACCAAGATCTACGCCAAACTCTTAGCCAGTAGAGCTTCTAAAATTATCACTCCCCTCATATCCAATGACCAAGTAGGATTCATCCCGAATAGAGAGGGTTCTGATGCCACAAGAAGAATCCTTGATGTCTTACACACTGCATCACAGGGCTCCTCCCCCTTCCTGGCTCTGTCGCTAGATGCCGAAAAGGCGTTTGACAGGGTCAGGTGGGATTACCTGTGGGAGACCATGAGAACTTTTCGCTTTCCCACTGCTTTCATTGTGGCGGTAAAGGCCCTATACAACAACCCCTCGGCCATTATACGAGGGGTTGGGTTCCAGTCTACCAAGTTCACAATTTCAAACGGCACTAGGCAGGGGTGCCCCTTGTCCCCTCTCCTGTTTGCTTTATCAATAGAGCCCTTAGCCCAATCCATCCGGCAAGATCCTAAAATCAGAGGCCTCCCTGTCGGCGCCTCCACACACAAAATCTCCCTATATGCCGACGACATTACCCTGTTCCTGACATCCCCCGAAGAATCTCTCCCTGCAGTATTCATTTCCCTACAACAGTTTGGAGACTTGAGCTTTTATAAGATCAATGTCTCCAAAACAGAGGTCCTATCCATAAATGTCCCCCCCCGATACTCTTGCTTTATTACAAACCACATTTTGCCTCCAATGGAAAACTTCTTCTCTCAAGATTCTGGGGGTTCATTTGAGCCCAGACCCTGCGGTGGTCATAGCGCAAAACTATTCTGACAAACTTGGAGAATATAGAAAGCTCCTTGAGACTTGGGAGTTCAGAGAGATCTCATGGACAGGTCACATTGCGGCCATCAAAATGTCCTTCCTCCCGAAGATTACATATTTATTCCGATCAATTCCATATAATATTCCTAGAACGCTCCTTAATAGACTTCAAAGCCTAATAACTGCATATGTATGGAAAGATCGAAGACCCAGAACTTCCGGACGTACTTTAGAAAAACCAATTTCACGGGGAGGCTTAGCCTTACCAAATATAATCTCCTACTACAACGCAGCCAGATTATCACATATCCTCCTTTGGAATAACCCTGAAAAACAACTTAGTTGGTCTGCCCTTGAATCCTCATTACTGCCCCCTGGTCTATGCCTATCTGACCTACTCTGGATCCCTCTACACCACAGACATGACATTGACTCCCTACATCCTATTTTTAAGCATGCACTACGATTCTGGGACCAGATCAGACATAATCCTGCTATCTCCCCTTTTCCTTCTCCTTTGCTCACTGTTCCTGCTGCCCTTTTTTGTCTCCCGGACTCTCACTCTGAATTATGGCCTAACCCACATACACTTTCAGTCTTGGACTTCTATGAGAATGATGTTTGGTTATCTCACCCTGCACTTTGCGCCAAACTTCAGCTCCCCCCCAAGCTTGCCTTTGAGGCATTCCGTTTGAGTACACGCCTCCGCACTTGGGGCTACCCAAAATCTTCATTACGTCCTTTGACAACGTGGGAGAAGGCTTGGCAGGGAATACATGACCTAAAGCACCTACTATCCTTCCATTATAACCTTCTTACTAACACACACATTCTACACAAAATTCCACAACACCGCGCCTGGGAGAGAGAGATTGGGTTCACAGTGACAATAGACGTCTGGCACCTTAGAATTATGACAACCAAAAAACTCCTGCATTGTGCCACCTTTTGGGAGCTTTACTATAAGGTGTTAGTCCGCTGGCATTTGGTTCCAGTCACTCTACACAGGATATACCGCTCCCACTCCCCTCTATGTTGGAGAAACTGTGGAGACATTGGCACGGCACTCCATACCTGGTGGGCATGCCCGGTAATCCAACCCTTATGGAGGAAAGTCTATGCACTCCTTCTCTCACTAAATCTTATTCCCCCGTATACTCTAGAAGTAGCCCTCCTCCACATGCCCATGTCTAGACTATCTCCCTCAGAGGAGGCGCTTACAATCTATGTTCTTGTGGCTGCGAAACTGGCGCTTGCCAGAACCTGGAAACAGGACGGACCTCCCTCTCTCTCTCAGGTAATCTCCATTGTACACTTCGTAGGACAAATGGAACAGCATTCTTACAAAATTTTAGATCAAGTTGATTCCTTCTACGGATCTGGTCCCCTTGGATCACAAAATTCCCACAGTGGGACACCAGACCCCAAAATATCATTTAAGAAAGCCCGCTCACCTCCCCCTTTTTTTTTTTTTTTTTTTTTTTTTCCTTCTCCTCCCCTCTCTCTCTTTCCTCCCCCTTACACCTTCCCCAAATCCGATGCATTCATCTATCCTTACATAATATCTACTAATATTGTTCCAATACCAATTCTTGAAAAAGCTACTTGCTGCATACTTTATACTAACCCCCTAAAAAAAAAAAAAAGAGACCCTTGGTTTTATACAGTGTGCCTATTTTTATATGCTATCTTTATGGTTGTTTCTACCTGTTAACTAATTTATATGTCGAACTAATTTATTGATGACCTGTATCTGCAACTCTGTAACAGCACTTTTGTCTTGCTTGTACATTTGTCTCAATAAAAATTTTTGATTAAAAAAAAAAAAAAAAAAATCAATTAGAATTGAAAGGCAACATTCAGCCAATACTTACTTATACCAGTAACGTGAATAGAGTACTCTGCCCACAGTACAACACAATAAACACAGTTCCAGTTACTTAAACAGAGTATTTATACATCCTGCTTGCACACCAGTAAGTCCCTTCCTTGTAGCTTCCTCCCTCTGCATACTGCAAGAAATAATTTATGTACAACCTTAGATATCTACATTTATTGAGTAGCAATGGCTTAGTGTATACGAATCCCTCAAGACTTTGCAACATTTGATTTGTTGTCCCTTATAGTGGAAATTTGGCTGGGTTTTGGCTACATACCTGCAAGCCATCCTGGGTATTATGGCACCATTAGGGCCTGGGAGTTTTCTCTCTTTGGGGAAATGTCCCAACGCTCTATCTATAAAAATGCATGACTAAAACTATCCCCACCCATGCCAGTCACACCCATAACTTTGACACTACCCCAACCCATAAAACACAGGTGCACCACCACCTGCAAGGCTTAGAAAAATAAACAAATCACCTTAGTAGTTGAACAAGGTTTTCACAAACTCTTATTTACTGGAATAGCGAACAATGTTCCTTTAAGGAGCAGCAGTTACACATTGAAAATAATTTTCGCCTGAATAAATATAAAGTAACACTTGTTTAAGTTTAAAGTAAAACTAACAGGAAGTGTATTTCTGTTTACAACTGATACCCAAGTATCTGAAGCATATAGTTGTCAAATTTAATGATTGTAATGCTACTTAATACATTAAAAAACAGTTAAAAGTGCATAAAAGTACAAAAATAAAAATGTTCTAATGTGTTTATTTTATTACTGCACTGTTGCTTGTGTATAACTGTGTTTAACTCCTGCAAAGAGGTTAAACACATAGGGACTGATGATCAAAAACGTGCCAGCATGGAGATAAATAAAGCAAATAGTTATTTTTTATGTTGTTTTTTCTTTGCGCATTAAGGCCTCGATAATCTATTGGCAATTTGCTCCTGAAAACTATTTTTGCTGTCCAGCTTAATTGGGAGCAGAGTTTCTTGGTTGATAACAATGCTATATTGTATCGTTAGTTAAAAACCTGTCGCCGCAAACACTGAAAAGTTCCCAAAAAAGGACTTTTCATGTGATAAGTGACTGTTGTCGAAATAGAAACTGGGAAGTCTCCCAAAACTAACACATAGAATAGCCCATTCACACCTCTTAAGGTTACAAGAATACTTTATTTATGTTACCCCTTTGTTCCCTCTGCAGGGAAAACTACTTATTTGCATGTATGACATAAACCTTTTGTCATCACAATATATCCTCAACCCTCAGTATCCATGTGAAAGCATATAGGCAGTTCATGACAAGAACATCTACAAATGGGGACTTCCGGTGGACGTCATTGCACGAGTTGGAGGCGTGACGAGTAGCACGTGAGGTTGGCGTGTTATATCCACCGCCTGCAGCATCCCTAGGCAAGGCTGTGGCCATAGCCAGGAGGGGAATCAACAGAGGGTCGATTCAAGGTCCAACTATGCTGATAATCTGATTAAGCTGGAGGACACCTGACGAAGGTCCCATAGTGGCCAGGAAAGAATCGCTTCAGATTATACCGCGGTCCCTGTTGAGGCTTTGGCCTACTGGGGAATCATATCCACAGTGGTGGGAGACTTCCAGGGTAGGAGCGGCAGCACCTGAGTAACCGATGTTACTGAAGCAAGCAATCACAGATGTAATAAGGTGGAAAAGAAGGTAGGATCGACCCTTATTCATGTTCAAGAGCATCCTGTTACTTTTTATATGTTGCAATACTTAACCAGAGGGCCAGTTTAATCACATTATTTACCTAAGAAAGGCTAGGACTTCACTATTATATACTCTAAGGCTTGAGGAAAGCTAACTGCATCTTACGTAATTTCTTGTGAGATTAAAGTGGTCTGTTCCTGCTGGTCCTCTTACAAGACACTAACTTTGGTACAAAAATATAAGCCGTGTATGTATGCAATTCCTATAGACAGTGTTACAGAATGAAGTATATAGGAATGTATAGGTTGAGACGCTTACTATATGGATAAAGCTTTCTTGTAATCTATCTGGTATGGGACGCTTTGCTGTTTACCAAAATTAAATTTCTGTTGTTCGGATCTATCATTGAACAGTGTTTCGTACACTACTCTCGCTAAATTGTTGAGAAGAATGTTACAATAACGTTGACTCCAATTTATTCTCTATTTCTCTTGGCTAGCTTGGACTACTTCCTATACGAAAGGGTTATTTTGTATCTGCTATGTATTTTGTCATAAGATTTACCTCACAATTCCAACATGTAACAGTGTAACATAAGATTGTACTTTATTTTCTGTTTCTGGCTTGTTCATGTTATATACGACTTCTTTTTTTAGAAAATAATTTATACATAAAAGAATTTATATATAGGGGTAAAAAAAAAAAGAAAAAAAAAAAAACAAAAAACGTTGCTGTTTAAACTATAATCTAAATGACCAACTTTATATTAGAATTCCAGCTAGGCATTAATTACTGTTATATATTTTTAGAAGAACATCTACAAATGGTGTTTTATTATATTTCATTTTTAATATTTAACTGTAAATCTCACTCTCATTAGTGTGATTGTCTCTTACAGTACTGACATTATTAAAATCATGTTTTTAAAGGCGATCGCTTAGTCATGACTTTCATTGTAACCCAATTGCATCAGTTAATCACCCCTTTAAATTGTTGCTTTACAGCCCCAGTTGCTGCAACCCACCGGGCAATCTCCTGGTATCCTGGTAGGCCAATCCGGCCTTGATGTGCCTCCAGTCTAATCTATGCACTAATCTCCTTCACGACAGTGCATACATTATTAGACTCACGGTCACAAATGCTCTGTCCGGATTACAAGTTCAATAATGTATACAATGAATTTGTACATGTTTGTGTCCTGAAGTGAGTTTTACTGCAGATCCCCTTAGCTGTACATGATATCACATAGTCATCACATCTACATATGTATATACTGTATGTCCCAATACATATGTAAATTTATAAAGTGTTGGTTATATACAGCCTCTCCAATAGAGATGAATGGAGGTTTAATAAATCAATACCATGTATGTTAACAAATATCTAGAATATCTCCAGTAGCCATTTCAGAGTGTTTAACATATGTGAAAGCACATAGCCTGTAAAATAGCCTTGAAATAGTGTAAAATATCCTTGAAATAGTGTAAGAGATATTCGAAAAGCCATTCCAAGGACTACACAAGTCCCGTGAGGTGGCAAATTTGATAAGCAAAATATAATAGGCGGGAATAAGTCTAAAACTAAATAAAAAAAATAGGCTTTTTGACCGAAAAAAAGCGTCAAAAAAGCTGCTCTCGATAGATTGTGATCAAGGCCTAAGACTTCTTAAATAATCTCACCAGACCAGATAACTTTAGATCATCAGGCCCATAGTTAAAGGGACATGAAACACCATTTTTTTTCTTTCATGATTCAGATAGGGATTGTGATTTTAACTTTTCATCTTCAAATGTATTATCTAAATAGTTTTGTTCTCTTGGTATCCTTTATTAAAAATCATACATAGGTAGGCTCAGGAATTGCTGATTGGTGGCTGCACATATATTTTATGCCTCATGTTTTTGGTTAACCCAGTGTGTTCAGCTAGCTCCCAGTAGTGCACTGCTGCTTATTCAACAAAAGATACCAAAAAAATGTTGGTTTCATAGCTTTTCCTTCCATCCCTAGCTATCCTATATTTAAATATAGGTGAAGCGCTGTTTATATTTTTCCCTTAATCCTTATTCCAGAGTATTTGTGAGATTATTCTATTAAACAGCTCACAGGGTGTAAGTAAGGCGCTCCTTATAAATACAGTCTATATAGCTTTTCCTTCCATAAGGCAGGGAGAGTCCACAACTTCATTTCTTACTGTTGGGAAATACAACACCTGGCCACCAGGAGGAGGCAAAGACACCCCAGCCATAGGCTTAAATATACCTCCCACTTCCCCTATCCTTCATTCTTTGTCTTTCGTTACTATAAGAGGTGGCAGAGAAGTGTCAGAAGATTTGGATAGTCCTGTAATGGGTATGTTCCCTTCAAAAAAGGACTGGAGTTTTAAGTAATGATGTCAACCTCTCAGTGAGAGTATTGATGAAAGTTAGAGTCTGGAGATGCAGGGAAAGTTTTTCTGCGAACCCATTCAGACTGTCGCCTAACACTACTGAGCAATCAGTGTTGACGAGTTTCACTGCTTGCTATTACACACTCAGAAGCATTACTGCAAGACTGTCACACTTGAGAGGCAGTGCCTGTTCCACAGCATGGATCCTGGAGGGTAAGACCTTTCACTTTTTCTATACAGGGTCACAGTGTGGCTCCTTTATGCCTCAATAGGATCACAGGTTAATTTCTCCTTCATGGAGATTATTTGAACAGCTAGGGGTTATTTATAAATGCCTTAATGTGAGAGTTTTTTGGGCTCATAGACTGTGTGCTTTTGGCTTAGAACAAATAGGTTTCACTTTCGTTTTTGAGTGTTGCGCAGCTCATAATAGCTTAGCGCCTTTTTTATAGCAGGGGAAGTCCTGTCCTACACTCCACGTGACCGGGTGTTCTTCTTTTCATTTCCTACGATCCTGCTGCAGACATCACTCCTAAGGAGAGAGTTTTCACTGTTAGCTGTCTGGGTCTAGGAGGTGGTGAGTGCCCCAGCCATTGGGATTATAAAGGTGCCATTTTTTTAATAAAGCTTTCTTTTTGTCTGTCCTTCTGTGAATATATCTTAGGTATGGAGGACTCTGATACTACATTAGGATGTTCCACTCCTTCTGTACTGATTAATAATTCCTGTTTATATTGTGAGGAGGCCGTGGTTTGCCCGCCTGCTCAATTTTGTTCCCTTTGCCTAAGCACTGTTCTAAAGTCTAAGAAGGGAGAAAAGTTTTTTGGGCTCATAGACTGTGTGCTTTTGGCTTGGAACAAATAGGTTTCACTTTAGTTTTTGAGTGTTGCGCAGCTCATAATAGCTTAGCGCCTTTTTCATAGCAGGGGAAGTCCTGTCCTACGCTCCACGTGACCGGGTGTTCTTCTTTTCATTTCCTATGATCCTGCTGCAGACATCACTCCTAAGGAGAGATTTTTCACTGTTAGCTGTCTGGGTCTAGGAGGTGGTGAGTGCCCCAGCCATTGGGATTATAAAGGTGCCATTTTTTGAATAAAGCTTTCTTTTTGTCTGTCCTTCTGTGAATATATCTTAGGTATGGAGGACTCTGATACTACATTAGAATGTTCCACTCCTTCTGTACTGATTAATAATTCCTGTTTATATTGTGAGGAGGCCATGGTTTGCCCGCCTGCTCAATTTTGTTCCCTTTGCCTAAGCACTGTTCTAAAGTCTAAGAAGGGAGACAAGCATGCTAATACTCATAGCGCTATTAGCCCCTCTGAGCCATCTACCTCTCAGGAATCTGGGTCCCGAGAGATTACTACCCTTTCTACACTACCCGCTCCACATGCAGTTCCCCGTGGCTCAACTAATCCTCCATCTGGAGGGGGCTTTTTTTCGGCGGACTTTACAGCGCAGTTGCAATCAGCGGTATCTGTGGCCTTGAGTGCCTTACCTTGCTCTAGCAAACATAAAAGGTTAAACATAGTTCTCCTGACCTAGAGTCATCTAAATATTTGTCGAATTTAGCTACTATGTCGCAGCTATCCAAGGATGAGTTAACCTCTGTAGCTTCAGAGGGTGAACTTTCTGAGTCGGAGATTTCAGTTTCTAAACATCCTTCAGCGGAGGAACCCCCCTTTAGATTTAAAATTGAGCATCTGTGTTTTTTATTAAAGGAGGTTCTGTCTATGCTAGAGGTTCCAGAGGCTACACTCCCTGAGGAACCTAAGATCCCTAAATTAGACAGGGTTTATGAAGACAGGAAGGTCCCTCTGACTTTTCCTGTGCCAGTTAAGATGGCGAACATTATTAGTAACGAATGGGAAAGAATAAGAGCTTATTTTTCCCCCTCGTCTACTTTTAAAAGATTATTCCATAACTGTCAATTAGATTTGTGGGGCTCCATCCCTAAGGTGGATGGAGCTATTTCTACGCTGGCTAAGTGTACTACTATCCCTCTGGAGGATAGTTCTTCTTTTAGAGAGCCTATGGATAAGAAAATGGAAACCTTTCTGAGGAGGATATTTTAATATACAGGGTTTTTATTTCAACCGGCGGCAGCTGTAGCCATGGTTGCTGGAGCAGCTACCTACTGGTGCGACAATCTGTTGGAGCTCATTAAGGTGGAGACTCCCCTCGAGGATATTCAGGAGAGAATTAAGGCTCTGAGAATTGCCAACTCCTTCATCTGCGATGCGAATATGCAGATTATTCGCCTAAATACAAAGGCTTCTGGCTTTGCGGTCCTAACCTGCCGGGCTCTCTGTTTGAAGTCTTGGTCTGCGGATATGACTTCTAAATCCAGACTCCTTTCTCTTCCTTTTAAGGGAAAGATTTTTTTTGGTCCAGGGCTGGACTCCATTATTTCTACGGTTACCAGAGGAAAAGGTTACTTCCTACTGCAGGATAATAAAAATAGGCCTAAGGGACGGCAATTATCAAATTTTTATTCCTTTCGTTCTAACAAATCATAACAACAGCAATCCTCATCCAAGTCCGAGCAGCCCAAAGAGTACTTGGAAGCTGGCTCAGTCCTGGAATAAGTCCAAACAGACTAAGAAGCCCGCCGAGAACAAATTGACATGAAGGAGCAGCGCCCGATCCGGGATCGGATTGAGTAGGGGGCAGACTGTCTCTTTTCTCAGATGCTTGGTTCCAGGATATACAGAATCCTTGGGTCCTGGAAGTTGTATCTCAAGGATACAGGATAGGATTCAAGTATCATCCACCCAGGGTCAGATTTCTACTCTCCAGTCTGTCTACAAAACCAGAAAAAAGGGCTGCCTTCTTAGGTTGCTTACAGGATCTCTCCTTTCTAGTAGTAATTGTCCCGGTACCTAAAGCAGAAAGAGGTTTGGGCTTTTATTCAAACCTTTCATGGTTCCAAAGAAGGAGAGAACTTTTTGTCCAATTCTGGACCTAAAGTGCCTAAACAAGTTTCTGAGTGTTTCCTCTTTCAAGATGGAGACAATACGGTCAATTCTTCCTCTGGTTCAGGAAGGACAGTTTATGACCACTATAGACCTGAAGGATGCATACCTTCACGTTCTGATACACAGGGAACATTTTCAGTTCCTGATGTTTGCCTTTCTGGACCAGCACTTCCAGTTCATAGCTCTTCCGTTTGGCCTAGCTACTGCTCCAAGGATATTTATGAAGGTCCTGGGGGCTCTTCTGGCCGTTGCCAGAACACAAGGTATTGCAGTAGCGCCTTACATGAATGATATCTTGGTGCATGTACTATCTTTTTGTCTAGTGGAAGAACACTCAGATTCCCTTCTCAATCTTCTTCAATCACATGGATGGAAGATAAACTTGGAAAAGAGTTCTCTCAGTCCAAGTACAAGGGTGAATTTCCTGGGGACAATAATAGACTCCACATCCATGAGAATATTCCTCACGGATCAGAGATGTTGCAAGCTAACTACTGCGTGTCTTTCCCTCGAGGCCTCCTTGGGACCCTCATTGGCTCAGTGTATGGAGGTGATTGGACACATGGTGTCCTGTATGGACATCATTCTTTTTGCCAGATTCCATCTCAGACCCTTAAAACTATGCATGCTGAGACAATGGTACAGCGACCATTCAGATCTGTCTCAACAGATTGTGCTGGACAACCTGTCGAGAGATTTGCTCTCTTGGTGGCTCTGTCCAGATCATCTGTCCCAAGGTACGTGCTTCTTGAGACCGTCCTGGGAGATTTTGACTATGGACGCAAGCCTATCCGGCTGGGGAGCCATTTGGGGTGCCAAGAAGGCACAAGGACTGTGGACTCAGGAAGAGTCCTCCCTTCCAATCAATATATTTGAACACCGGGCAATCTTCAATGCATTGAAGGCTTGGCCCCTTCTGGGTTCGTGCCAGTTTATCAGATTCCAATCAGACAATATAACCTCTGTTGCATATATCAACTATCAGGGGGGAACTAGAGGTTCCTTGGTGAGGAGAGAAGTATCTCAGATACTAGAATGGGTGGAGACTCCCATATGTACGCTGTCAGTGATCCACATTCTAGGTGTGGACAACTGGAAAGCGGACTTCCTCAGCAGGCACTCCCTTCACCCTGGGGAATGGTCTCTCCACCCCAAGGTGTTTGCAGAGATATGCAGTGAGTAGGGGATGCTGGAGATAGATCTCATGGCATCCCGCCTCAATACCAAGCTACCCAGTTTTGAGTCGAGGTCTAGGGATCCTCAGGCGGAATTGATAGATGCCCTATCAGAACCATTGAGGTTCACACTTATATATTTTTTTCCTCCATTACCACTTCTCCCTCGTGTGGTGGCTCGCATGAAGCAGGAGTGAGCATCAGTGATTCTGATTGCTCCGTCGTGGCCGCAAAGAACGTGGTTTACGGATCTGGTGGGGAAATCCTCACTTCAGGGTCCCATCATTCATCAAAACCTAGATTCTCTGAGGCTGACTACATGGAGATTGAACGCTTAGTCTTAGTCAAGAGAAGGTTCTCTGAGAGTGTTATCGACACTTTGGTTCAAACTCGTAAACCAGTTACTTGTCGTATCTACCATAAAGTGTGGAGGACTTACTTGTACTGGTGTGAAGAGTGTGGCTTTTCCTGGCATAAGGTTAAGGTTGCCAGAATTGTATCTTTTCTCCAGGATGGACTGGAGAAGGGTCTATCTTCTAGTTCCCTGAAGGGACAGATAATGGCCCTGTCAGTGTTACTGCACAAGAGATTGGCTGAACTTCTGGATGTGCAGTCTTTATTAAGGCTCTGACCAGAATCAGACCTGTATTTAGATCTGGGGCTCCACCTTGGAGCCTAAATCTTGCTCTTAGTGTTTTGCAGCAGGCTCCGTTTAAGCCTATGCATACTGCTGACATTAAATTGTTATTTTGGAAGGTTCTTTTTTGTCTGGCTATTGCCTCTGCTCGCAGAGTTTCTGAGATTTCTGCTTTACTTATCTCTGACTATATTTCGGACTCCCTTTATCTTGTTTTCCATGCTGATAAGGCGGTTTTACGTACTAAATTAGGGTTCCTCCCTACGGTGGTGTCAGACCGTAACATTAACCCCTTAACGACCAAGGACGTACGCCACACGTCCTCAAAAAAAATGCAGTTAATGACCGAGGACGTGTGGCGTACGTCCTTGGTCTGGAAAGCAGCTGGAAGCGATCCTGCTCGCTTCCAGCTGCTTTCCGGTTATTGCAGTGATGCCACGATATGGAGGCATCCTGCAATAACCCCCCTTGGCCATCCGATGCAGAGAGAGCCACTCTGTGGCCCTCTCTGCACCGGACATCGATGGCCGGTATCGTTGGTGGGTGGGAGCCGACTTGGGAGGCGGGTGGGCGGCCATCGGTGAGATCTGGAAGGTGGAGGGGGGCGGGATCGGGGGCGGAGCCTTCGGGGGCGCGCACTGGCGCGCGCGCGTGCACGGGGGGTGGCGGGCGGGCGCGTGCACGGGGCGGGAGTGGGTGGGAACCGCTACACTACAGAAAATTTTTTAAAAGTAAATTGTCAAATAAAATTAAATACTTTTTTTCCAAAGCATCTAAGGGATCTGGAAGGGATGGGGGGTTGGTATTGGGGGGGGGGAAGCTACACTACAGAAAAGGGACATTTTTTAATAAAAAAAAAGCATATTATTCACTAAAATGGGTACTGGCAGACAGCAAAAAAAATGCACAAAAAAGCCCAAATTTTCCTTTTATTTTAGTACTGGCAGAGTTTCTGCCAGTACTTAAGATGGCGGGGACATTTGTGGGGTAGGGGAGGGAAGAGAGATGTTTGGGAGGGATCAGGGGGTCTGATGTTTCAGGTGGGAGGCTGATCTTTACACTAAAGCTAAAATTAACCCTGCAAGCTCCCTACAAGCTACCTAATTAACCCCTTCACTGCTAGCCATAATACACGTGTGATGTGCAGCGCCATTTAGCAGCATTCTAATTACCAAAAAGCAACGCCAAAGTCATATATGTCTGCTATTTCTGAACAAAGGGGATCCCAGAGAAGCATTACAACCATTTGTGCCATAATTGCACAAGCTGTTTGTAAATGATTTCAGTGAGAAACCTAAAATTGTGAAAAATTTTACGTTTTTTTTAATTTGATCGCATTTGGCGGTGAAATGGTGGCATGAAATATACCAAAATGGGCCTAGATCAATACTTGGGGTTGTCTACTACACTACACTAAAGCTAAAATTAACCCTAGAAGCTCCCTACATGCTCCCTAATTAACCCCTTCACTGCTGGGCATAATACACGTGTGGTGCGCAGTGGCATTTAGCGGCCTTCTAATTACCAAAAAGCAATGCCAAAGCCATATATGTCTAATATTTCTGAACAAAGGGGATCCCAGAGAAGAATTTACAACCATTTATGCCATAATTGCACAAGCAGTTTGTAAATAATTTCAGTGAGAAACTGAAAGTTTGTGAAAAAAATTGTGAAAAAGTGAACGATTTTTTGTATTTGATCGCATTTGGCGGTGAAATGGTGGCATGAAATATACCAAAATGGGCCTAGATCAATACTTTGGGATGTCTTCTAAAAAAAAATATATACATGTCAATGGATATTCAGGGATTCCTGAAAGATATCAGTGTCCCAATGTAACTAGCGCTAATTTTGAAAAAAAAATGGTTTGAAAATAGCAAAGTGCTACTTATATTTATGGCCCTATAAGTTACAAAAAAAGCAAAGAACGTGTAAACATTGGGTATTTCTAAACTCAGGACAAAATTTAGAAACTATTTAGCATGGGTGTTTTTTGGTGGTTGTAGATATGTAACAGATTTTGGGGTTCAAAGTTAGAAAAAGTGTGTTTTTTTCCATTTTTCCTCATATTTTATAATTTTTTTTATAGTAAATGATAAGATATGATGAAAATAATGGTATTTTTAGAAAGTCCATTTAATGGCGAGAAAAACGGTATATAATATGTGTGGGTACAGTAAATGAGGAAGAG
Organism: Bombina bombina; assembly: GCF_027579735.1. NCBI lineage: Eukaryota > Metazoa > Chordata > Amphibia > Anura > Bombinatoridae > Bombina > Bombina bombina. The sequence continues at coordinate 1,014,016,098 of NC_069500.1, forward strand.
GAAAATTTCAGCTAAACACAAACACCGCAGAAATGTAAAAATAGCCTTGGTCCCAAACGGACAGAAAATGGAAAAGTGCTCTGGTCACTAAGGGGTTAATAAAGAAATTGTGGTTTCTTCCTTCAGTGAAGGAACGCTTGCTTCAAAATCTGGATGTTGTTTGGGCCTTGAAGTTCTGTCTTCAGGCTACTAAGGAATTCAGACAATCTTCCTCTTTGTTTATCATCTATGCGGGGAAGTGTAAGGGGCAGAAGGCTACTACGACTTCCCTATCTTTCTGGTTGAGTAGTGTCATCCGCTTAGCTTATGAGACAGTGGGGCGACAGCCTCCTAAAAGGCAAACGGCTCATTCCACTAAAGCAGTGGCTTCCTCCTGGGCTTTTAAGAATGAAGCCTCTATAGATCAGATTTGTAAGGCGGCTACCTGGTCCTCCTTACACACTTTTTCTAAATTTTTACAAGTTTTATGTGTTTGCTTCGGCTGAAGCAGCTTTTGGGAGAAAAGTTTTGCAGGCTGTGGTGCCCTCAGAATAGGGTCCACCTCTTTTTTTTTGTTCCCTCCCGTTATTCATTCAGTGTCGTCTGGAGCTTGGGTATAGTTTTCCCAACAGTAAGGGATGAAGTTGTGGACTTTCCCTGCCTTATGGTAGGAAAACATAATTTATGCTTACCAGATAAATTCCTTTCCTTCCTGGCAGGGAGAGTCCACGACCCTGCCCGTAATTTATTTTTTGATGGGCGGCTCCATTTATATATTATTTCTTCTGGCACCTTTATACCCTGATGTTTCTCCTACTTTTCCTTGTTCCCTCATCCGAATGACTGGGAGATAGGGGAAGTGGGAGGGATATTTAAGCCTTTGGCTGGGGTTTCTTTGCTTCCTCCTGGTGGCCAGGTGTTGTATTTACCAATGAGTAAGGAATGAAGTTGTGGATTCTCCCTGCCAGGAAGGAAAGGAATTTATCTGGTAAGCATAAATTATGTTTTTATAGTCAGCTAGAGAGAAGCAATGTACTACTGGGAGCTGAGTACATTTGGTGAGCCAATGACAAGAGGCATATATGTGTAGCCACCAATGCCCAGCTAGATTCTAGTAGTTCATTGCTGCTCCTCCTGAGCCTACAATGCTTTCAACAAAGGGTACCAAGAGAACAAATTAAAAAAAATATTTAAGTAAATTTAAAAAAAAATCTTAAAACTGTATGCTATCTCTGAATGATGAAAGTTTCATTTATGGAACAATATGAATATGACAACCTTAGCTTTGCAGGAAACAAAATACAAAATTCACTAATACATTAAAGCATTTTCTTTTTAGCTTTTTATTTCCCTTTAATTTTAGTTGATGAAGATACACATTTTTTTTAACTTGATTTTATAATTTTTACCTCTTAAAATGTAAGCGCATGTTACTAATGTAGCATATAGTTAGTATGTAAATATAATTTTTTAAAACTCAGAGTTTTTCTTGAAAGTAACTCTTATACTCAACAGTTAAACTAGAATTGAATTTACAAAAATTCGACTCAGCTTTGCTTTTGAACATTAAACTAATTCAACCACCAGAGGGCAGTCTTGTTTTGATTACTGTGTACAGTGAATTAGTTTTTTCCTGTTCTAATTCTATGGGAAATTGACCTCCCTCCCTGTGTTCTAAGGTTTCATTGGAGATTGCTAGAATGCCAGTGACATGCAACATTTTTACTTGTCTCTCTAGGACAGAGGTACCTAATCTTTTTTTGCTTTGGAACACACTTGGACAATCTCAAAATCATTTATGATTATGACACCACACTGACCAGTTAAATACAATTCAATACGAAGGTAAAAAGAACAACTTGGTTGTTGAAGCAATTTAAGGAAATAACAAAAAAGTGCATCTGGAATTTTATTTCAGTTTTTTTGTCTCATTAAAAAAAAAAGTATAAATAATGTATTAATAAGTGATGCTGCCATGGTAGCATGTTATGTCATCCTATGCATTGCTTGCATTTTTGCAGTATCACTACAAGCAGAATTGATAGGAAAATAAGTATGGACAGGATTTTAAATGAAGAAATATGATAATACTGTAGGGAGTGTAGGTAGGTGCAATAGTATTGTAACTATGGTAACCGTAAATAGCATAACTTTATTAAGTCAGACAGTTGACACATAATAATGTTTTATTTTATTTTGAAAACAAGCCCATTACATGATCTTCCTTAACAGACTTTTAATTAACATGAAGGTGTGAATTTATGATAAACATGTTCATTTTACTTATGGGTTTTCCCATATAATAAAGGCTGGGAATTAATGACCAGAAACAATGATTTCACATATATGATGTATCACACTGTCTGGTGTAGCTTAGAGCAGTAATATTCTATTAATAGCACAGTTTGGTGCACTGTGAAGACCACCAGTGTAGAATTTGCTGTTATTCTACAGGATCATAAAGCAGCCTATATCATATAATCTATGTTTTCTGAACCTTAGAACAGACGGAGAGTATATATCTTTTTAGAGTGGGTTTGTTGTTGTTGCTTGATGACATTTTGCTCACTCCCTGCTTTAGTATGCTAATCCCTTACTAATAATAAAGCATTACGCTGTGATTGCTAGACCCCTACATGATGCCAGCATGATAGGAGCAAGAGTGTGCCGCATCAGCATGACATCACTTTGCAAAAAATCTTAGTAATCTTACAGTTTAGCTATTACATCAGTGCTAGAAATATGGCAGCTTCAGATATAGCATTAAACCATACATGGCACTGTGACTGTGAAACTGAATAGCAGGAGTCTTGCACTGGGAGGCTTAATGATGTGTTCATTACTTAACAGCTACCTGTCATAGTGCTGCATAAAGCTACCCTCATCTGTGTACTACTGAATATGCCAGCATTCTAATAAGAATGAGTATGAGGAGGAGTCATTTGGATACATTGCCTGTGCAGTTTAGAACACACCTCTCACAGTAATCTAATTAGTGGTTATCACTAATTGGTTTCCTCTGTATACCATTGGTCATTGGCAGCCCACATCAGTAATGCAGCTGTAGCATGTGAATCCAACACAAAGCTGTAGGTATAAATATTTGTACCATTACAGTGCTAAGACTTCCTGTTTGCATTAAAGGGACAGTAAAGTCAAAATGAAACTTTATGGTCTAGATAGAAAATGCAGTTTTAAACAACTTTGCAATTTACATCTACAGGTAGCCCTCAGTTTACGCCTGGTTAGGTTCCAGAAGGAATGGTTGTAAATCAAAACCGTTGTAAATTGAAACCCAGTTAATAATGTAAGTCAATGGGAAGTGAGGGAGTTAGGTTCCAGGCCCCTCTCAAAATTGTCATACGTAACACCTAATACATTATTTTTAAAGCTTTGAAATGAAGACTTTAAATGCTAAACATCATTATAAACCTAATAAAATAATCACACAACACAGAATATATAATTAAACTAAGTTAAATGAACAAAAACATTTGCTAAACAGCATTATAAACCTAATAAAATAATCACACAACACAGACTTTACTTGCATTTTTCTGCAAACAGTTCTTTCTATGCATTCCAATCTGGACTGATTTATAGAAAGGACGATCTTGTTCCTATGCAAGCTGCTCGATAGCTCAGGTCTGGTTAAACTGATTAATTTCAGCTTGCTTGGCTTGCATATCTTTGCTGCAACACAAGCGGACAGCTCCACCTACTGGCTAATTTAATCAATGCACTGCTTCTCAATGCTTTTCAATAGCAGTCACATGACTGAAAAAAAAGGTTGTTATTCTGAAACGGCGCAAATTGAACCGTTGTAAAACGAGGGCCACCTGTATTCTGATGTTTTCTTTGATCTTTTAGTATCCTTTGTTGAAGAGTAAATATAAGCAGGCTTTCAGCAGCGTTCGTGTGTCTGTAGCACTCTATGGAGTAGTAATGATGCACAACTGTCTGGAAATACCAGAACAAAATACATGTTAGTTTACCAAGGATAACAGAAGGTAGGTGGGTAAATATATCTATACCTATACCTGAGGGTTACCGTGTGAGTATCTAGGTCTGGAAATACCAGACACCTATACCTAGTAATCGACCATTATTAGTATGAACAAAATACCTATTAGTTTACCATTGGTTGAACATAAATAACAGCTTATAGTATTAAAAAGAAAACTGTCTGGAAGTACCAGAACAAAATACCTGTTAGTTTACCATAAGCACAGGATACAGTAGGTAATTGTGTCTATGCCTATACCTATGGATTACCAAGTGAATACCTAAGTCTGGAACTACCAAACACCTATACCTTATAATTAACCGTTAATATGGCTAAAAATACCTATTAGTTATGCATAATTAGCAAAGGTTTAATTTAAAGTATAGCCGTTGGCTAGATTAAAGTAAGCAGGCCTAGGTTATTTTAACAATAAGAGTAAAAGTTATATTTAAATTTTTTTCATTTTTCACATATATTTTTCTTTAACGTTCATGAGTGCTATATTTGTACTCTCCTATCAGTTCTTCACTGATTTGTTATTAAATTTACTAATAACAGTAGCCATAGGAAATGAGTTACTATTAACAGTAGCCGTAGGAAATGAGTTACTAATAACAGTAGCTGTAGGAAATTAGTTACTAATAACTGTAGCTGTAGGAAATGAGTTACTAATAACAGTAGCCATAGGAGATGAGTTACTAATAACAGTAGCCATAGGAAATGAGTTACTAATAAAAGTAGCCATAGGAAATGAGTTACTAATAACAGTAGCTGCAGGAAATGAGTTACTAATAACAATAGCCATAGGAAATGAGTTACTAATAACAGTAGCCATAGGAAATGAGTTACTAATAACAGTAGCCCTATGAAATGAGTTACTAATAACAGTAGCCATAGGAAATGAGTTACTAATAACAGTAGCCATAGGAAATTAGTTACTAATAACAGTAGCCGTAGAAAATGAGTTATTAATAACAGTAGCCATAAGAAATGAGTTACTAATAACTTTAGCCATAGGAAATGAATTACTAATAGTAACCATAATAGCCATAGCAGTCAAAAAAAGACACGCAGTAATTCATTAAAACATGTCATTAGTATTACTGTCAACCCTGTACTACTGTGTATTTAACCCCCTTCAAAGGGGTTAAACACACAGTAGAAGTACAGCTTGGGACCTTGGGACTGCCGATCCTGAGCGGAAATTGCCACTGATTTAATCACCAGCGTTAGTTACACAGCTGAGTGTTGATACTAGTTCTGCTGATTGGATCGTCTGCGGTTTCTGCTCTGGACCAGCAGTGCTCTGTGAGTCCATTCACTATTTCTACTCAGGGTTAAACACACAGTAGCGTAGGGTTGCTAATCTGAAAATATAACAACAAATTAGAGCATGTCATTTTTTTAACTGTTATGGCCCTTTAATATAACTCTATATACAGCTTGCATGTCATTTTTTGACTGTTATAGCCCTTTAATGTAACTCTATATAAAGCTTGCATGTACAACAAATACACATGCTTTATGACTTTTTCAGTAACAGATTACTGGTGTTTTTTGCTCAGTGGTGCTGATAGCCACACAAAAAACATTTGTAAGGATATATACCAGAGCTCGTGGCACGGGCAGCCCAGGTGTAGATACATTGGGCTAGATTACGAGTGGAGTGGCAGTTTGCACTCCTGCACGTGCGTTAACTCTGCTAGATGAAGGCTTTTTGCGGGCATTGAGTAGCAAGAGTATTACAAGTTGAAAGTAAAAAGTTTTCAAAACGAGCGCTAACCCGATGCACACAAAAATAACAAAGTCTGAATATCCCGACCGCGTTAACATATTCCCCAATAGATCTAGTGAACTGCTTGTGCAATGACAAATGCCGACAGCATATGCTGTCGGCATTTATCGATGTTTCGGCGAGCATGATACGCTACATTGTATTATGTCCGCTTGCACTTTGATAAATATGCCCCAATATGTGTATATGTATGTATTTATATGTTTAAATATGTGTATGTATATATATATATACAGGGAGTGCAGAATTATTAGGCAAATGAGTATTTTGACCACATCATCCTCTTTATGCATGTTGTCTTACTCCAAGCTGTATAGGCTCGAAAGCCTACTACCAATTAAGCATATTAGGTGATGTGCATCTCTGTAATGAGAAGGGGTGTGGTCTAATGACATCAACACCCTATATCAGGTGTGCATAATTATTAGGCAACTTCCTTTCCTTTGGTAAAATGAGTCAAAAGAAGGACTTGACAGGCTCAGAAAAGTCAAAAATAGTGAGATATCTTGCAGAGGGATGCAGCACTCTTAAAATTGCAAAGCTTCTGAAGCGTGATCATCGAACAATCAAGCGTTTTATTCAAAATAGTCAACAGGGTCGCAAGAAGCGTGTGGAAAAACCAAGGGGTCGATCCGATAAAAATCGTCGCCCGCAAAAGCCGGCGACGCCAATAATTGCACGGATTTGGTATCCTATATACGGCGTAAGCTAGAAGTTACGCGCGTATATTTCTGCCGTCGCCCGCAGTTTTTTGGGCCATAGGCAGGTATACCAAACCCGCGCAGTTTGGTATCCAATATGCAGCATAAGGACTTACGTGGCGAAAATGGAGAAAACTTACTCCATTTTCACCTCGCCACAAAAAGCAGCCGTAAGAAGACTATTGGAGCCCCGTAACTCCCTAAACTATCTAGAAAATAAACCTAACACCTAACGCATGCGCAATGTCTATCTCCCTGTCAACCGCGATCTGCTAAAATAAACCTAACACCTAACGCATGCGCAATGTCTATCTCCCTGTCAACCGCGATCCCCCCCCCCCCCGAAATCCCTAATAAAGTTATTACCCCCTAAACCGCCGCTCCCGGACCCCGCCGCCATCTACATAAACTAACCCCCTACTGTGAGCCTCTAAAACCGCCGCCATCTACCTTATCTATCCCCTAATCTGACCCCTTACACCGCCGCCACCTATATAAAAATTATTAACCCCTAATCTAATCCCCCTATACCGCCGCCAGCTATATTAATATTATTAACCCCTAATGTAATCCCCTTGAATCAGCCAATCAGATTCAAGTTCAATCCGATTGGCTGATCCAATCAGCCAATCAGATTGAGCTCACATTCTATTGGCTGATCGGAACAGCCAATAGAATGCGAGCGCAATCTGATTGGCTGATTGGATCAGCCAATCGGATTGAACTTGAATCTGATTGGCTGATTCAATCAGCCAATCAGATTTTTTTAACTTAATTCCGATTGGCTGATAGAATCCTATCAGCCAATCGGAATTCGGCGGACGCCATCTTGGATGACGTCATTTAAAGGTACCTCATTCCAAGTTTAGCAGTCGGCCGGGATGGATGCTCCGCGGCGGCGGAGCGAAGAAAGAAGATTGAAGATGCCGCCGGAAGAATGAAGACTTTGCTGCCGCTTGGAGGAAGACGTCGCCGGAGGAAGAATTCTTCTTTGCCGCTTGGAGGACGACATCGCCCGGATCGGATCAGGAGTTCGGCCCGGTGTGGTGAAGACAAGGTAGGGAGATCTTCAGGGGGGTAGTGTTAGGATTTTTTAAGGGGGGTTTGGGTGGGTTTAGAATAGGGGTATGTGGGTGGTGGGTTGTAATGGGGGGGGGGGGATTGTATTTGTTGAATGCAAAAGAGCTGAATTATTTGGGGCATGCCCCACAAAAGGCCCTTTTAAGGGCTGGTAAGGTAAAGAGCTTTGAAATTTGTTTAATTTAGAATAGGGCAGGGAATTTTTGTTATTTTGGGGGTTTATTATTTTATTAGGGGGCTTAGAATAGGTGTAATTAGCTTAAAAATCTTGTAATCTTTTTTTTATTTTTTGTAATTTAGTGTTTGTTTTTTTTTTGTAATTTAGTTTAGTTAATTTAATTGTATTTTTAGATAGATGTTTGTACTTTATTTAATTTATTGATAGTGTAGGTGTATTTGTAACTTAGGTTAGGATTTATTTTACAGGTAATTGGGTAATTATTTTAACTAGGTAGATATTAAATAGTTAATAACTATTTAATATCTATTATACCTAGTTAAAATAATTAACTATTTACCTGTAAAATAAATATTAACCCTAACATAGCTACAATGTAATTATTAATTATATTGTAGCTATCTTAGGGTTTATTTTATAGGTAAGTATTTAGATTTAAATAGGAATATTTTAGTTTATAAATTAATTAGATTAATTTAATATAAATATAGTTAGGGGTGTTAGTGTTAGATAGAGTTAATATAGTTAATATAAATACTATAGTAACTATATTAACTATATTAACCCTAATATAATTAGGGTTAATATAGTTAATATATATAATGTAATACCTATATTAACTATAATATACTTAGGGTTAATATAGATAATATAGCTGGCGGCGGGGTAGGTAGATTAAATTAGGGGTTAATCATTTTAATAGAGATGGCGGCGGTGTTAGGGGCTTACATTAGGGGTTAATAATTTTAATATAGATGGCGGCGGTGTTAGGGGCTCACTTTAGGGGGTTATAGATATAATATAGCTGGCGGCGGGGTACGGGAGCGGCGGTTTAGGGGTTAATAATTTTATTAGGTTGCGGCGGGGTAAAGGAGCGGCGGTTTAGGGGTTAATAGCATTTTTATTGTTAGGATAGTGAGGGGGGATAGCGGATAGAGGGTTAGACAGTGCGGGCTATGTTAGGGAGGCGTGTTAGACAGTGCGGGCTATGTTAGGGAGGCGTGTTAGACAGTGCGGGCTATGTTAGGGAGGCGTGTTAGACAGTGCGGGTGTTTTAGACTTTAGTCAGGTTTTATAGGCGCCGGCAGATTCTAACGTGGCGCAAGTCACTGGCGACGCCAGAAATTTGTACTTACGCAGATTTCTGGACATCGCTGGTTTGTGAGACTTACGGCATGTTAGCATCTGACGGCGACCTATATGGGATGGCTCGAGTTGCGAGCTGAAACTGCGGGCGACGCCGGTTCCCTTACTTGCGCCGCAAACTGCGATCGATATCGGATCGCGCCCCAAGGCGCAAAATAACTGCCCATGAACTGAGAAAAGTCAAGCGTGCAGCTGCCAAGATGCCACTTGCCACCAGTTTGGCCATATTTCAGAGCTGCAACATCACTGGAGTGCCCAAAAGCACAAGGTGTGCAATACTCAGAGACATGGCCAAGGTAAGAAAGGCTGAAAGACGACCACCACTGAACAAGACACACAAGCTGAAACGTCAAGACTGGGCCAAGAAATATCTCAAGACTGATTTTTCTAAGGTTTTATGGACTGATGAAATGAGAGTGAGTCTTGATGGGCCAGATGGATGGGCCCGTGGCTGGATTGGTAAAGGGCAGAGAGCTCCAGTCCGACTCAGACGCCAGCAAGGTGGAGGTGGAGTACTGGTTTGGGCTGGTATCATCAAAGATGAGCTTGTGGGGCCTTTTCGGGTTGAGGATGGAGTCAAGCTCAACTCCCAGTCCTACTGCCAGTTTCTGGAAGACACCTTCTTCAAGCAGTGGTACAGGAAGAAGTCTGCATCCTTCAAGAAAAACATGATTTTCATGCAGGACAATGCTCCATCACACGCGTCCAAGTACTCCACAGCGTGGCTGGCAAGAAAGGGTATAAAAGAAGAAAATCTAATGACATGGCCTCCTTGTTCACCTGATCTGAACCCCATTGAGAACCTGTGGTCCATCATCAAATGTGAGATTTACTAGGAGGGAAAACAGTACACCTCTCTGAACAGTGTCTGGGAGGCTGTGGTTGCTGCTGCACGCAATGTTGATGGTGAACAGATCAAAACACTGACAGAATCCATGGATGACAGGCTTTTGAGTGTCCTTACAAAGAAAGGTGGCTATATTGGTCACTGATTTGTTTTTGTTTTGTTTTTGAATGTCAGAAATGTATATTTGTGAATGTTGAGATGTTATATTGGTTTCACTGGTAAAAATAAATAATTGAAATGGGTATATATTTGTTTTTTGTTAAGTTGCCTAATAATTATGCACAGTAATAGTCACCTGCACACACAGATATCCCCCTAAAATAGCTATAACTAAAAACAAACTAAAAACTACTTCCAAAACTATTCAGCTTTGATATTAATGAGTTTTTTGGGTTCATTGAGAACATGGGGCGCGATCCGATATCGATCGCAGTTTGCGGCGCAAGCGAGGGAACCGGCGTCGCCCGCAGTTTCAGCTCACAACTCGAGCTATCCCATATAGGTCGCCGTCAGATGCTAACGTGCCGTAAGTCTCACAAACCAGCGATGTCCAGAAATCTGCGTAAGTACAAATTTCTGGCGTCGCCAGTGACTTGCGGCACGTTAGAATCTGCCGGCGCCTATAAAACCTGACTAAAGTCTAAAACACCCGCACTGTCTAACACGCCTCCCTAACATAGCCCGCACTGTCTAACACGCCTCCCTAACATAGCCCGCACTGTCTAACCCTCTATCCGCTATCCCCCCTCACTAGCCTAACAATAAAAATGCTATTAACCCCTAAACCGCCGCTCCTTTACCCCGCCGCAACCTAATAAAATTATTAACCCCTAAACCGCCGCTCCCGTACCCCGCCGCCAGCTATATTATATCTATAACCCCCTAAAGTGAGCCCCTAACACCGCCGCCATCTATATTAAAATTATTAACCCCTAATCTAAGCCCCTTACACCGCCGCCATCTCTATTAAAATGATTAACCCCTAATTTAATCTACCTACCCTGCCGCCAGCTATATTATCTATATTAACCCTAAGTATATTATAGTTAATATAGTTATTACATTATATATATTAACTATATTAACCCTAATTATATTAGGGTTAATATAGTTAATATAGTTACTATAGTATTTATATTAACTATATTAACTCTATCTAACCCTAACACCCCTAACTAAATTTATATTAAATTAATCTAATTCATTTATAAACTAAAATATTCCTATTTAAATCTAAATACTTACCTATAAAATAAACCCTAAGATAGCTACAATATAATTAATAATTACATTGTAGCTATGTTAGGGTTAATATTTATTTTACAGGTAAATAGTTAATTATTTTAACTAGGTATAATAGATATTAAATAGTTATTAACTATTTAATATCTACCTAGTTAAAATAATTACCCAATTACCTGTAAAATAAATACACCTACACTATCAATAAATGTAATAAACTACAAACATCTATCTAAAAATACAATTAAATTAACTAAACTAAATTACAAAAAAAAACAAACACTAAATTACAAAAAATAAAAAAAAGATTAAAAGATTTTTAAGCTAATTACACCTATTCTAAGCCCCCTAATAAAATAATAAACCCCCAAAATAACAAAAATTCCCTGCCCTATTCTAAATTCAACAAATTTCAAAGCTCTTTACCTTACCAGCCCTTAAAAGGGCCTTTTGTGGGGCATGCCCCAAAGAATTCAGCTCTTTTGCATTCAATAAATACAATCCCCCCCCCCCCATTACAACCCACCACCCACATACCCCTATTCTAAACCCACCCAAACCCCCCTTAATAAATCCTAACACTACCCCCCTGAAGATCTCCCTACCTTGTCTTCACCACACCGGGCCGAACTCCTGATCCGATCCGGGCGATGTCGTCCTCCAAGCGGCAAAGAAGAAATCTTCCTCCGGCGACGTCTTCCTCCAAGCGGCAGCAAAGTCTTCAGTCTTCCGGCGGCATCTTCAATCTTCTTTCTTCGCTCCGCCGCCGCGGAGCATCCATCCCGGCCGATCGCTAAACTTGGAATGAGGTACCTTTAAATGACGTCATCCAAGATGGCGTCCGCCGAATTCCGATTGGCTGATAGGATTCTATCAGCCAATCGGAATTAAGTTAAAAAAATCTGATTGGCTGATTGAATCAGCCAATCAGATTCAGGTTCAATCCGATTGGCTGATCCAATCAGCCAATCAGATTGAGCTCGCATTCTATTGGCTGTTCCGATCAGCCAATAGAATGCAAGCTCAATCTGATTGGCTGATTGGATCAGCCAATCGGATTGAACCTGAATCTGATTGGCTGATTCAATCAGCCAATCAGATTTTTTTAACTTAATTCCGATTGGCTGATAGAATCCTATCAGCCAATCGGAATTCGGCGGACGCCATCTTGGATGACGTCATTTAAAGGTACCTCATTCCAAGTTTAGCGATCGGCCGGGATGGATGCTCCGCGGCGGCGGAGCGAAGAAAGAAGATTGAAGATGCCGCCGGAAGACTGAAGACTTTGCTGCCGCTTGGAGGAAGACGTCGCCGGAGGAAGATTTCTTCTTTGCCGCTTGGAGGACGACATCGCCCGGATCGGATCAGGAGTTCGGCCCGGTGTGGTGAAGACAAGGTAGGGAGATCTTCAGGGGGGTAGTGTTAGGATTTATTAAGGGGGGTTTGGGTGGGTTTAGAATAGGGGTATGTGGGTGGTGGGTTGTAATGGGGGGGGGGGATTGTATTTATTGAATGCAAAAGAGCTGAATTCTTTGGGGCATGCCCCACAAAAGGCCCTTTTAAGGGCTGGTAAGGTAAAGAGCTTTGAAATTTGTTGAATTTAGAATAGGGCAGGGAATTTTTGTTATTTTGGGGGTTTATTATTTTATTAGGGGGCTTAGAATAGGTGTAATTAGCTTAAAAATCTTTTAATCTTTTTTTTATTTTTTGTAATTTAGTGTTTGTTTTTTTTTGTAATTTAGTTTAGTTAATTTAATTGTATTTTTAGATAGATGTTTGTAGTTTATTACATTTATTGATAGTGTAGGTGTATTTATTTTACAGGTAATTGGGTAATTATTTTAACTAGGTAGATATTAAATAGTTAATAACTATTTAATATCTATTATACCTAGTTAAAATAATTAACTATTTACCTGTAAAATAAATATTAACCCTAACATAGCTACAATGTAATTATTAATTATATTGTAGCTATCTTAGGGTTTATTTTATAGGTAAGTATTTAGATTTAAATAGGAATATTTTAGTTTATAAATTAATTAGATTAATTTAATATAAATATAGTTAGGGGTGTTAGGGTTAGATAGAGTTAATATAGTTAATATAAATACTATAGTAACTATATTAACTATATTAACCCTAATATAATTAGGGTTAATATAGTTAATATATATAATGTAATAACTATATTAACTATAATATACTTAGGGTTAATATAGATAACATAGCTGGCGGCGGGGTAGGTAGATTAAATTAGGGGTTAATCATTTTTATATAGGTGGCGGCGGTGTAAGGGGTCAGATTACGGGATAGATAAGGTAGATGGCGGCGGTTTTAGGGGCTCACAGTAGGGGGTTAGTTTATGTAGATGGCGGCGGGGTCGGGGAGCGGCGTTTTAGGGGGTAATAACTTTATTAGGGATTTCGGGGGGGGGGATCGCGGTTGACAGGGAGATAGACATTGCGCATGCGTTAGGTGTTAGGTTTATTTTAGAAGATCGCGGTTGACAGGGAGATAGACATTGCGCATGCGTTAGGTGTTAGGTTTATTTTAGCAGATCGCGGTTGACAGGGAGATAGACATTGCGCATGCGTTAGGTGTTAGGTTTATTTTAGCAGCTAGTTTAGGGAGTTACGGGGCTCCAATAGTCAGCGTAAGGCTTCTTACGGCTGCTTTTTGTGGCGAGGTGAAAATGGAGTAAGTTTTCTCCATTTTCGCCACGTAAGTCCTTACGCTGCATATTGGATACCAAATTGCGCGGGTTTGTTATACCTGCCTATGGCCCAAAAAACTGCGGGCGACGGCAGAAATATACGGGCGTAACTTCTAGCTTACGCCGTATATAGGATACCAAATCCGCGCAATTATTGGCGTCGCCGGCTTTTGCGGGCGACGCTTTATATCGGATCGACCCCATGGTTGTTGTTCAATAATAAAATTAATCCTCAAAAATACAACTTGCCTAATAATTCTGCACTCCCTGTGTATATATATATATATATATATATATATATATATATATATATATATATATATACATACCGTACATACATACACACATAAATACATAAATGCACATGTACACATACATAATTTTATATATATATATATATATATATATATATATATATATATATATATAGACACACACACACATGCATATACATATTTAGACACATATTTGTATATATCACTATGTTAAAGCCCTTTGAATGCCTATTTTTGTAACACCTGAGACCTCCTATTACTGTTTTTGTCTCTAATATTTCTGCCATTTTGTATGTAAAATTCAACTTTATGGATGTATGTGTCATAGCTCTGAGAAATAGCCTAGATATCACTTATAAAAACCTAGTATTAAAGGGACATAAACCCCAAAAATGTCTTTCATGATTTAGATAGAACATACAATTTATAATGCTACCTACCTAAGTATCTCTTCAACAAAAAATAACAAGAAAATAAAGCAAATTTGATGATAGAAGTAAATGGGAAACTTTTATAAAATGTTTTTCTCTATCTGAATAAATAAAGAAACATTTTGTGTTTCATGTCCCTTTAAGATATAGGGGCCGATTTATCCATGTCTGTCCGACATGATACACTGTAGCGTATCATGTCCGACAGACATTCTGGTGAACTGCTTGTGCAATGCCGCTCCCTAGCAGGGGGTGTCAATCAGCCCGATCGTATAGGATTGGGCGGATTGCAGACCGCAGCCTCAGAGACGGCGGACCAGTTATGGAACAGCGGTCTTAAGACCGCTGCTTCGTAACTGCTGTTTCCAGCAAGCCTGAAGGCTTGCGTAGAAACAGGGGCATCAGGTGTCATTCGACCCCTGATAAATCGGCCCAGTGTTTTTCTTTTTTACTGATTTACCCCTACATTATTCAAAACAATTAGGAAATGTTTATATTTTAAGGGACAATAAAGTAAAAAACGTAGCTTTCATTAATCAGAGAGCATATGCAATTTAAAAAAAGTTCCAATTTACAACTTGTATCAAATTTGCTTTGTTCTCCTGGTATCCTTTTGTTGAAGTTTAAATCTTGGTAGGCTCAGGAGCAGTTTGTGTCTTTATTACTCAGAGGCAGCAGTGTTAGCAACAATGTATATATAACATTGTGCTGCTTCAAGAGGTCATAAAACATCATTTTCTTATAACTAGATCACTTTATAGCTTTTCTCACTATAATTCTAACTTTTATTAATGTTTGAAAGTATTGGAAAAAATCATTTAGATGACATTGATTACATGTAAATCTTTATAAAAGTCCTTACAGTTAACAAGGGTGTTAAAGGGACAGTCTACATCTTAGTTATCTTAAAGTCTTACCTTAGATTAAGCTGCAAATAGCCTCCCTTTTTATATCATGCATCAGGAACAGTAAAAAATCTATTTTAAAAAGAATAGTGTTTCTGGTCACTTTGAAATGGCTGCCAAGTTCAGCCTACTGATGACATCACGATCTGGGCTGCATCTAGGCACTCTGCTGAATAACATTGAAAGTTTGTTGAATCTAGCTAGTGAGCCTTTTGTGATTGGATGCCAAATGCAACCCAAATTGTTATTAGTGGGCTGAACTTGGCATATACATATACATAAATTCTATTAATCTTGCACGTGCTCAGTAGGAGCTGCTGCCCTAGAAAGAGTGTTTATAAAAAGATTGTGCACATTTAGATAATGGAAGTGAATTGGAAAGTTGTTTAAAATTGTGTGCTCTATCTGAATCATTAAAATTTAATTTCCTGACTATGGAATTCCTTTGTCAGCCACATGTCTACATTAATTATCAGGAAAGACCACTACACCTGCAGCCCCTGCAGAAGTCCAATATGTGCATTTGACCTCACATCAGAGCCCTGGCTCTGCAGCCTCTCTGCTAGTCACATGTCACATCAGACCTCAGAATAAAATGCTGGTCCTGCAGCCTCTCTGCTAGTCACATGTCACATCAGACCTCAGAATAAAATGCTGGTCCTGCAGCCTCTCTGCTAGTCACATGTCACATCAGACCACAGAATAAAATGCTGGTCCTGCAGCCTCTCTGCTAGTCACATGTCTACATCAGACCTCAGAATAAAATGCTGGTCCTGCAGCCTCTCTGCTAGTCACATGTCACATCAGACCTCAGAATAAAATGCTGGTCCTGCAGCCTAAGTGTCAGCCACATATCTTTATCAGATTCAACCCCTTTATGTACCTAATATAATCGGTCAAGCGCTTACATGTAGGGTTTCTGTAAAGAGACTACTGAGCCTGACTGTGACATTGCAGGCAGCTGCTACTAGTGGACTAGTAAAGTAAAAATAGACATGATTAACATGGTTGGTATATCACATTTACTTAATTAAAGGTGTTCCAAAATGTTTTTTTTATTTTATCAAATCCATCAACAACTAAATATTAATATTGGTCTAAAAACTATTTTATTAGCCCCTGAGACCTATTTGTCTTAGGTTACGTACTTATATACAAACCTTTTTGTGAATGTTAAGATGAAAGTCCAATATCTCCTTTCTCTCTCAATCTCCTTTTATTTCACTGTTTCCCTTTGTTAGGTTTTAACAAAATACTTGATAAATCCTGGTATTGATTGTCAGAAGATAAAAGCCACTTTATTAGTGGAGAGAAAGGTTACATAGACAACGTTGCGGGAACAAGCCCTTAGTCATGTGGTTCATGGTTCACATGACTAAGGGCTCGAGTTATCAAGCCCTTCTCTTCCCTGTGACTGCAGGTTTGCACAAGAGAAACTGCAGACAGGATTTATCAGCGGTCATCAGATGAATGTGTCCGCCCCTGTCCGCCATGGATTGATCAATCAAGCTTTAAAGGCTTGTTCCTGAAATGTTGTGGATGTAACCTTTATCTCTGCACTAATAAAGTGGCTTTTATCTTCTGACAAGTGCTGCTGCTTTTGCTTATTCTTATTCCTTCAACAAATTATACCAAGAGAATAAAACAAATTAAATAATAGAAGTAAATTAGAACCCCGGGACCTGCAAGGGAGCGTGCTTCATGCACACTCATGTTATTTCCCTATTCAATTTAAGGAAGTTTACTATAAAATCTAATGAGAGTTAAAGGGACACTTAGGTTAAATTAAATTTTCATGATTCAGATTTTTAATTTTAAACAACTTTCCAATTTACTTCTATTAAAAAAAATGTGCACAGTCTCTTATATTTACAATTTTTGAATCACCAGATCCTACTGAGCATGTGCAAGAATTCACAGACTATACGTATATGCATTTGTGATTGGCTGATTGCTATCACATGGTACCAGGGGAGTGGAAATATACATAACTTTGAAATTTGTTATAAAAAAATCTACTACTCATTTGATGTTCAGACTAAGTGCTATTGCATTGTCTTGTTATCTTGCATTTGTTGATTATGCAAATCTAATGTGTGGACTGGTCCTTTAAGTGAAATCTCATGAGATCACAGTAAAAGAGTTCATGACCTCCGCACTGCTGATGGTGATTGGCTGCTGTTCATTTTTTCTTTTTCTTTTTTTACCTGCAGCTGGACAGCAGCTGAAGTATAACTTTTTACTCAGGACTTACTCTGTTGAGCTGAGGAAATTGTAAGGTCAAATATCTTCCTTTTAATTACATAGAGATGCTCAGGTGATATTTTCTTGTCAGCTTTTTACAATTATACTGCATCAGTTTCAAAAGATTTAGCATATGAGTATTATGTCCCTTTAATGTAGTGATTGTGGTTGGATTCAAATAAACAAAAGGACAATACTTGTAGCAGGGAATGCATCATGCATTGGGGGGCACATCTGCTGGAGGCTGGATAAAAACAGGCCAGAGAATGCAGATGCAGCAGCAATCATATCATATAAATTAGTCCAGTAAATGGTAAACAGAGTAATTGAATAGGAGGTAGAGAACTGCAATGCTTGAGCAGTCTGTCTATATAAGCTTAGTACAGTGAATGGAAACAGGAACAAGAGATACTGTGTTGCTGGAGTAAATTGCTACAGAAGGAACAAGAGGTACTGTGTTGCTGGAGTAAACTGTTGCAGAAGAAACAAGAGATACTGTGTTGCTTAGCAAGCAAAGTAGGGTAATATAAAGATATTCAGCTTTATAGAGGTTAAACTCAAAACAGTATATAAAAATCACAATGCATTATGTAGGTCCCTACACTGGAATTCAGACAGTCCATCCTCTATTCAAGCAGAATCATACATAGGAATACAGGCAGCAAACAAGAGTAAAGCAGTTACTACCAGAAGTCAAGCTAAATGATAATATATGGGTATTCAGCCATAGAGCCCTGATTCAAATACTCATCAAGAGGCAGCAGGGGGTCATTTACTTAAAGGGACACTGAACCCAATTTTTTTTCTTTCGTGATTCAGATAGCGCATGCAATTTTAAGCAACTTTCTAATTTACTTCTATTATCAAATTTTCTTCATTCTCTTGGTATGTTTATTTGAAAAGCAAGAATGTAAGTTTAGATGCCGGCCCATTTTTGGTGAACAACCTGGGTTGTTCTTTCTGATTGGTGGATTAATTTAACCGACCAATTAGCAAGTGCTGTCCATGGTCTTGAACCAAAAAATAGATTAAATACCTTCTTTTTCAAATAAAGATAGCAAGAGAATGAAGACAATTGATAATAGGAGTAAATTAGAAAGTTGCTTAAAATTGTATGCTCTATCTGAATCATGAAAGAAAAAAAATTGGGTTCAGTGTCCCTTTAAGTCAGCAGAAATGATAACCACACTCACAGGGCAGACAGACAGACTGGACCCAGAGCAGTGAGAGAGAGAAACCTTTAAACAGCATGCTAAGCAACTCATGTGGTCAGTTATGGGATCATTGCACATGGCAAAAACCTGGCAAGAACTGCAGAATAATGAAATGTGCTGGTTATCTGCTCCCCTTTTTTACCCATTTCTTTGGACTTCCACCTGCAATTGATGGCGCTAGCCAGTAGAAGGTGCCTTATATATCTAGGATATAATATTCAGGTCAATTGAAGTACATTTTAAAACAATAAAATATAAATTCTACATAAGTATATATAAACCAATATGTGAAGCATATACAAAAATATATAACATAATGGCTAAAAAAACTACTGAATAGAGAAGAGCACAACATCATTTTTATGAAGTCTTGTGCACTATTTTGCAGTCAGAAACAAGGCCAGTATAGAAGTATGGAAAATAAAAACTAAACTTGTTTTAGCAGATTACTGTGTATTTAAAGTTCATAATGTTTTTAATAAAAAAAACAAAGTATACAGTTTCATATGAAAAAAAATAGATGGGGAATTTAAGATCATTATAAAATACACATTTCCACAGAAGGAACATTATGTTTGACTATTGATTCCCATAGATTTACATATATTTTTAACATTAGATTTTTTTAATGTCACACTCACAAAAAGGATATTTAATATTCTATTTTTGCAAGACAAATGCTGAAGTTTAACTTGCATCTGGCATTATTTGGTATCCATTTAACTAACATTCATTATCGCTCAGCATAAGTCCTCAAGAATGAGAGAAGTGGAGACTGTGCTAGAAATGGGAGAGGCATAGGGGCCGATTTACCATTGTGCGGGCGGACATGATACGCAGTAGCCGATCATGTCTGCCGCACACCGATAAATGCCGAAAGCATACGCTGTCTGCATTTATCATTGCACCAGCAGTTTTTGTGAAATGCTTTTGCATTACCGCCCCCTGCACATTCGCGGCCAATTGGCCACTAGCATGGGGTGTCAATCATTCTGATCGTATCTGATCGGGGAGATTGCGTTCCATTGGCTCAGAGGTGGCAGACAAGTTAAGAAACAGCGGTCTTACGACCGCTGCTTCTTAACTTCCGATTCAGGCAGACCTGAAGTAGAGTGGGTCGGAAACAGCGTCCACTGCTTCATAAATCGACCCCATAGAGTAGAATTAGACAGTGTTAAAGGCTGCATTGCCTTAAAGAGACGGTGTACTCAAAAAAGGTTTGTCAGTCTTTGAATACAACAGTATTTAAATGTCATATGCCGATATCATTATTGAACTTTCTATTAATGTTCATTGGCTTATAGGTTCTATACTACTTATGCTCTGTGCATTAACTGGATAGTAAAGTAAAAGAAAACTTAAATGTATTGGATAGAGCATGGAATTTTAAACAACTTTCTAATTACTTATATTACTAATTTTGCTTGGTTCTCTTGGTATCATTTGTTAAAGAGTAATCTTAGGTGAGCTCAGGATCGTGCACATGTCTTAAGCCATTTGGCGGCAGCGTTTGCCACAATATTTATACCAATGTTAGTCATAGTTGCAAGCACTGCTGCCATAGACACGTGCACGCGCCGAAGCTCTATCAGCCAACATAGGTTTACTCTTTAACAAAGGATACCACGAGAATGAACAAAGCAAATTTGATAATAGAAGTACATTGGAAATTTATTTAAAATTACATGCTTTAAATAAGTCTAATTTTGACTTTACTGTTGCTTGCACAGGAAATACCTATCAATCAATGAGCATTAAAGGCACAATAAAGTCAAAATTAAACATTCAAATTTGCATGCAAATGTATCTCATTGTCATGGTAGCCTTGCTGAAGAGCAGGCTCAGAAGCAGCAATGCAGCACTGGGAGCTAGCTGAACACATCCGGTGAGCCAATGACAAGAGGCATACATGTGCAGCCACCAATGACCAGCTTGCTCCCAGTAGTGCACTGCTGCTTCTGAGTCTACCTATGTATCCTCTTCAACAAAAGATACACAGAGAACAAATCAAATTTTTATAATCTAAGCAAATTAGAAAGTTGTTTAGAAATGCATGCTCTATCTTAGGGATGACCCTCTGAAGTGAAACCTTAAATCTGACCCTGTGGCACTAGACATTTTTTAGGAAATATTTATGTATTTAATATCCATAGATTAATATGCAGCCCTTAAAGGGATTGGAAAGTCAAAATTAAACTTGCATGATTCAGATTGAGCATGTAATTTTAAGACACTTTTAAATTCACTTCTATTTTCAAATGTGATTTGCTCTCTTGGGATCCCTTGTTGAAAAATAATACGCACATATCCTACACTAGTGGCAGCTAGCTTCTGATTGGTGCCTGCATACATTTGTCTCTAGTGATTGGCTAACTAGATCTGTTCATCTCGCTACCAGTAGTGCAATGTTGTTCCTTCAGCAAAGTATAACAAGGTAATTAAGCACATTTTATTATAGATGAATATTAAATAGTTTAAATTTTATTTATATCCAAATCATGAAAAACATTTTTTGGGTTTCCTATCCCTTTAAGGGTTCTAAAATATTGATCTGGGGCCCCCATGTGTTAGGAAGTTGGTCCTCCTCTGAATTTGTGTGTACAGTGTCCTTTTATGTTAGAAAACTGTTATCAGAACATTCATTTTTATTGGACTCACCTATATCTGCTCTTTGTCATAAAATTGGATTGAATTCCCTGTAAGGAGTTCTGCCCTTGAGATACAGACAGTATAAGAGCCTCTTCACTGCACAGATAGCAAATTACAAAGTACTTCTTCTCTTTGGTCTTTACTGTGTGTGAAATCACTGATACAGTGTTGCCATTCAAATACCCCCAATACAAGATATATATATAAACTACATACAATGTAATTTAAAGGGACAAAAACAGTTGCAGCAATCATTTTGGTCAAACATATCTTATTTGCTCTTACATCAGCTTCACTGCATGATACTAACTCCATCTATATATGTGAATTTTATTAGGTATTTATACTTATTTGTTAGCCTCTGCAGAGGAGGCTTGGTATATACAGGAACTGGGCTTGTGCTCACTTGTGTGCTGAAAATAGGTGTTCACTCAAGCACCATATTTGGCAAATTTGTATTTGATCTCATTTAAAAAATACTTTGATTTAAAAAGCAAGTATAAATTAAGTAAATATTGTTTATCAGATGTGTATTGCCTTCTGTCATACGATAGTGTGTGTGTAGGTAGTTGTTGTTGCTATGCACCACCTTTAAGCTGACATGGTTAGTTTTATTTTAATCCAAACAACCCCAAAAAATACCACCTCCACTGTAAGATGGTGCCCAGCAACTCAGTATAAACTTATCTAGTTTGTAGGACAGCTTTATGCTTTTCCCAGGCATTCTTAAAGTCTCCAACAGTGTTTTTCATTCCTGTAGATATACATAATTATCTATCTATATATCTATCTATAATCTATCAGAATCTATTACTGTAGTTCAAAACAAGTTTTTAGAAAAGATTACGCCTCTTACAGCAGTGGGTGTTTGTTCTTTTAGAAATGCATTGTCATTACAGTGACCTGCAGTATTTATAGTCTATATAACTACATTTTAACCTATAACTGGAAATTAAAGATGAACTGGCTTTACTGTTTAAACACAAAATATTTGTTTAATGCAAATGCCTTTGCCGATGCAATGTGATAGCTTTGTGTGTGCAGTCCTTTATTAATACAGGGCTATTACCTCATGTCTATTCTGATTTTTGTCTTGGATGTCTCTCAGAAGTTAATAGAAGCAAGATGATGACATATTTACAAGTAAACTTATATTTTGTAATCTTATACCTTCATGTGCCTTCGGTTGTCAATGCTTCACATTTTTATATTGCAAGAAACTATCCAAATCAAGAGTATGACTTCTGTAGTGTACTTGGTGTTAAGAAATATATCCATATGTCATACATTTCTGTACTGGTATATTATCTATAATATAGATTTGTTTTGTTTTTTTGTTAGACATGTCTTCCTTAATTATCTCTGATTTCAACAAAATTTCACCAGTATGTTTAGTTTCATTTAATAGAACAGAAACCCTAATAATAGGATTTAATGTTGTCATTAATTCCATTATTAACATGGAAAAACTATTACTAAATGTTAAAAATATCAACGGAAAAGTGGTTGCACACGTTTAAACCTTACATAGTAACATAGTAGATGAGATTGAAAAAAGACAGAAATCCATCAAGTTCATTCTATACAAATCTTAATTTATTTATAATAAAAGCGCCAGTTAAACTTAAATTAATCACACTAAAAAAATTGACCCATTAACACAAGCAATCATATCCCTGAATTCTGTTTCTAATCAGAAATGTATGTAAACCGTTTTTAAAAGAATCTAAGGTATTGGCATTTACTACCCCCTTAGCTAATGAGTTCCACAATTTAATTGCTCTTATAGTAAAAAAACGTTTACAATGCTGGAGTACATCTCCTTTCCTCTAGCTTTAAATTGTGCCCTCTTGTCACAAATAATTTCCTTGGAATAAACAGCCATCTTTGTATATGGGCCTTAATTATTTTTATATAAAGTAATCATGTCACTTCTCAAGTGCGTTTTTCTAGAGAAAACAGACCCAGTTTGGCTAATCTCTCCTCATAGCTTTAAAATTCTCCATTCCCCTTATTAGTTTTGTAGCATTTCTCTGAATTTTTTCTAAGTCTGCAATGTCTTTTTTTGAAATTTGTCCCCAGAACTGCACTCCATACTCAAGGGGAGGTTTTACCAAGGATTGATATAGTTACAAAATTAACTGTCAATGCCTCTTTTAATACATGCTAGTATCTTATTAGCCTTAGAAGCCGCTGCCCTGCATTGTGCACCCATTTTCAGCTTGTTATCTATTAATACTCCCAAATCACTTTCCTCCTCTGTTTTGCTAAGTCTAGTCCCATTTAAATAATAGGTTGCCTGCTTATATTTACTTTTCCAATATTAAATCTCATTTTACATTTACCTGCCCATTCTATTAATTTTTATAAATCATCCTGCACTGACCTAATGACCTTACACAACTTTGTATCATCTGTAACGGTAGAGCTGTTGCTTTTTAATTCTTGCTCCAAGTCATTAATAAAAATATTAAAATGAACAAGGCCCAGTAATGATCCCTGAGGGACTGCACTAATTACCTTTGTCCAATCTGAGTTTGATCCGTTTACTACTACTCGTTGCTCCCTGTCTTTTATCCAGTTATTTATCCATGAGCTAACATTTTCAGCTATTCCCAGTCCCTTAACTTGAATCTCTCATTTGGCACTGTATCAAACGCCTTTGCAAAACCCAAGTATAACACATAAATTGATGTCTATATTTTTACTTACTTCCTCATAGAATCTAATTAGATTAGTTTGGCAAGATCTATTTCTCATAAAACCATGCTGATTTTAACTCATAATTTTCTTTACTCATCAGTATAATCCTTTATAATCCCTTCCCCACTATCAATGTCAGACTAACTGGTCTAAAGCTTCCTGGATCAGCCCTGCTTCCCTTTTTAAAAAGTGTCACCACATCAGATTTACACCAGTCGTGGGGTACTATGCCTGAGGATAATGTGTCTGTAGGCCATTTTCAGTGAGAAACCAACACATGATATATATTGGGGGGTTTCAGCGGAACCAGCAGATTCACACTCAATTTTATCTTTATGCAAAAGTGTTAAAAAGTACATATTTTTATTGAACTTTCAATAAATAAGTTTGTAAACAGTAGTGTTTGTGTTTTTTTCGTAAACTATTGGAAAAAGAAGGGGATAAACTCTTATAAATGGCGGACCTTGGGTATTGTTATGTAACGTTGGTGTGCTCATAGGGGCTCCCATTAGCCTCTACTCAAATAAATGCACACTATCAATTATACTTCCTTATTCTGTGGCTGTGAGTGCACAGTAATTAAGCTGCAAATATGGTACAATTAGTCTTGACAATTCATGGTTCGTTTGTTTTTAATTGCTGATGTGACACTTCAAGGTGCAACACAGCCAAAAAGTTCACTTCCCATTTTATCTCTCAGCAGCTGTTATTATATTTATTTATTTAGGCCTAGAGTACAAGTGGAGCTCAAACATGTTAGTGTTATTTGCTCTAACATCAGTCAAGTTAAATCAATAACACTTTTATTTTCTCGCTCATATAACAAGTTGAAAGTTATATATTAACACTCAAGCAAAAGTCTAGTACGCAATAGCATCTGGATGTCAGATAGCACTGGTGCGCTAAATCCCTCATCTGGTAGACTTTTGTGGGGGAGCTGTAAATCTCATATCTGCTATCCCTCAAGAGCTAAACCAAAGGTGCACAAAGCCAAAGTTCACTAACTGTTTAACTATAATTCAAAGTCATACGGCTAGATTTAGAGTTTGGCATTAGCCGTCAAAACCAGCGTTAGGGGCTCCTAACGCTGGTTTTGTCCGCCCGCTGGTATTTAGAGTCAGTCAGGAAAGGGTCTAACGCTCACTTTGCAGCCGCGACTTTTCCATACCGCAGATCCCCTTACGTCAATTGCGTATCCTATCTTTTCAATGGGATCTTTCTAACGCTGGTATTTAGAGTCGTGGCTGAAGTGAGCGTTAGAAATCTAATGACAAAACTCCAGCCGCAGCAAAAAGCCAGGAGTTAAGAGCTTTCTGGGCTAACGCCGGTTCATAAAGCTCTTAACTACTGTGCTCTAAAGTACACTAACACCCATAAACTACCTATGTACCCCTAAACCGAGGTCCCCCCACATCGCCGCCACTCTATTAAAAATTTTTAACCCCTAATCTGCCGACCGCACACCGCCGCCACCTACATTATCCCTATGTACCCCTAATCTGCTGCCCCTAACACCGCCGACCCCTATATTATATTTATTAACCCCTAATCTGCCACCCCAAACATCGCCGCCACCTACCTACACTTATTAACCCCTAATCTGCTGACCGGACCTCACCGATACTATAATAAAGTTATTAACCCCTAATCCGCCTCACTCCCGCCTCAAAAACCCTATAATAAATAGTATTAACCCCTAATCTGCCCTCCCTAACATCACCGACACCTAACTTCAAGTATTAACCCCTAATCTGCTGACCGGACCTCGCCAACACTATAATAAATGTATTAACCCCTAAAGCTAAGTCTAACCCTAACACCCCCTAAATTAAATATAATTTAAGTCTAACTAAATAAATTAACTCTTATTAAATAAATTATTCCTATTTAAAGCTAAATACTTACCTGTAAAATAAACCCTAATATAGCTACAATATAAATAATAATTATATTGTAGCTATTTTAGGATTAATATTTATTTTACAGGCAACTTTGTATTTAACCAGGTACAATAGCTATTAAATAGTTAAGAACTATTTAATAGTTACCTAGTTAAAATAATTACAAAATTACCTGTAAAATAAATGCTAACCAAAGTTACAATTAAACCTAACACTACACTATCAATAAATTAATTAAATAAAATACCTACAATTATCTACAATTAAACCTAACACTACACTATCAATAAATTAATTAAATACAATACCTAAAATTATCTACAATTAAACCTAACACTACACTATCAATAAATTAATTAAATGCAATACCTACAAATAAATACAATTAAATAAACTAACTAAAGTACAAAAAATAAAAAATATTTACAAACATTATAAAAATATTACAACAATTTTAAGCTAATTACACCTACTCTAAGCCCCCTAATAAAATAACAACTTTAAATAACAACTTTAAATAAAAAAATGCCCTACCCTATTCTAAAATACAAATAGAAAAGCTCTTTTACCTTACCAGCCCTTAAAAGGGCCTTTTGCGGGGCATGCCCCAAAGAATTCAGCTCTTTTGCCTGTAAAAAAAACATACAATACCCCCCATTAACATTACAACCCACCACCCACATACCCCTAATCTAACCCAAACCCCCCTTAAATAAACCTAACACTAAGCCCCTGAAGATCTTCCTACCTTATTTTCACCACGCCGGGTATCACAGATCAGTCCAGGCTCCGAAGTCTTCATCCAAGCCCAAGCGGGGGCTGAAGACGTCCATCCTCCGGCTGAAGTCTTGATCCAAGCTGCGGCTGAAGAGGTCCATCATCGGGGGTGAAGTCTTCATCCTATCCGGGCAGAAGAGGAGATCCGGACCGGTAGACATCTTCATCCAAGCGGCATCTTCTATCTTCTTCCATCCGACGACGAGCGGCTCCATCTTCAAGACCTCCGGCACGGATCCATCCTCTTCTTCCGACGTCCTAACACAGAATGAAGGTTCCTTTAAGGGACTTCATCCAAGATGGCGTCCCTCGAATTCCGATTGGCTGATAGGATTCTATCAGCCAATCGGAATTAAGGTAGGAAAATTCTGATTGGCTGATGGAATCAGCCAATCAGATTCAAGTTCAATCCAATTGGCTGATTGGATCAGCCAATCAGATTGAGCTCGCATTCTATTGGCTGATCGGAACAGCCAATAGAATGCGAGCTCAATCTGATTGGCTGATTGGATCAGCCAATCGGATTGAACTTGAATCTGATTGGCTGATTCCATCAGCCAATCAGAATTTTCCTACCTTCATCTTGGATGACGTCCCTTAAAGGAACCTTCATTCTGTTTTAGGACGTCGGAAGAAGAGGTTGGATCCGCGCCGGAGGTCTTGAAGATGGAGCCGCTCGTCGTCGGATGGAAGAAGATAGAAGATGCCGCTTGGATGAAGATCTCTACCGGTCCGGATCTCCTCTTCTGCCCGGATAGGATGAAGACTTCAGCCCCGATGATGGACCTCTTCAGCCGACGCTTGGATCAAGACTTCAGCCGGAGGATGGACGTCTTCAGCCCCCCGCTTGGGCTTGGATGAAGACTTCGGAGACTGGACCGATCGGTGATACCCGGCGTGGTGAAGATAAGGTAGGAAGATCTTCAGGGGCTTAGTGTTAGGTTTATTTAAGGGGGGTTTGGGTTAGAATAGGGGTATGTGGGTGGTGGGTTGTAATGTTGGGGGGGGTATTGTATGTTTTTTTTTTACAGGCAAAAGAGCTGAATTCTTTGGGGCATGCCCCGCAAAAGGCCCTTTTAAGGGCTGGTAAGGTAAAAGAGCTTTTCTATTTGTATTTTAGAATAGGGTAGGTCATTTTTTTATTTTGGGGGGCTTTGTTATTTTATTAGGGGGCTTAGAGTAGGTGTAATTAGCTTAAAATTGTTGTAATATTTTTATAATGTTTGTAAATATTTTTTTATTTTTTGTAACTTAGTTATTTTTTTATTTTTTGTACTTTAGTTAGTTTATTTAATTGTATTTATTTGTAGTTATTGTATTTAATTAATTTATTGATAGTGTAGTGTTAGGTATAATTGTAGGTATTGTATTTAATTAATTTATTGATAGTGTAGTGTTAGGTTTAATTGTAACTTAGGTTAGGATTTATTTTACAGGTAATTTTGTAATTATTTTAACTAGGTAACTATTAAATAGTTCTTAACTATTTAATAGCTATTGTACCTGGTTAAAATAAATACAAAGTTTCCTGTAAAATAAACATTAATCCTAAAATAGCTACAATATAATTATAATTTATATTGTAGCTATATTATATTTTACAGGTAAGTATTTAGCTTTAAATAGGAATAATTTATTTAATAAGAGTTAATTTATTTAGTTAGATTTAAATTATATTTAACTTAGGGGGGTGTTAGTGTTAGGGTTAGACTTAGCTTTAGGGGTTAATACATTTATTAGAGTAGCGGTGAGGTCCAGTCGGCAGATTAGGGGTTAATAATTGTAGGTAGGTGGAGGCGACGTTGGGGGCGGCAGATTAGGGGTTAATAAATATAATATAGGGGTCGGCGGTGTTAGGGGCAGCAGATTAGGGGTACATAGGGATAATGTAGGTTACGGCGGTGTACAGAGCGGCAGATTAGGGGTTAAAAAAATATGCAGGTGTCAGCGATAGCAGGGGCGGCAGATTAGTAGTTAATAAGTGTAAGGAGTTATAGTAGTGCAACCTGCGCTATTGTTTCAAAGTATAGAATGAGGTAAACAAATGCGAGCCACGTTTTGATTTTCTTGTTAACATTTTTTATCAATCACTTGTAATACCAGAGTGTGCGCTATTGTTAGAGTAAGGTTGTGATAAGGATAATACACCCAATGCTATTGATTGCAATCAACTTATAATCTAGCCCTTATTTATTTGTAAAGTGCCACCAAAATGTGTATGGTGTACACAATGACACTGATTCATGATATAAAAATAATACATATGCATAAAACCGACTAAACAAAACAAATTAATGCAGAAGAGAAGAGCTAACCGTTAAAGAGACACTATTTATATTTTTAATATCCCTATAGAACCTTTTTTTGTTAACCTTGATTGAGCCAGAAAGATTTAAAGCTATATTAAATCCCACATTTTTATTTTGTGATTAAAAGGACACTGAACCCAATTTTTTTCTTTCTTGATTCAGATAGAGCATGACATTTTTTTATTTATTTTTTTTTATAATTTATTTTTATTTATTGATTTTCAACATGTTACATTCAAACAATGTATTTTTCAACATACAACACATAATTTTGAACCTAAACTTTGTTAATTCCACAATCAGTAATATTATTAATCCCAACTGGATTTGTAATCTCTAAATTGACAAAACATGAGTTTTAGCATATAAAGGTTGGATCCTAACAAAGTTTAAATTATTACTATAGATTAATCCAAAACCAATTCCAATCCTATACTATGCTACTAGAAAATACCTCCAAGGATAATTTACCATTTAATGATCAGAAACCTAATCATATTCTTATTATATTCTCGTTTATAGTAGCTAACTTAAATAGTTACAATTTTTAATTATATGTTGTGATTTGTACTCATGAATCCATTTCATCTTTAACCTACCTTCTAATTTAACCCACTTAGCTGTCTATTTATCCAAAATAAGCAAAGAACCAAAAGAAAAGAAAGAGAAAAAATAAATAAAATAAGATCTGTCTCTCTCCTCAGCTCTACTCACCATATCCCCAGGAGTATTAATTCTGAATTTTGAAAAGGCAGAATTATCTGATCGATTTCTGAGGCTGGGAGTGATTTAATAAATGCCGCCCATTTACTGAAAAATTGTCTGATATCAGATTCTTTGTCGATATTGGCATCTCGCTGTTCTAAAATACATTGTTTCTTGAGAAAGTTTTTAATCTCTGATATAGTTGGTCGATCTCTTAATTTCCATTTCTTAAAGATTAAATATCTAGCCGCTAAAATAATTGATATAATTAGCTTTTCATTAGGCTGACATTTTTCCTGATTTTCTAGACAGAAGAAGATCTGAATCCGTGAGAGCGCCAGAGGGGAGATCTTAAGAGATACCTTCATCCAAAATTCTATTTTATACCAGAACTGTCTAATCACTGGGCAGTTCCAGAGCATATGTATTAGATCCGCAGCCAACAAGGAACATTTGGGACATTTATTAAAGTGTAAATTCTGAAGCTTATATCCTTTTTCAGGGGTATAATAATATTTATGTAGAAGTTTAAGATGCGCCTCCCTCCATGTAGCTGAAAGTGTGGCCTGAGATACTTTGTGAATCGAAGTTTGTATGAATTTAATGTCAATATTGTCTTGTGAAAACTTTAAATTCCATTTATGAGCAGCTTTTTCAAGAAGGTGCCTCCCCTTGCCAACTCCAAGCAGGTGGTAACATGGTGTGATGGACATCAAGCCATTCTTTGCTAAAGTCAGCCAACCCTCGAGGCTGCCTAAATCCCATCGCCACTTGACTGCCTTCATTAGTTCTAAGACATAATGCCTTGTCTGTAAATACGCAAAAAAATCTTTATTTGAAAGATTAAAATCATTCTTAAATTCCTCAAATGTTTTAATACATTTCTTCTCTTGATCAGCAAAATATACAATCCTGTCCAAACCTAATAAATGCCAATTTTTAATAACCAATGAATCTAAGCCCGCCTGAAATTTTGGATTACCTATTACAGGTAAATATTGTGAAACCTGACAATTTATTTCTAAGAGCTTTCCTATCTTCCACCAGGCTCTTAATGGGTTAAGAAACATTTTGAGTGCTCTAATACTAGTAGGCCATTCCTTTGGCTCACAATGTATCAGTGCTCTTGGCAAGTAGGGATCACAGATTTTATCTTCAAGTTCATTGTTCAAGACATAGTCCTTGGAGAAGATCCAATCAGCCACAATACGCGCTAAAAAAGCAAGATTATACAATCGTATGTCCGGTAGGGCAAAGCCTCCGAAGTCTTTTGGAGAAGTTAGTTTAATTAGCGAAATCCTAGGTCTTCTATTTTGCCAAATAAATCTTCTTAGCATGCTATTTATTGCCCGGACATCTCTTTCTAGAAGCATTATTGCAGTGTTCTGTAAGATATAAAGCAATTTAGGAAAGAGAACCATCTTAAATAGCGCTATTCGGCCAGAAATGGAGAGTGGTAAATTTTCCCATCTTCTAAGCCTTTCTCTAAAATTTGATAAGACTGGAAGTATATTAAGATTGTACAAATCTTTGGGATTACTTGGAATATAAATACCAAGATATTTGAATAAATCTTTAACCAAACAGAAAGGAATATTGCTAAGGGAGCTATTATTTCTTCTGAGCCAAAATAATTCCGATTTTGTGGTATTTACTTTGTAGCCCGAAAATGAGCCAAATTGAGAAATGATTTGTATCAGTTTAGGAATATTAGTTTTAGTATCTGATAGATAGATGAGTATGTCGTCCGCATATAGGGCTACTTTTAATTCGTATTTACCTATTTTAATGCCTCCTAGTTGGTGCCTGATCATGATTGCTAAGGGTTCAATGCAGAGATTGAAAAGGAGGGGGGAGAGGGGACAGCCCTGACGAGTTCCCCTGCCCAGTGTGATTGGCAAGGAGAGTATATTATTTACAATTATTTTTGTATATGGTTGGTCATATAGATTTTTAATGAAGCTGAGAAAGCCTCCTCTAAAACCAAATTTGTCTAAAGAAGAAAACAAATGGTCATGTTGAACCGAGTCAAAGGCCTTCTCAGCATCGACTGAAATCACCGCTGAGTCAGGAGCTGCCTCTCCCCCCCCGTGCCTCACGCCCCCGTACTGAGAAAAAAAGAATTCTGATACCACTAAGGCCTGTCTAATTTTAGCAGAAGAATTTCGGGCATTCAAAAACCCGGCCTGATCTTTATGAATGATATTAACTAATATTTTTTGCAGTCTCTGAGCAAGAATTGAAGTAAGAATCTTGTAATCAGAGTTAAGTAAGGCAATAGGCCTGTATGACTCTTTCTGACTCGGGTCCTTCCCACTTTTCAAGATTAAAGTTGTATATGAAGCTGAAAAGGATTTCGCTACTGGCTCTCCATCAGTAAACATATAATTATAGAGTTTACAAAGATATGGTGTAATCTCTGGGGATAGAATTTTATAAAATTCATTTGGTAGCCCATCCGGTCCAGAATCTTTATTCAAGGCTAGATCAGCAATAGTTTTCCTAATTTCTTCTTCTCCAATTGGTGCATTAAGGATCTCAACCGACTCCTCAGATGCTTTAGGGAAAGAAATTTTACTCCAGAAATCCTCCGCCTGAGCTAAATCTGAATCTCTGGAGGCATATATTTCTTGATAATATTTTACCATCTCCTCCGCTATTTCTTCGTGTTTATAAACATGCTTACCCCCTGATGTTAGCTTCACAATTAGCGGAGACCTTTTATCATTTTTGACCAAATTCGCTAACAATTTCCCAGACTTGTTTCCAAACCTATATAATTTTGACTGTAATTTTAAATCTTTCTGGGTTTCTCGGAATAGCCCAAATGCATCTTTGTTACTTTTAGCTCTAATGTATTTTGCCCAGTTAGCAGAATTCTGCATGAGAAGAAATCGATTATATGCATTTGTTACTGCATTTGTTAGTTCTTTTTCCCTCCGTTGCAGTTTTTTGTTTAACATAGCATTGTAGGCGATAATTTCACCTCTTAATACTGCTTTTGCAGCCTCCCAAAAGATGACTGGGCGATCTCTATATTCCGAGTTACAATGAACATAGTCATTGAGCTTAGTTCTAAGCCAGTTCTTAAATTTCAGGTCTGATGCTAGAAAAGAGGGGAAAAAAAATCGAATAGGTCTAGATCTAAGGTGACTTGCCTGAAAGTCTAAGGTAATCGGCCCATGATCAGATAAGAAAATAGGTAATATTTTCGCTTTTGCCTCTGATATACAAAGCCTTTCATCTACTAGAAAGAGATCAATTCTAGATAAGGTCTTATGGGCTATGGATAGGCATGTATAGTCTCTACAGTCAGGATTTTGCATCCTCCAGATATCTCTGATACATAAGTTCCACATGACTCTGGTAAGCAATTTAGTATCCAGATTGTCCTTTTTATGCTTTTTCTGCTTCATGTTAAATCTTAATCTATCAAGGGGAAACTGTGGAGCCATATTAAAATCCCCCCCAAGAATTAAATAACCCTCTTGTACAGAAAGGATTTTAGATTGCATCTGATTCCAGAATTCTGGGTCAAGGGTGTTAGGCGCATATACATTACAAAGCGTGAAAACACGTTTGTCCATTTTTATTTTTAAAATTACTGATCTCCCCTCTGGATCCGCTTCAACATACAACACTTCTGCATTAATTTTTTTCCCTATTAAAATAGCCACTCCTCTCTTTCTCCCAGGACCTGGTGCGGTGAATACCTCTTTAACCCATGATGTTTTTAACTTTAAAGCTTCCTCCAGGTTAAGATGTGTTTCCTGGAGGAAGGCTATTCCTGCATCCATTTTCCTTAAATGATTTAAAATTGCTTTCCTCTTAATAGGGGTGGTGATGCCTCCAATATTCCAAGATACTATTTTAAAATTAGCCATAGAGTTTAGTTAGCAGAGGGGAGAGAGACAGAAAAAAAAAAAAAAAAAAAAAAAGGAGTTTTATAAAGATAGCACTCATTCTACCTATTTTAAATCCCTGCATTCTTTATTGGTAAGGAGACAACAGAAAATCCTAAAAAAGAAAAAAAAAAAAAAGAAAAAAAAAAGAAGTCATTTTTAATCGGGAGAGTTTAATTGACTCAAGAGTTTTTCTGCATCTTGTGTATTTTCAAAAAGATAGACCTCTCCCCTAACAAAGACCCTCAGCTTAGAAGGATAGATAATTAAGGCCTGATAGCCCTGTTGGATAAATTTAGAGCATATTGGGGCCAAATTCCTTCTTTTAAATGCTGTTTCTGCTGAGAAGTTTTGGAAGAGAAGAATTCTATTTTCCCCAAAAATAACAGGCTGATTTTTTCGAAAATATTGTAGCAGAGTTACTTTATCGTTAAAATTGAGCAGTTTAGCTATTATTGGTCTGGGTCTATTATTTCCTTTGTTGTCAAACTGTACCTTCCCTATTCTATGTGCTCTTTCTACCACTATCTGAGAATTAGTAGAAGGGATTTTGAGCAGCTGCACCAGGGTCTCTGAAATAAATAAACTTAAATTTTCAGGTTGTTTCCCCTCTGGTACCCCAATAATACGGATGTTATTTCTCCTGGCACGATTTTCGAGATCCTCGATTTTAGCCTGCATTTTAGTTAAAGTGGTAATTGTAGTTTCTAAAGTTGTGCCTTGAGTGATGGTGAGATCCTCAAGATCAGATACCCTCTGTTCTACTTCATTAATTCTGTTGGTAAAATTTCTCATTTCTTGTGATAGTAAGGTGATATCCTGTTTGATCTCCACTCTAAGAGCGTCAAATTTGGGGGTTAAGGCATCTGCAATGCTTAACACTAGAGCCTGCATGTTAGTCAATTCATTGATAGCTAGTAAACTTGCAGGCACTGACTGTGTATCAGTTGCAGGATCTGTGGTGGTTTTAGTTCTTTTATCTATTTGCCTCGCTGCCATGGCTGGCGAAGGAGTCCGGGAGTGACTGTGTAGGAATTTGTCCATATACCGTGACAAGGAAGTGAAGGAGAGAAAAAAAAAAAAAGAAGAAGGGAGGGAGGGAGGGAAGGCCAACCCAATCTATAGTAAAAAAAAAGAAAACCTTGTGAAGGAAGGGAGTGCAAGAAGAAAAGCAAGAATAAACACTAGTGCCTAAAAGATATTCACATATAGTGTGGTGTATAGTGAGAATTCATTAATAAGGGAGTCACAGGACCAGCCATAGAGCGAGTCTACAATGTGTAGGGACTTAATCAGAGGGAGGGGAAGGAAAAGGGACACGCCCTCTCAACCCTCTTAACTTTCTGACTTATCTATTAGCAGTAAACCCTATTTACCAAGGCAATAGACCACCATTTAAATTAGGTTTAAACCAACCAAAAATAGGAAGAAATTATTATTTTCTTACTTTGCCTCACCTTGATCCCTCTCTTTGATTCAAACGACCAATTCTATCTGTACATATGAACAATCAATATTGAAG
Organism: Bombina bombina; assembly: GCF_027579735.1. Taxonomy (NCBI): domain Eukaryota; kingdom Metazoa; phylum Chordata; class Amphibia; order Anura; family Bombinatoridae; genus Bombina; species Bombina bombina. Next base: position 1,014,051,325 of record NC_069500.1, read on the forward strand.
ATTAAGTACCAGCAAGCTTTTGTCACAAAATAGTCAAGGTTCACAGTAACACAGTAATACGTTATAAATGTTCAATTTTTAGCAGAGGAATAGTTAACACACATTAACCTTGTAGAGTATTTGCTTATCTTTTGCACAGAAAGAATACTCAAGCAGAGAGAGGATATAGCCGCTTAACCTTAAAAATATACAGGATCAACAGACAGTACCAAAGAAAAAAAAAAAAAAAAAAAAAATCTTGTTGCTTTAGACAGAAGATTTTCCTGAGCTTACAGTTCTACCCTCCTGGCTTGGCAGAAAACAAGAATGGTGTAAACACAGCAATTTAGTACCAATATCCAAACTTTACATGAGTCATAACCTCAGACAGCTTTGTTACAGTCAAGCTCTAGAAATCTCCCTTTCAATATACAAGGAGGATACAGTCCCATTTAATGAGAGATCAGGCCCAGGGTTAATTTCAAAGTAAAGTGAAAGTTAAGCTTTTCTCTCCTTCTCTCTTTTCCTTTACTTTTCTCTTCCCCTTCCCCTTCTGTTTCCAGTTCCTCTCCTCCTGAGTTACAGCAAGGTTATTCTCTCCCTCTACCAGGGTTAATTCATTTATCTTTATTCTTTCTTTCTTTCTTAAATGACTGTTTCCAACTTTTAAAGAATAGGTTGCACTTTAGAATGGTCAGTTTGTGCCAATAATACACGCTCAGGCCAGCTACTTTATGTCTTTGTAGTGGTAATTGCATTAACTGTAATGTAATGTATACTTCCTTGCAGGACCTACCAACCACTCTGCCGTATAACCCGGCTCCCTTTTTAGCTTTACAAGGAGCAGTAAAAGTTCTTGCTCACCTTCCCTTCCCCTGAGATTGGAAAAGCACAGTACCTCTAGAGAGAACGTTTACCCCCTCATGATCGGCACACTTCCTGCTTCTCAGATCCTCACTGTCACTCAGAGCAAGCCAGCCTCCTCTCTCGCAGCACCGGTGGGAGAGGAGGGCAATAGCTGGCACCCACGAATCACTGCTCTCCAGGAGCCCCGAAAGAGAATCCTCAGCTCCCGCAGTCAGATCAACACAGAGCCTGCCTCCTCCCACGCAGCACCGGTGGGGGAGGAGGAGGGACAACTGCGCAGCCACGCACAGGCTCGCCGACAAGCCCAATGAGGAAATCAAGAGGGCTCTCCAGGCACAACACAGATGCTCTATCTTCGTGCCGCTAGTGAGTATGAGGGGGCGGTCAACTGAAAAGCAATAACTTGTTTTTTAAGTCTCGTATGGGGAGGAGGGGTCGGTAGACGGAGTCCCTGCCAGGTTAATACAGCGAGCTCTAGTACTGAGCTTGCCCCGTCTTTCACCTCTCACTGTGTGAGAGGGGAAGGGGGGAACCAGTCATTGATGTTTCCTCCTTCTTGGCTTTTAAAATAACTTGCGTTATGGGATACTATTTTGTGGAGTTATGTATCCGCTTTTAGCAAGGCCAAGGGGTTTCTTCCACAGTGAGATGGAGTTCCACTGTGTTTGTTCCGGCAGCGTTGGTTCCTGTAGTCCAGTAGCTAGCCCAGTTTCCAGGGCTTTAGCGCGAAGTTCACCGCCAACAGCTTTAGGACTGGAGAGTAGTTGCTCAGCCACCTGTGCTAAGCTCCTCCTCCGGAACAGGTGTCTACCTCGGGTTTATAATTTATATACCAGAGCATGACATTTTAATCAACTTTCTAATTTACTCCTATTATCAAATTTTCTTCATTCTCTTGGTATCTTTATTTGAAATGCAAGAATTTAAGTTTAGATGCCGGCCCTGTTTTGGTGAACAACCTGGGTTGTTCTTGCTGATTGGTGGATAAATTCATCCACCAATAAAAAAGTGCTATCCAGAGTTCTGAACCAAACAAAATCTTAGATGCCTTCTTTTTCAAATAAAGATAGCAAGAGAACAAAGAAAAATTGATAATAGGAGTAAATTAGAAAGTTGCTTAAAATTGTATGCTCTATCTAAATCACGAAAGAACAAATTTGGGTTCAGTGTCCCTTTAAGACAGGGCATACAATTTAAAAAAAAAAAAAGTTTCCATTCACTTCTATTATCAAATTTGCTTTGTTCCAGTGGCATTCTTTGTTGAAGAGATACCTAGGTAGGCATCTACAAGGCAGGAACTATTGTTGCCATATAGTGCTCTTGGAAACGGATAACATTCTTGCAAAACGCTGCCATATAGTGCTCCTGACATGTGCTTGCTCCTAAGCATACATCACATATCTGGTATCCTGTGACAGTCTCACCAACAGTACCCACTGGGTATCCTGTGCATGCTGAGAAACCTGTGTCTACCTTACCAGTGACAGACGTTCTCAAACCAGCTGTGCCTGCTGCACCAATCTGGTATCCTGTGACAGTCTCACCAACAGTACCCACTGGGTATCCTGTGACAGTCTCACCAACAGTACCCACTGGGTATCCTGTGCATGCTGAGAAACCTGTGTCTACCTTACCAGTGATAGACTTTCTCAAACCAGCTGTGCCTGCTGCACCAATCTGGTATCCTGTGACAGTCTCACCAACAGTACCCTACCCAATGGATATTCTGTGCCTGCTGAGAAACCTGTGTCTGCTTTCCTCTCACTAGCTGTGCCTAATGTACCTACCAGATATTCTGTGACAACCTCACCCTTTACTATTTAATTTAAGCATCAGTGTCTATTGGACTTAGTTACTGCAAACTAATTGAAGTATTCTGAACCTTGTTTTGGACTTTAGTGCTTTGCATATGACCTATGTTCAAACTTGCTGTTTCTGAACTACCAACTGTTCTTTTGCTTATTAGTCAGTAAAGCTTTCAAAAAGACTTTCATTGTTCTGTGTATCTGTTCCTGCATTCTGAGTTCCACACACTCTTAACAACCTCACAAATGCATTGAAGGTGTGGGCCATTAGTGTATGGTTTTGACTCACTGACATTTGCTTACATTACAGTATAATATGATCTATCTGATGCTATGATATTGCCATGTTACATGAACAAATTCATTCTGTTATGTAAAGAAGATTTAATTAAAAATATGTGAGAAGGAAATTGGATAGGAGTCAGCAAATCAGTTCCTCAAAATAACACTGTTTTAGAAAAGAAAATATTTCAAGTCTGTGTGGCTAAATATTTAGATTTATATGGACAACATAAATTAATGAGACCAAGCAGATGAAGAACAGATGTTAGTTGGTTGGCTTGTTGTAGGAAAAACTTAGATATAACAATACTCACTGACACACATTCACTCTCAACTGTAGCAGTTGTGTTATTGCTATAAAATTATTTTGTCCTTGTTACTATCAGCAATTAAATTACAAATAATTCACTGCTTGTCTTTATAAGGCTTATTTCACACTTTCAAGCACATTCCTAGGCAGACAAATTTAACTGAGAAAGATGGGTGCCCTTAGTGAAAATAGCCTATACCTAATCTCACATGAAATTGAACTGGGAAGTGATAAACATATTTTAAAAGCTGATGAAAAGTGATTTTAAAATCCTCCACTAAGTAGAAAATGTAAAGAACATAACTCATTGTATAGTTCATTTAACAAATCTAAACAAGTCAGGTTTGCTTTTCCCACAGAAAACCTCTGTATACATTGTTTCCAATGCAGCAAAGGATTCTGGGTAAGATATGCAAATGAGGTTCACAATGATTCACTTTTTTACTTCAGTCTGCTATTATGCAGACTCCCTTTACGCCATAGCATCCCTGTATACAAAGCTTTTAAGCTTAGCTAGGGTTAGTACAGTGATTCAGACCATCTCAGAACAGCTATTTCGTGGTTTCTGCCACTCATCAGCTGGGAGTAGGTTGAATCACTGCTGGGAGAAGTTGATTTCTGGGCATAATACAACAACCTTTTAAATTATGAAGAGGTAAAAAGTGAGTTTAACCCCTTAATGACCACAGCACTTTTCCATTTTCTGTCCGTTTGGGACCAAGGCTATTTTTACATTTCTGCGGTGTTTGTGTTTAGCTGTAATTTTCCTCTTACTCATTTACTGTACCCACACATATTATATACCGTTTTTCTCGCCATTAAATGGACTTTCTAAAGATACCATTATTTTCATCATATCTTATAATTTACTATAAAAAAAATTATAAAATATTAGGAAAAAATTGAAAAAACACACTTTTTCTAACTTTGACCCCCAAAATCTGTTACACATCTACAACCACCAAAAAACACCCATGCTAAATAGTTTCTAAATTTTGTCCTGAGTTTAGAAATACCCAATGTTTACATGTTCTTTGCTTTTTTTGTAAGTTATAGGGCCATAAATACAAGTAGCACTTTGCTATTTCCAAACCATTATTTTTCAAAATTAGCGCTAGTTACATTAGAACACTGATATCTTTCAGGAATCTCTGAATATCCATTGACATGTATATATTTTTTTTAGTAGACATCCCAAAGTATTCATCTAGGCCCATTTTGGTATATTTCATGCCACCATTTCACCGCCAAATGCGATTAAATACAAAAAATAGTTCACTTTTTTACTAATTTTTTTCACAAACTTTTGGTTTCTTACTGAAATTATTTACTAACAGCTTGTGCAATTATGGCTTAATTGGTTGTAAATTCTTCTCTGGGATCCCCTTTGTTCAGAAATAGCAGACATATATGGCTTTGGCGTTGCTTTTTAGTATTTAGAAGGCTGCTAAATGCCACTGCGCACTACACGTGTATTATGCCCAGCAGTGAAGGGGTTAATTATGGAGCATGTAGGGAGCTTTTAGGTATAATTTTAACTTTAGTGTAGTGTAGTAGACAACCCCAAGTATTGATCTAGGCCAATTTTGGTATATTTCATGCCACCATTTCACCGCCAAATGCGATCAAATGAAAAAAAAACGTTAAATTTTTCACAATTTTAGGTTTCTCACTGAAATCATTTACAAACAGCTTGTACAATTATGGCACAAATGGTTGTAAATGCTTCTCTGGGATCCCCTTTGTTCAGAAATAGCAGACATATATGGCTTTGGCGTTGCTTTTTGGTAATTAGAAGGCCGCCAAATGCTGCTGCATTTCACACGTGTATTATGGCTAGCAGTGAAGGGGTTAATTATGTAGCTTGTAGGGAGCTTGCAAGGTTAATTTTAGCTTTAGTGTAGAGCTCAGCCTCCCACCTGAAACATGAGACCCCCTGATCCCTCCCAAACAGCTCACTTCCCTCCCCCACCCCACAATTCTACCCGCCATCTTAAGTACTGGCAGAAACTCTGCCAGTACTAAAATAAAAGCTATATTTGGGCTTTTTTTGTGTGTTTTTTTTAGCATATTTACATATGCTGCTGTGTAGGATCCCCCCTTAGCCCTCAACCTCACTGATCCCCCACTAAACAGCTCTCTAACCCTCCCCCTCTGCCTTAATGGGCGCCATCTTGGGTACTGGCAGCTGTCTGCCAGTACCCAGTTTAGTAAAAAAGTTGCCTTTTTTTTTAAAAAAATTCCCTTTTCTGTAGTGTAGCTTCCCCCCCAAGACCATCCCCCCACCCCTTCCAGATCCCTTAGCTGTTAATTTAAACTTTCAAAACTTTTTTTTTTGTTGCTTATTACATCTTTATTTTTCTGCAGTGTAGCGGTTCCCTCCCGCTCCCGCCCTGTGCACGCGCCCGCCGCCCCCCGTGCACGCGCGCGCTCCCGTGCGCGCTCCCGACTGACCCGCCCCTGATCCCGCCCCCCTTCCCTCTACTCTGCACATCGATGGCCGCCCACCCGCCTCCCAGGCTTGCTCCCACCCACCAACGATACCGGCCACCGATGTCCGGTGCAGAGAGGGCCACAGAGTGGCTCTCTCTGCATCGGATGGCCATGGGGGGTTATTGCAGGATGCCTCGATATCGAGGCATCACTGCAATAACCGGAAAGCAGCTGGAAGCGAGCAGGATCGCTTCCAGCTGCTTTCCAGACCAAGGACGTACGCCACACGTCCTCGGTCATTAACTGTCTTTTTTTTGAGGACGTGTGGCGTACGTCCTTGGTCATTAAGGGGTTAAAATCCTCCACTAAGCACAAAATGTAAAGAACATAATTCATTGTATAGTTCATTAAACAAATCTAGACAAGTCAGGAGGCTTGCTATTCCCACAGAAATCCTCTGGATACACTGTTGCTAATGCCGCAAAGGATTTTGGGTAAGATATGCAAATTAGGTCCACAATGACTCACTTTTTTACTTTAGTCTGCTATTACGCAGACTCCATTTAGGCCATAGCATTGATATATACACAGCTTTTAAGCTTAGCTAGGGTTAGTACAGTGAGCATCACATAAAGAACCTGTGTGTAAACCGTGTGATACACACTGACACGGTTTACACACAGGGTCTTTATGTTGATGTTTATTATTCAATATACTACTGTCATACATGTTATATATGTGTGTATATATATATATATATATATATATATATATATATATATAATAAGGTGGGGATGAAGATACACTTGTCTGACCTAGACTAAATAGTATTGATGTGTTTCTTATTTATATTTTTTGTATATAAATGTGTGTTATATTTGTTACCTGGCAACCATGATGTTGCCATGGCTACATAATTTTGGCGCAATTTTCTGTAATTTTGGCGGACTTTTCTGTAATTGGTAGATGGGTGGGGCTTAGCTCCTTTATATTGTTTGCACAATTGTCTGGTCTGAGGAAGGGGTCTGCGTACCTCGAAACGTTACCATAATAAATAATTAATTTTATATCTAAATCCAGCGAGTACAGTCCTTGAATGAAATATATATATATATATAACAAAATAGATTGTTTTGCTATTCTGTGTTCTCCTGGTTTTAAAGTGGTTTAAATAAAGTGGTATTATATCTATTTTCAGAACTAGTTTTTCTTTCTTTTCCCATATGGGTTGTTCTTGGAGCAAGACATGTTTTTAGTGAATTTATAAGCATATTACTGTCTGCCCTTGTCTCTTTGCACTATTTTATCCCATATGCTGGCATTTAATTAACTCAAGTAGTGCATGTTGGAAATATTGTTTCAAATAAATAGCCTCTATAGGGCAATAGGAACAAGGCAGATGGAATAAATAATGCATGTGTATTGCAATATTGTTTTATGTTTCCTAATGAATATAAGACCATGAAAGATCATGTAGAGTAAGTCTATAAACTGTTAGGGTCTCATCTACTTTCAGGTAGTTGAACAGACAATTCACATTTGCCTTGAATGTATTAATTCCTGCCTCTGCAGCTGTCAGTAGAGGTTAGCAGTTACCCTACTAGACAGATTGTGCCTAGTTGCCATCATCATCACTAATATTTATACCAAGGGCTCACAGACACTGGAAAGTTAGGTCTTAATGGAAGTCTCTCACTAATCAAGCAATGTAGAAGTAAGTTTTGAAGGGACAGCCACTCACTTATTGCTTGCAAAACCACAGGGCTATTTACATTCCTGCTAAAGAAGAATAAACTCAACATACCATTCCATATTTGTAAATGTTGGGATCAAAGTTTGCTGTTACCGTTATATTTTGGCATCATTTCCATTTTTAAGGAACCTAAATATCTTGTCTTACACAGTACAATGCTGTTATATGTATTAGTATAAAGCACCCAAAATATTGCTGAACTTTCTCATACATTGATCAACATGTATATGACTATGCTTCTTGATTTGCATATATGTGTATATAGTTATGAAACATGTCTTCAAAATTCTTCCCCTCAATCAGTCAGTAAGTCAAAAGCAATTACCACTTTTATTAACATTACTAGTCTCTTATTGGCATTCCAGCACATACGTAATATTATATTAATCCCATCCATAACACTGACCCTAACCATATTTTAACCATTGACAGCTAACCCCTAACCATAATTCCTCCCCTAACCATGTAACCAAACGCTTAATACTAATGCTCACACATACTTTTATGTAATCAAAATGACACCGTTTAAAGAGACATTCTCAAGCAAAAGCAAAAGTGCTCTAATTCATTACAACACACTATTTTATGCAAATGTCTCAATCTAACTATGACTTAGATTACAAGTGGAGCACAAACAATGCAAGTGGACTGTTATCACTGTGGGTTAGCAGTATATTGCTCTTCAATACCACTTGCATTTATGCCCTGCCATTACAAGAAGATTGTTGGTTTTTATTGTGAGTGCGTAATTACCCTCAGGTACTAGATTTCTATGTGGGACTGCAATATGTTTTACGTTGGATAACGCAACTGAAGCACAATAATCCAGTTCAGGTAGTGGAGTTAATTTTTTTTTATAGCATTGTAAGGGGATTTTTGAGAGTAACACTTATCCAATGACTTCTAATACGATGGTAGTAAGCGCACTACTGCTGCTTTGCTTTATCCATTGAAAGTATAGGACACGCTATATATGTATGAGGCGTGTTAAAATTATTTGGTTAACTGTTTAGCCAACAACTTGTTATACTCAATACTCAATGTAGCATTTATTATTAATTTTGTAAGACCAAGCATTAAAGGGATACCAAACCCAAATATTTTCTTCATGATTCAGGTAGAGCATGCAATTCTAAGCAACTTTCTAATTTACTCCTTTTATTAATTTTTCTTTGTACTCTTGCTATCTTTAATTAAAAAGCAGGAATGTAAAGCTTAGAAGCCAGCCCATTTTAGGTTCAGCACCCTGGATAGCACTTGCTTATTGGTAGCTACATTTAGCAAACCGATAAGCAAGCATAACCCAGGTCTGAACCAAAAATGGGTCGGCTCCTAAGCTCCTGCTTTTTAAATAAACATAGCAAGAAAACGAAGAAATATTGATAATCGGAGTAAATTAGAAAGTTGCTTAAAGATGCATGCTCTATCTGATTCATTAAAGAAAAAAAATGTGAGTTTAGTATCCCTTTAAGTATATAAACTGTCAGTATAGATGGGGATACCACGGGCTAAATCAGCTATTTCAAAGGCCAAAAAAAAAAAAAAAGAGTAAACGAGCTACCTAAATTAAAGGGGATAAACGTTTTGGGAAAACTGTCCCTTTAAGTAATGTGACAGTAATCTAAAGTTGTGACTAAGTTTAACAGATGTTCTAGTGTTGGTACAAATATTTGTGCATAAGGGGTCGATTTATGAAGCAGTGGATGCTGCTTCCGACCCACTCTGCTTCAGTTTCGCCTGAAGCGGAAGTTAAGAAGCCGCGGTCCTAAGACCGCTGCTCCTTAACTCGTTCGCCACCTCTGAGGTGGCGGACAGCAATCAGCCTGATCAAATATGATCGGGTTGATTGACACCCCCTGCTTTGGCCACGAATCTGCAGGGAGCAGTATTGCACCAGCAGTTCACCATAACTGCTGGTGCAATGATAAATGCTCACAGCGTATGCTGTCGGCATTTATCGATGTGCAGCGGACATGATCCGCTATATTGGATCATGTCCGCTCGCACCTAGATAAATTGACCCTTAAATGTGATCATACATTGTGCTAAAGCGGAAAGTGCGTTAGGAATACTTTAAATAATTGTGTTTTTCACTTAGAAGAAAATGTTCTTTTTATTTTGAAATATACATAAATATAAATATAAATATATATATATATATATATATATATATATATATATATATATATATATATATATATATATATATTGTAAATATATATCTATACTTTATTTCTTTTTAACTCTTTTAAAACCTTTTTGTTAAATGTTAAACTGATATTTTTATTAAAAATCTTTATATGAGTGTTATTCTTTATTTTAATATGTTTTACATGTGTTTTGTGAAACTTTTATTTTAACCCTTAGGGGCCAATTTATTATGCTGCGAATGCAGCATAATGCTGTCGGCATTTTGCGATGTCGGGTGGACATGAGCTACAGCGGATCATGTTTGCCCAACAGTTAATAATTCTACCCCTTAGGTCATGCTAATTCTTTCTAGCACAAGCCATAACTTTCATCTTGTAATATCAGAGATATTAAGGTTTAGTCGCGACCTCTATTGAAAGTATAAGGCATGCTGCTAAAGGGATGTCACTTGTGCTAAAAGCTCTCTAGCAAATCTGTTTTATGATGGACTTGTAATTTTAGCGTTATCCAGTGATATTGATGTCACACCCCACCCTATCATTAACGCTCCACTTGTAATCTGGGCCATAACTATTTGTAAGCAAAAGCGCAATCATAAAATACTCAACACACTAGAGCTTTTAGTTTTGCACCTTTAGGTTCCTTTAAACATTCTCCTTTGATATCTGTATAATGTTTATATGACATAAAAACTTCACTGCTGCTGGTCTGACTTTCTTTATGATTCTTTCTAGGTTCGAAGCTTGAGCAAGGCGAGTAAAGCGGGATTATGTGAAGGAGATGAGGTTGTTACAATCAATGGGAGCTCGTGCATGGACATTCCTTACTCTGAAGTGGTTGCTCTCATTGACAAGGCAGCTGATAACCTTCAGATGTTTGTCAAAAGGTAATTTCTTTAAACTCTACTATAACTTTAGTTTTTTTGTAAAATGAATATTTCTGTACTTAGTTGAAACATTTTGTGTTGGGACATTCTTATTTGTCAGTGAGCAAAATGCCCTAGGGCTTAGGTGTTTACAATAAAACTCAAATATTTTCTTTCATGATTTAGATAGAACATAACATTTTAAACAACTTTCTAATTTACTTCTATTATCATATTTTCTTCAGTTTCTTGTTATCCTTTGTTGAAACGCAAGCAGAAATGTAAGCTCAGGAGCGTGCACGTGTCTGCAGCACTATTTGGCAGCAGTTTTGCAACAATGTTATACATTAGCAGGAGCACTAGATGGCAGCACTATTTCCTGTCATGTAGTGCTTCAGGCACGTGCACGCTACCTACCTAGGTATCTCTTCAACAAAGAATAACATAAGAATGAAATAAATTAGATAAGAGAAGTAAATTGGAAAGTTTATAAAAATTGTTTTCTCTATCTGAATAATGAAAGAAAAAAATTGGGTTTAATGTTTCTTTTATATTCGTGAAAAATACATACATATGCATGAGGGATTTTTTTCGTTTATTATCTCTTAATGGGTCAAGGACAACACGGTGGTTATCTGGTGCTTTGTTTTTGGCAACCATATCCCAAACGGCATAATGTTTGTGTATGATGTTCTGTGGTATTTTCAGTCACTGTAAAGCTTTTTATGTACAGCACAAGGTTGTGTGACAGTGATCTCACACTACTGTGCACGGCGCTGACTGTGAGTGTTTAGGATTGCAAGATGTACCCTACAAAAATACTAAACAATCTGTAAGTGAATTGACATGATGGTAGGTGGGGTAACACAATACACATCCCTCCGCCAAAGCAAATCTACACCTTAACCCCTACTATTAACCCCACCATGTGTATTTTTCACAGTTGAACAGTGATTTTACCCCTTGATTGACAGTAATAAACAAAGCAATATATTTTGCTAGTAAAGATGTGTACACCGTGACAGCCCTTACTTCTTACTTTCTGCTCCATATTTGTTGAGGCATAGGAGACCTTTTACATTTAGCTAACACTCAAGAACTTTTAAAAAATTGATATTTTAGTGAAAATTTCACTGGACAGCCTGCTAAAATACTGGACTGTCCAGTTGAATACTGGACACCTGGCAACCCTATGAGTGTCCTTGGCATTCTTTAGGCTAGTAAGAATTTGTCACTTAAAGGGACAGTATACACCAATTTTCATATAATTGCATGTTATAGACACTACTATAAAGAATAATATGCACAGATACTGATTTAAAAATCCAGTATAAAACCTTTTAAAAACTTACTTAGAAGCTCCCAGTTTAGCTGTGTTGATGAGGTCTGACTGGGACACCCAGTGAAAGGGTCAGGAAAGCAAAAAGAGCAGCCCCCCCTCCTCTGCATTTGAAAAAGGTTTATTCAAAGAAAAATCGAGTGTATAATGTCGCTTTAAACAGAAACTCTGCAAGTGGAATTTAGAAACACACAATTGTAATTGTCAAATATCGTACCTTACAGTCTAATTTTTTTGTTTTATATTAATTTCCTCGATCTTCTTTTAAGTTTTGTTTTGTGCAAATGTTAGACTGAACTGGTTTACTTTGTACTGTTTTGAACATTTTTGTAATGATGGTGTCCGTGACAGTACAAGTTGTTTTATGTGAAGAAAAATTACCAAATGCAAGATAAAAGTTGCTCCATTAATTTCAGTAATATTTCCAGTCATTGCTCTGAATCTTTATGAATTTCACTATTTTCAGTTAGCGAAATTGTAAGTTTTATTAGATATCAGTTTCACTAACAAGTTTCATTTAATCTAGGTCATTGTGCACAAGATCTGGGGGTAGATTTACCAAAGGTCGAGCGGACATGATTCGCTACAGCAAATCATGTCGGCTCGACCTCGCTAAATGCTGACAGCATACGCTGTCGGCATTTAACATTGCACAAGCTTCCTGCTCACTCCCGGCCAATCGGCCGCTAGCAGGGGCTGTCAATCATCCCGATCGTATCGGATTGGGATTATTTCAGTCCGCCACCTAAAAGGTGGCAGAGAAGTTAAGGAGCAGCGGTCTTACAACTGCTGCTTCTTGACTTCCGTTTCTGGTGGACCAGAAATGATGGGGCTTCGATGCAGCATCCGTTGCTTAATAAATCGACCCCCTGGACTCAAACGGAGTGTACAAAGTAACCTGGCAGAAAAAACATTTGATTGTCAAAATAAACAAAGTACAGTAGGTGCTTAAAAGGCAGGTTCAACATCTGCTTAAACAACTTGCAGATGCATAGAAAGGAAACCTTATATTGTGCCTTACTTTACTTCCTATAACAAGCGTGTCCGGTTTGTAAAATGAGGAATATGCCATTGACCACAATTTCTCTAACCTCCTCGTGCCTTTAAGAAAATATTGTGAGTATTGTTAAAGAGACATGTTAGTGCAATAATAAAATGCTATAATTTGTTACAGCATTTTTTAATTGCACAAAGGCTCCTAGGTTATTAACCTGCAAAAGAGTTAAACAAATAATTTACAATCATTTAGAAGCCACAGTGCATTGCTGTTCCTGGATAGGATACGATTGGCGAGACAGTTAGAAGTGGCATACAAATGTAGTCCCCAATCACTGGCCGAGTTCTGTCTGGACCGGTTTGGCAGCGTTCCAGCTGAAGTATCTTAACCATGTGTTTAACCTTTTTGTAGTCGTTAAAGGGACATAAAACCCAACTTTTTTTTAATGATTTAGAAAGAGCATGCAATTTTAAACAACTTTCCAATTTACTTCTATTATCTAATTTGCTTCATACTCTTGATATCCTTTGTTTAAAAGTAGCTACTGATTGGTGGCTGAACATAGATGCCTCGTGTGATTGGCTCAGTCATGTACATTGCTATTTCTTCAACAAAAGATATCTAAAGAATGAAGCAAATTAGATAATGGAAGGAAATTTGAATATTGTTTAAAATTGTATTCTCTATCTGAATCATGAAAGAAACATTTTGGGTTTCATGTCCCTTTAAGCACAATTACCAAGGGATAATAATGTACTATAACTTTCTCTAATAAATTAGAGAATATTATTATTGCGTTAACATGTCCCTTTAAAGGGGCAGTATACACTCATTTTCATATAACTGCATGTAATAGACACTACTATAAAGAATAAGATGCACAGATACCGATATAAAAATCCATTATAAAACTGTTTAAAAACTTACTTAGAAGCTCTCAGTTTAGCTTTGTTGAAAAGGTAGCTGAAAAGCCCACTGCAAGTGGGAAATAAGACCCTCCCCCCTCCCCCTTCTTTTGCATATGAAAAGACCCTTTACACAAACAGCAGCAAGCTGGAGTAGGTAGCTGACGGTATTCACATAAAACTTTGGGGCTTGGTTAGGAGTCTGAAAATCAGAGCAATGTTATTTAAAAATAAGCAAAACTAAACATTTTTTTTTTTTAAAAAAACTTCATGGGCTATATAAATAGATCATCTACAAAACATTTATGCAAAGAAAAAATGAGTGTATAATGTCCCTTTAAGCTGGAGCTCAGTAGTGAAAGATCTCAGCAGTGGTCTTATAAGGATAGTCTAAAATCCTGGCCTGTCGGTGACACAAGGACAGACTTGAAAACCACAGCATCAGACAATTCTGACTAAAGCTCTCAAGCAATATGTGAATGCATTTGTTCATTGGCACTGCCATACATATTACTGCTGTGAAGCAGCCTTAGATTATGAAAAGAAACAAAAGGGTTTCTCAGAAGTTAGTTCTTCAGACGAATGTGGTCTTTGGCTACCACATACATAAGCTTCCATCTGAAAGCTTTCACAGCCTTTTATGGAGGAAACAACTGCTTTGTTTTCTAACCCAGTGTTTTCACACAGTTGAGAAGGGTGTCTGTGCAATTTAACTTCATTACCTGCTGCTTTTAGTGTTCTGTCATACAAGGAAATGTTTACTGAGTTGATCAAACACTTTTCAGTGCAGCAGGTTTTAAATACCATATTACTTGTAGTTATGTATATTTGTTGTTTGTAAGTGTTGTAACTAAAAAGGGATGTTTGAAAATGTGTAAACCAGTTGTATATACTGAAATGTATTTTATCATTTTCAGTCTTTTGTAGGCTTATACATATTAACAAACAAGCAGTAAAATATTGGTGGGCACTGTACCTGTTAACCTATAAAACTAATACCATTGGATTTGTTGTTTAACTCAGCCAATTAACAATAATACATAAGTACAAGTTGTGTATTTTCGACTCAGTTTGACTAATCCAGTTTTTAACTTTTAATCGCTGAATGAATGGGTGACAAAAAAAATTGTCGTTTTCCATTCAGAAAGAACACAAAAATTTTAGTTTCATTATATCTAGTGTATTGCACTTTTGGGAGAGGTAAGAGGGTAGTATTGCTTAAATAGACAGTAAAATCAAAATTACAATTTCACAATTCAGACAGAGCATGCAATTTACTTATATTGTTTGATTTGATTTGTTCTCTTGGTATTGTTTGTTGAAAAGCATACCAAGGAAGACTCTGGAGTAGCAATGCACCACTGTGAGCTAGCTGCCAATTAATGGCTGCACATATATGCCTCTTGTCATTCGCTTATCTGATGTATTCAGCTAGCTACCAGTAGTGAATTGCTGCTCCTTCAACAAAGGATACCAAGAGAATTAAGCAAATTTGATAATAGAAGTCAATTGGAAAGTTAAAACTGAATTATATATCTGAATCATAAAATAAAAATGTAGTTTCATTGCCCTTTAAGTACTCTCCAATACTCCACCTCTGCCCATTAATAAAGTCTTATGAAAGAGATAATTAGTGGAGGCATCCTAATTAAAAATATTAGCAATCATCTACTAACCCTGGGGAGTTGGAAAACTTAAGTAATTTAAGTGCCAGGCTCGCTTTAAAAGGACATTCTGGCTCATTCACTGGTTAAGTGAAAGAT
Source organism: Bombina bombina (assembly GCF_027579735.1). Classification (NCBI taxonomy): domain Eukaryota; kingdom Metazoa; phylum Chordata; class Amphibia; order Anura; family Bombinatoridae; genus Bombina; species Bombina bombina. Next base: position 1,014,066,774 of record NC_069500.1, read on the forward strand.
AATATGATATGATGTGGTTATATTAAAAGTTTTCTTTGGTGATGTCTTTTATACCCACAATACAATTGGCACAGTTACTATATATATATATATATATATATATACACACTTTAAAATACTATAATATGTATTTTATATAAATGTATTACACTGTAAAATGTTATGACCCAGATAACAGAGTGGAGCACAAACATTTGCACCCGATCGATAAGGGTTTTATTGCAGGGGTTTGCGCTCGTCGGCCTTACCCCTTGTATTACAATAATTTACACTAGAATGATTACTGCGACTTCAGAGCTCTGGTTAACTGTTTCGCAAAACATAAAAGTTGCATATATAGAAGTGCATTGGAGCCCTTTGCTGTCAAGTAGAGGAAAACATGAAAAAACATATTTATACAATACTCAAATTTAACACAGTGTTACACTATATATTTACTGTAAATTGTTCACATTCCAATGTTCTGCACATAGCAGAATATGTTCTATGTATTTATAAAAAGATATTCCTATATATATATTTATATATACATATATATGCGTGTATATATGTATACCTATATATGTAAATATATACATATATGTAAATATATAGGTATAGATATATATTGTACAAAAAAAATTCAGATATATGTAGAAATATTTATTTATGAATTAATACAATATATTCTGTTATGTGAAGAACATTGGAATGTGAAATATTCATATTTCTTTCTAAGATATGGTGAGTCCATGGGTTCATCTTAATTACTGTTGGGAATATCACTCCTGGCCAGCAGGTGGAGGTAAAGAGCACCACAGTAAACTGTTAAGTATCAATTCCTTGCCCACAACCCCCAGTCATTCTCTTTGTCTTCTGTGCATGGAGGAGGTGAAGTTTAGGTGTCTAATGAGAAAATTGATTTCTGAGAAGATTGATTACTTCAAGCAAGTTTTAGGGTATAGCCGTATCCCACGTTTGTCTTTGCAGTCGAGCTATAGTGGCTTAAAACAGTTGGGAACTTGCAAAGAGGTACTTGCTGCATTTTTTGATGGGATACCAAAGTTGTGTTTCTGTGGGGAGATGTGTCCTTCCATACCTAGGGACTGTCTTCATGCCAGACAGCAGAGCAGGTAAGTGCTTTTCTTCCAGGTGGGAGATATGTGCACTTAGGTAAAGGACTACATTACCTTGCTAGCTTATAGGGACAAAAAATTTGTTCACCCTGGTGTAAGGGCAACACTAAGGCATGACTGCAGGCACAGTGGTGAGGTTGAGAGACTGTCAAACTTCGGGTTTTGGGTAAACTAAGTATGTGTTTGGAGCTCTGTTTTTTACTGTAAGATATTACAGGGTAAATATTGATAACTATGCTTTTTTTTTTTTTACCATCACAGAAGTGATCCGCTTAATTGCGAGAGTGCTGTTGTAATGGGGACCTTGTTTTAAGTACGCCATTTGGTAACGGCGTGTGGGAGTAATAACAGGTTTTAGCTCCTCCCCCCTCCCTCACTGTTGCGTCACGGGAGGTTTTCGCACCTCTCTTCTGTCCGATCACGTGATCGGCCTTTTCTTCTTTTTCCCGTTCACAGCGGAGGCTCCATCGTCTCGGCTAGAGTGGTCTAAGAGTTTGGAGGAGGAATTATTGCTATGTGGTGGTGGTAAGGAAGCGCCTCAGTATACTGAGTTGTGGAGGGAGGTTTAGTCAGAGCAATAGCACTCACGTTTGTTTTCTCCCATAGCACTCAGTTTCTAATTCTCAACAGTGAGAGAATTTATATTTATTTAATTCTATATAATTGATAGACATCTGCAGTCTGTGGGGTGTGTGAACAATCATGTCTGACATGGATCAGGACTCCGTTCAGTTGAACCCATGTTTGCTGTGTTTAGATGCACAAATGGCAGCCCCCATGCAACTTTGTTCTTGGGGATTTTTTTTTAATGTGGAGCCTAATGTCTCTCAGGAGGATGCATGGCATCTCACACTGTGTCCTGTGGCTCCTCTCTAACTCCCAGTGGAGTGTTTTAAAGGCAGAAATTGCTGCACAGGTATCCTCAGCTGTATCTGCAGCACTTGCCGAATTTCCCAGATTTCAGGGAAAGCGTAAGGAAATTTAAGAATTCAGATAATAAGGTATCTGTTCCAGGTGCTGATTCTCAGGTTCCTCATAGATCTGAGGATGAGTCTCATTCTGAAGGTGAGGTCTCAGATTCGAACAGTATAATTCCTTTTACTGAGAATGAAGGAGTTTCCTTCAGATTCAAGCTTGAACACCTTTGATTACTATTAAAGGAGGTTTTTTTCTACCTTGGACGACTCCGAGACTCCTCTCGTAGTCACTCCTAAGAAGTCTAGTAAACTTAAGAGTTTTTTGATGTTCCTTCCTCTTCTGAGGTTTTTCCTGTGCCAGACCATGCTAAGGAGATCATAACTCAGGAATGGGAGGAGCCAGGAGTGGCTTTTACTCAGTCTCCTGTTTTTTAGAAGATGTTTCTGTTGGAAACTTCTATCAAGGATTTTTGGTATACGGTTCCCAAGGTTGAAGGGGCCATTTCTACTCTGGCTAAGAGAACCACTATTCCTATTGAGGATAGTTGCTCTTTCAAGGATCCAATGGACAAAAAGATGGAGGCTTACATAAAAAAGATTTATGTACATTTAGGTCTCCAATGGCAACCAGTAGTATGTATTGCCACGGTGAGAAGTGCAGCATCCTATTGGTTTGAGGCCTTGTCTGATTCTCTTCAGGAAGAGACTCCTTTAGACGAGATTCAGGATAGGATTAAGGCTCTTAAGTTAGCCAATTCCTATATAGCTGATGCTGTGCTGCAGGTCCTTAGGCTGGGAGCTAAGGATTCTAGTTTCGCAGTCTTAGCCAGAAAGGGCATTATGACTGAAGTCTTGGTCAGCCGATGTTTCTGCTAAGGTCAAGCTTCTGGCACTTCATTACAAGGGGAAGACCTTATTTGGACCTGGGTTGGCTGAAATCATTTCTGATATTACAGGCGGAAAGGGGTCTTTTCTGCCTCAAGATAAGAAGGCCAGACCAAAGGGACGTCAGAGTAATTTTCGTTCCTTTTTAAACTTTAGAGGAAAACCATCCTCTTCTTGTCAAAACAGGACATTACCAAGCCTTCCTGAAAATCAAATCACTCTTGGAGCAAGGGAAAACAGTCTAAAAAGCCTGCGGCCAATTTTAAGTCAGCATGAAGGGGTTGCCCCCAATCCAGGCCTGGATTAGATAGGGGGCAGTCTGTCTCAGTTCTCTTAGATCTGGAAAAGAGACATTCCAGACCCCTGGGCTGTGGACATTGTTTCCCAGGGTTACAAGTTGGAATTCAAAAAATTCTCTCCCAGATTATCTGCAGACCAAACAAAAAGAGAGGTGTTCTTGAAATGAGTTCAGGATCTCTCTTCTCTGGGAGTGATTGTCCCTGTTCCAGAACTGGAACAGGGTCTAGAGTTTTACTCAAATTTGTTTGTAGTTCCCAAAATGGAGGGAACCTTCTGGCCCATTCTAGATTTGAAATGTCTAAACAAATTCCTCAGAGTCCCATCCTTCAAGATGGAGACCATTCGTACCATTCTTCCTTTGAGTCAAGAGGGTCAGTTCATGATAACCATAGATCTAAAGGATGCATACTTGCATGTTCCCATTCACAGAGATCATCACAATTTCCTGAGGTTTGCCTTTCTGGACCAACACTTCCAGTTTGTGACTCTGCCTCTTGATCTTGCCATAGCTCCCAGGATATTCTCAAAGGTTTTAGGGGCCCCCTTGGCTGTGATCCAGTCCAGGGGAATTGAGGTGGCTCCCTATCTAGATGACATATTGGTTCAAGTGCCATCTTTTTCTCAAGCAGCATCTCACACAGAGATGTTGCTGTCTTTTCTTCGCTCTCATGGATGGAAAGTAATTTGGAAAAAAGCTCCCTGGTTCCAGCGACAAGGGTAGTTTTCCTAGAGACAATTACAGATTCCATTCTTATAAATATTTTTCTGACAGAGGTCAGAATAGCAAAGATTCTTTCCTCCTGCAGGTCACTTCAGACGGCGATGCATCCTTCAGTGGCACAATGTATGGAAGTAATTGGCCTGATGGTGGCTTCCATGGACATCGTCCCATTTGCTCAATTTCATCTGAGAACCCTGCAGTTGTGCATGCTTAGACAATGGAATGGATGTGGATCTGTCTCCAAAGATAGTTCTAGGAGATGAAAGACTCTCTCCTGTGGTGGATCTCTCAGGAGCACCTGTCTCAAGGCACTTGCTTTTGGAGACTTTCCTGGGTGATTGTGACTACAGATGCCAGCCTGTTGGGCTGGGGAGCAGTCTGGGGCTATTTAAAGGCGCAGGGACTTTGTTCCCGGGAGGAGTCCGCTCTTCCTATCAACGTTCTGGAGTTGAGGGTGATTTACAACGCTCTGATGACTTGGCCTCAACTGACTTTGGCACAGTTCATCAGATTCCAGTCAGACAACATAACCTCAGTGGCTTACATCAACCACCAGGGAGGAACTCGGAGTTCCCTAGCCATGAAGGAGGTGGCTCAGATCATTAGGTGGGCGGAAGCTCACAGTTGCTGTCTTTCTCCTATTCACATTCCAGTAGTGGACAACTGGAAAGGGGATTTCTTGAGCAGGCAGATATTTCATCCTGGGGAATGGGAACTCCATCTGGTGGTGTTCTTCAGGTTAACTTCCAAATGGGGGGTGCCGGAGATGGATCTGATGGCATCTTGTCAAAACGCCAAGCTTCCAAAGTACGGCTCCAGGTTGAGGGATCCTGATAGATGCGTTGGCAGTTCCTTGGAACTTCAGGATGGCTTACCTATTCCCTCTGTTTGCTCTCCTTCCACAAGTAATTGCTCGTATCAAACAGGAGAGAGCATCAGTGATTCTAATTGCTCCGACTTGGCCTCAAATGATCTGGTATGCAGATCTAGTGGAGATGTCATCTCTACCTCCGTGGAGATTACCCTTGAGGAAGGACCTTCTACTTCAGGGTCCCTTCCTTCATCCAAATATAGTTTCTCTGAAGCTGACTGCTTGGAGATTGAATGCTTGATTCTGTCTAAGCATCTCTGAGTTGGTCATTGAGACCATGGTTCAGGCCCACCAGCCTGTTACTTGAAAGATTTACCATAAGATATGGTGGAAATATCTTTATTGGTGTGAATCCAAGGGCTACTCTTGGAGTAGGGTTAGGATTCCAACAATTTTGTCTTTTCTCCAGGAGGGTCTGGAGAAAGGGTTATCTGTTAGCACTCTAAAGGGTCAAATTTTGGCCATATCTGTTTTGTTACATAAACGTTTGGCAGATATCCCATATGTACAAGCATTTTGTCAAGCCTTGGTCAGAATAAGGCCTGTGTTTAAACCTGTTGCTCCTCCTTGGAGCCTTAATCTTGTTCTTAAAGTTTTGCAGCATGCTTTATTTGAGCCAATGCATTCCATAGACATTAAGTTGTTATCTTGAAAGGTTTTATTTCTTTTGGCTATTTCTTCTGCGCAGAGAGTCTCTGAACTCTCAGCTTTGCAGTTTGATTCCCCTTATCTTATTTTTCATGCAGATAAGGCGGTTCTTCGTACTAAGTTAGGTTTCCTTCCTAAGGTTGTTTCTACTAGAAATATTAATCAGGAGATCGTTGTTTCATCTCTGTGTCCGAAGCCTTCTTTGGTTAAAGAATGTCTGTTGCACAATTTGGATGTGGTTTGTGCCCTTAAATTCTATTTGGAGGCGACTAAGGACTTTTGCAAGTCTTCTGCTATTTTGTTTGTTTTTCTGAGAAATGTAGAGGTCAGAAAGCTACTGCTTCTACTCTTTCTTTTTGGTTGCAAAGTGTGAGTCACCTGGCGTATGAGTCTGCTGGGAAGCAACCTCCAGAGAGAATTACGGCTCATTCCACTAGGGCTTAAGCCTCTTCTTGGGCTTTTAAAAATGAAGCTTCCATGGAGCAAATTTGCAAGGCTGCAACTTGGTCTTCTTTACATACTTTTTCCAAATTTTACAGATTTTATACTTTTGCCTCAGCTGAGGCGGCTTTTGGGAGAAAGGTTCTTCAAGCGGCGGTGCCTTCCATTTAGGCATGCTTGTTTTTATCCCCCTATTCATCTGTGTCCTCTAGCTTGGGTATTGATTCCCAACATTAACTAAAATTAACCTGTGAACTCACCATATCTTAGGAAGAAAACAAAATGTATGCTTACCTGATAAATTTATTTCTTCAAGATATGGTAAGTCTCCGGACCCACCCTTTTTGTCTTTTTTATAAGAGTTTTTGACTAAACCTCAGACACCTCCGCACCTTGTGTTACTCTCCTTTCTCCATTTACTTTCAGTCGAATGACTGGGGGTTGTGGGTAAGGAAGTGATACTTAACAGTTTTACTGTGGTGCTCTTTGAAGAAATAAATATATCAGGTAAGCATACATTTTGTTTTTCATGTCGGGTTAGCGCACATGAGAATATGTGATCGGGAGTAGGGTGTTAGACTTTTTTCCAATTTTATTGTAAGTTCTTATTTTTGCGCTTATCATATTAGCGAGTAAGCGAAAACATTTTACTTTAAACTCATAATACGAGAGCAACCTGATGACTGCAAAAAGCTTACTTCTAGCTCAATTAACGTTTGAGTGGGAGCATTAATTAACACACCACTTTTAATCTTGCCTTATAAAATGTAAGATAAGTCGTTGAAATAAATGTGTTTTAAATGTTTGGCATGTTCTTTTGTTAAAGGACCATGATACCCACATTTTTTCTTTCATGGTTTAGAAAGAGAATGCATTTTTAAACATCTTTCTAATTTACTTCTATTAGCTAATTTGTTTTATTCTCTTGATATTCATTGCTGAAAAGCATATCTAGATATGCTCAGTAGCTGCTGATTGGTTGCTGCACATAGAAGCCTCATGTGATTGGCTCACCCATGTGCATTGCTTTTTCTTCAAATAAGGATATCTAAAAAATGAAGCAAAATAAATAATAGAAGTAAATTGTAATGTTGTTTAAATTTGTATGTTCTATCTGAATCATGAAAGAAAGATTTTGGGTTTAGTGGCCCTTTAAGAACAATATTTTGTGTATGGGTTACAAATATCCCATAAAAGACAGTAGTCTGTGCTTTTTTGTTTTACAATAGTACTTTTTTTAAAATATTGTATATATATGTAAAATGTGTTTTTAAAAGAAGACAGTTTTTGTAACATTATATATGTATAGCTGCTACATGTTCAAACGGTACTGATTGTGTTTAGTTCTAGTATTGCAATCACACTCACCTAGAATACAAGTGTTGCGGTACGGCTGTACCTCTGAAAAATTGGCCTTTGCGTATGAATGGTCAGGTCACCCATATTACAAGTCACGGCGGTACGGCTATACCACTAGTATTTTAGCCTATACCGCAACGATCCATTCCCCACTCAAAAAATGGCTTTTGTGTGTGGAATATTCAGCTCACCTGTATTACAGGTTGTGCGGTCCGGCTATTCAGCTAGCATTATAGCTTATACCGCCACAATCCATTCCGCTATCAAAGACCAGTAGTTATGGATTTTGAGAAAAAAAAATGTTTCACAAAACTCATAATAAAAATGTTACAAAGTACACTAACACCCATAAACTACCTATTAACCCCTAAACCGCCATCCCACCGCATCGGAAATACTATAATAAACCTATTAACCCCTAATCCGCCACCCACCTACATCGCCAACACTAAATAAACTTATAAACCCCTAAACCGCCGACTTCCCACATCGCTAACACCTAAATAAAACTATTAACCACTAATCCGCCGCCCCCAGCATCGCAAATTCTAATCTAAACCTATTAACCCCCAAACCACCAAACACCCACATCTCGAGAAACTAAATTAAACTATTAACCCCTAAACCTATCACCCCCTAATTTTAAATTAAACTTACAATATAACTACCTTCAAATAAATAAAAACTTACCTGTGGAATAAAAAAAACCTAAGCCTAAACTATAACTAAACCTAGCATTACTATTTTAAAAAAAAATAAAAAATTACCAATAAACTAAATTATCCAAAATAAAAAATGAAACCTAATCTAATACCCCTATAAAAACAAAAAAGCCACCCCAAAATAAAAACACCCCCTAATCACCATTCCTGAAGTCTGACGGTGAAGGTTTTCTTCCAGGCGGATCCATCTTCATCCAGCACAGGGCCATATTCTTTCTTCATCCCTGTGGTGCAGAGCGAAGGCGGCGCAGAGCGGAGCTGGATCGGCGGCCGCACACACATCCAGCATGGAGGGTCCTCTTCATGTGATTGTCCGACAAACACTGAAGACTGAATGCAAGGTACCCGTTTTATATTGGGGAACCTTGCATTCCTATTGGCTGAAAATTTCAAATCAGCCAATAGGATGAGAGCTACTTAAATCTTATTGGCTGAGCTGCTTGAGAAAGCCTTAAGTTCTCAGCTGAAACGCGCAGCAGGACTCTCAACAACGCATTTGAAACAATTCCTTTTTGCCCCAACGGTACTCCTATAAGCTGTGTGCAAAGATACTCAGCCGATATACAACCATACTACAAGAAGGTCACGTGAGCGGTGAGAATGACGTGGGAGCTGAACGGCTTCACGGAGCTCATACTTCTTCCGGGACAGAGGGTGAAATTCAGATGATCTGAGATAAGTGCAAACCGAATTTGGAGCCAGCTTATATGGATAAGGTATCGTTGTAAACTAAGAAAGCTTTACTGGTAATCGCTAGGACTAACAAATCTGTGACTGGGCTAATTAATCATATTACCAGATACTATTGACTGTCTCTAAAACAGAAAATCCAGGCAGAAACTGTCAACTCTCTCAAATTTGAAAGTCTATAGTTATATTTTTAATAATATTTTTATATGACATTTTCTACATGATCTTTTTATAAGTCCTAGGCATATTTATATTAACAGTTTAATGTATTTTAATTAGGTTATGCTATAGGGTTGTATATGACTGTTTATGAATTTGTTTATGTAGATATATGAATTGATTTTATTTTTAAATATTAACATAATAACTGAATTTTAGACTTTCTGACCATTATTTATTAACTATAGGCACATCCAAAAAGCTCCATCTAGTATTTAAAAGACTATCAAGTTTTGGGGGTTTTATTGAATGTTTGGATGTTTATTCAGTAAAAGAATACTGCATATACACCTAGATTACAAGTGTTGCGGTACCGCTATATCGCTGAAAAATTGGCCTTTGCGAGCGGAATATTCAGCTCACCGGTTTTACAAGTCACGGCGGTACAGACATACCACTAGTGTTTTAGCCTATACCGCAACTCTCCATTCCGCACTCAAAAAATGGCTTTTGCGTGTGGAATTTTCAGGTCACCTGTATTACAGGTTGTGCGGTCCACCTATTACGCTAGCGTTATAGCTTATACCGCCACAATCCATTCTGCAATCAAGGACCAGTAGTTATGGAATTTGCGAAACAAAAATGTTTCACAAAACTAATAACAAAAATGTTAAATTTTACAAAGTACAATAAAACCCATAAACTACCTATTAACCCCTAAACCACCATCCCCCCGCATCGGAAATACTATAATAAACCTATTAACCCATAATCCGCCACCCACCAACATCGCCAACACTAAATTAAAGTATTAACTTCTAATCCGCCGCCCCTGCATCTTCAATACTAAATAAACCTATTAACTCCTAAACCGCCAGCCCCCCAGATCGCTAACACCTAAATAAAACTATTAAACCCTAATCCACCGCCCCCTGCATCGCAAATACTAACCTAAACCGCCAAACACCGACATCGCAAATATTCAACAAAACCTATTAACCCTTAAACCGCCAAACACCCACAGCTCTAAAGAACTAAATTAAACTATTAACCCCTGAACCTAACACCCCCTAACTTTAAATTAAACTTACAATATAACTACCTTCAAATAAATACAAATATACCTGTGGAATAAAAAAAAAACTAAGCTTAAAATATAAATAAACCTAACTATCAGCTAGATTATGAGTTTTGCGTTATGAGTAAAAAAGCAGCATTAAGGCTCATAACGCTGCTTTTTTACTACCGCTGCTATTACGAGTCTTGTAGGTACAGCTGTCCCGCACACATTTTTGGCCTTACCACAAATCAACTTATGCAATTTGCGTATAGTCTTTTTTCAATGGGACTTCCATAGCACCGGTATTACACGTTTTTTTTTATGCCTAAAAGTGAGCGGTACAGCCTATCCCGAAAGATTCGTAACATATTCTAAAGTCAGTAGTTACACTACAGAGCTGAAGCATAAAACTCATAACTAAAGTGCTAAAAAAAAAGTACACTAACACCCATAAACTACCTATTAAACCCTAAACCGAGGCCCTCCCGCATCACAGACACTAAAATAAAATTAGTAACCCCTAATCTGCTGCTCTCAACATCACAGCCACTATAATAAACATATTAACCCCTAAACCTCCGCACTGCCGCCTCACAAACACTAGTTAAGTATTATTAACTCCTAATCTGCCGCCCCTAACATTGCCGCCACCTACCTACATTTATTAACCCCTGCCGCTCCCAACGTCAACGCCACTATACTAAATTTATTAACCCCTAAACCTAAGTCTAACCCTAACACCCCCTAATTTAAATATAATTAAAATAAATCTAAATAAAATCTACTATTAATAACTAAATAATTCCTATTTAAAACTAAATACTTACCTGTAAAATAAACCCTAAGTTAGCTACAATATAACTAATAGTTACATTAGCTAGCTTAGGGTTTATTTTTATTTTATAGGTAAGTTTGTATTTATTTTAACTAGGTAGAATAGTTACTAAATAGTTATTAACTATTTACTAACTACCTAGCTAAAATAAATACAAATTTATCTGTAAAATAAAACCTAACCTGTTGTACAATAAAACCTAACCTTACACTACAATTAAATAAATTACCTAAATTACAAAACAAAAAAACACTAAATTGCACAAAATAAAAAACAAATTACAAGATATTTAAACTTATTACACCAAATCTAATAGCCCTATCAAAATAAAAAAGCCCCCCCAAAATAAAAAAACCCTAGCCTAAACTTAACTACCAATAGCCCTTAAAAGGGCCTTTTGCGGGGCATTGCCCCAAAGAAATCAGCTCTTTAACCTGTAAAAAAAATACAAACAACCCCCCAACAGTAATTTAGGGCATTTAGTTCTATTGCAGCCCAAAGCCCTAACCTAAAAATAAAACCTACCCAATAAACCCTTAAAAAAACCTAACACTAACCCCTGAAGATCCACTTACAGTTTTGAAGAGCCGACATCCATCCTCAACGAAGCCGGGAGAAGTCCTCATCGAAGCAGCAAGAAGTCCTCAACAAAGCCGGGAGAAGTCTTCATTCAAGCCGGGAGAAGTGGTCCTCCAGATGGGAAGAAGTCTTCATCCAGATGGCATCTTCTCTCTTCATCCAGACGGCATCTTCTATCTTCATCCATCCGGCGCGGAGCGGCTGCATCTTCAAGACATCCAACGCGGAGCATCCTCTTCTTTCCGATGACTAACGACCAATGAAGGTTCCTTTAAGTGACGTCATCCAAGATGGCGTCCCTTAGATTCTGATTTTCTGATAGAATTCTATCAGCCAATCGGAATTAAGGTTGAAAAAATCCTATTGGCTGATGCAATTAGCCAATAGGATTGATCTTCAATCCTATTGGCTGATCCAATCAGCCAATAGGATTGAGCTTGCATTCTTTTGGCTGATTGGAACAATTCCAATCGGAATCTAAGGGACGCCATCTTGGATGACGTCACTTAAAGGAACCTTCATTTGTCGTTAGTCGTTGGAAAGAAGAGTGTCGGATCTCTTGATGATTGAGCCGCTCCGCGCCGGATAGATGAAGATAGAAGATGCCGTCTGGATGAAGACTTCTGCCCGTCTGGAGGACCACTTCTCCCGGCTTGAATAAAGACTTCTCCCGGCTTCGTTGAGGACGTCTTGCCACTTCGATGAGGACTTCTCCCAGCTTCGTTGAGGATGGATGTCGGCTCTTCAAAACTGTAAGTGGATCTTCAGGGGTTAGTGTTCGGTTTTTGTAAGGGTTTATTGGGTGGGTTTTATTTTTAGGTTAGAGCTTTGGGCTGCAATAGAGCTAAATGCCCTTTTAAGGGCAATGCCCATCCAAATTCCCTTTTCAGAGCAAAGGGGAGCTTAGGTATTTTTAGTTAGGATTTTATTTGGGGGGTTGGTTGTGTGGGTGGTGGGTTTTACTGTTGGGGGGTTGTTTGTATTTTTTTTACAGGTTAAAGAGCTGATTTATTTGGGGCAATGCCCCACAAAAGGCCCTTGTAAGGGCTATTGGTAGTTTAAATAAAAAGAGAGAAGCGCTCAACCTGGAAACGAACAATAGCATAATAGCTTGTTCTATGGCTAGTTACCACCCAAGAAGCAGCCTCTTTTTGCTCAACATGTGCCTTTCACAGAGAAAAACTTTCCTGAAGCATATCAGTCTGATCCTGACTTCACAGTACAGTCCAGCCCCGAAATACCAGGCAATTCTTCTCTGAACGAGAGAAACAGCAAAACCCCAGACGTACGTTTCGGCCTATTGTGGGCCTCGTCAGTGAGGTGCAGCCATATCCCTCTAGGCACACTGAGCAACGGGTCCACGTCTGGATTCCCGCATCACACTTAGGGAGACTTCCCAAAATGTCATAATTTGCATAAATAAAAAGAGAGAAGCGCTCAACCTGGAAACGAACAATAGCATAATAGTTGGGTGGGTTTTATTTTTAGGTTAGAGCTTTGGGCTGCAATAGAGCTAAATGCCCTTTTAAGGGCAATGCCCATCCAAATTCCCTTTTCAGAGCAAAGGGGAGCTTAGGTATTTTTAGTTAGGATTTTATTTGGGGGGTTGGTTGTGTGGGTGGTGGGTTTTACTGTTGGGGGGTTGTTTGTATTTTTTTTACAGGTTAAAGAGCTGATTTATTTGGGGCAATGCCCCACAAAAGGCCCTTGTAAGGGCTATTGGTAGTTTAGTTTAGGCTAGGGTTTTTTTTTATTTGGGGGGCGCTTTTTTTATTTTGATAGGGCTATTAGATTAGGTGTAATTAGTTTAAATATCTGATAATTTCTTTTTTTATTTTGTGTAATTTAGTGTTTTGTTTTTTTTGTAATTTAATTAATTGTATTTAATTTATGTAATTGATTTAATTGTAGTGTAAGGTTAGGTGTTAGTGTAAGACAGGTTAGGTTTTATTTTACAGGTAAATTTGTATTTATTTTAGCTAGGTAGTTAGTAAATAGTTAATAACTATTTAGTAACTATTCTACCTAGTTAAAATAAATACAAACTTGCCTGTGAAATAAAAATAAAACCTAAGATATATTAGTTATATTGAAGCTAGCTTAGGGTTTATTTTACAGGTAAGTATTTAGTTTAAAATAGGAATTATTTAGTTATTAATAGTAGATTTTATTTAGATTTATTTTAATTATATTTAAATTAGGGGGTGTTAGGGTTAGACTTAGGTTTAGGAGTGGCAGTTTAGGGGTTAATAAGTGTAGGTAGGTTGTGGTGACATTGGTGCGGGACATTAGGGGTTAATAAATATAATGTAGGTGTCGGCGATGTTTGGGGCAGCAGATTAGGGGTTAATAAGTATAATGTAGGTGGCGGCGATGTCGGGAGCGGCATATTAGGAGTTAATAAATATAATGTAGTTGTCAGCGATGTCGGGGGCAGCAGATTAGGGGTTAATAAGTGTAAGATTAGGGGTGTTTAGACTCGGGGTTCATGTTAGGGTGTTAGGTGTAAACATAAATTTAGTTTCCCCATAGGAATCAATGGGGCTGCGTTACAGTGCTTTACTCTGCTTTATTGCAGGTGTTAGACTTTTTTTCAGCCGGCTCTCCCCATTGATGTCTATGGGGAAATCGTGCACGAGAACGTACAACCAGCTCACCACTGACTTAAGCAGCGCTGGTATTGGAGTGCGGTATGGAGCTCAATTTTGCTCTACGCTCACTTCTTGCCTTTTAACACCGGGTTTGCAGGTTTGTAAAAACCTGTGATCCCAGCGCTGTAGGGAAGTGAGAGGTGACAATAACGTGCAAGTTAGCACCGCACCCCTTATAACGCAAAACTCGTAATCTGGCCGAATATTATTTTTAAAAAAAATATACCAATAAACAAAATTATCCAAAATAAAAAATTAAAACTAATCTAATACCCCAATAAAAACATAAAAGCCACCACAAAATTAAAACACTCCAAATCTAACACTAAACTACCAATAGCGCTTAAAAGGACCTTTTGTATGGCATTGCCCTAAGTTTAACAGTTCTTTTAAACAAAAGAATACAAATTACTAAGCTACCCATTGTAGGGCAATCAGCTCTTTAGTGCCCAATAAAAAACAAAAAAAGCCCTAATCTAAAAAAAAAAACAAAAAAAAAAACCTAACCCCGTCAAAGATACTCACCATTCCTATAGTCCGGGGGTGAAGGTCTTCTTCCAGGCTGATCCATCTTCATCCAGCACAGGGCCATCTTCTTTCTTCATCCCTTTGGTGTGGAGCCAAAGTGGCATGGAGCGGAGCTGGATTGGTGGCCGTGCAGACATCCAGCGTGGAGGGTCCTCTTCATGTGATTGTCCGCTAAACACTGAAGATTGAATGCAAGGTACCCGTTTTATATTGGGGTACCTTGCATTCCTATTGGCTGAAATTTTCAAATCAGCCAATAGGATGAGAGCTACTTAAATCCCATTGGCTGAGCTGCTTGAGAAAGGCTGAAGTTCTCAGCTGAAACGCGTAGCAGGACTCTCAACAACAGATTTGAAACAATTCCTTTTTGTCCCAATGGCACTACTATAAGCTGTGTGCAAATATACTCAGCGGATATACAAACATACCCCCCCAAAGGTCACATGAGCGGTGAGGGCGATGTGGGAGCTGAACGGCTTCACGGAGCTCATATGATCTGAAATAAGTGCAAACCGAATTTGGAGCCAGCTTATAAGGATAAGGTATCGTTGTAAACTAGGAAAACTTTTACCAGTAATCACTAGGACTAATGGATCTGTGACTGGGCTAATTTATCATATTACCAGATACTATTGACTGTCTCTCAAACAGAAAATCCAGACAGAAACTGTCAACTCTCTCAATGTGAAAGTCTATAGTTACATTTTTAATGATATTTCTTTCCATGGAGAGTCCACGCCGTCATTCAATTACTAGTGAGAATATCACTCCCCTAGTGGGAAGTGTCACTCCCCTACCCATAATCCCCAGTCATTCTCTTTACCTCTGTCAATGGAGGAGGTGAAGTTTGGTGTCTGAAGAAATTAATTCCTTTTCAGGGTACTTTTCCCTGCAAACAAGTATTTGGGTTTAGCTCAGTCCACGTCAATTTCTTCAGTAGAGTAGTGGTGGCTTTTAAGCAGTTAGGAAGTTGTGAGGTAGTCTTTGCTTTGTTTCCTCCTAACAT
Source organism: Bombina bombina (assembly GCF_027579735.1). Classification (NCBI taxonomy): domain Eukaryota; kingdom Metazoa; phylum Chordata; class Amphibia; order Anura; family Bombinatoridae; genus Bombina; species Bombina bombina. The sequence continues at coordinate 1,014,082,261 of NC_069500.1, forward strand.
ATTGCTGCCCATGGTACAGAAAGCCAGAGTTCTTTCTTTTTCTACAGGTCTCTGTAAGGAGTATGTGTACTTTCACGCCTTGTGAGCTCTCTTCCTGCGGGACAGCTAGACTGCTGGTAAGTGCTTTTGTCTTTTAGATCTTGGAGACTTGCACTTCAGAAGAATATGTCATATGGGGACATTTTTAAAATCCTTTATACAGGATTTTCTTTGGCAGTGGGCAGGCACATTATGTATGTTAAGACTAGGAGTTAATCTTCCCTTTATTGGGACATTTTTCCTCTTTGGACTAATTTTGTTGAAATAGTTATGTTTTATACAGGGATTTATGTATAAACTTAAAATTTGGCAGTTGGTTTTCTTTGCTTGCTTAGCTAAGTGACAGACTGTTTGAGCGTTTGTGTAAATTAAGCTCCGGTGTTGTAGGCAGAGGGAAACGCGTGCCTTTTACTTTCTGTGTAGTTTCCTCTCTCTGCTGCTCATGTGACGTCTCTCTGCTGTTGGATATTTACAGAGCGGAGTAATTGAATTTCAGTCTATTCAGTGTCGATCTACTATATGATCGTTTTAGAGACTTCTGGCAGCCAAATTGTGTATAAGTGTTACGGGAGGCAACTCAGCCTGTCTGAGGTGTAGGGGCCCTGATTGGTTTCTTATTTTAAAGAATTTTTGCATAACATTAAGCGGCTGTGGTATTAAAAATTCTTAAAGTGACAGTGTATTTAAAAAATTCTACAATTTGGGGAATTTTTTATTTAGTATTATGGACATGGACCAAGACTCTGGGGCATATGTATCAAGCTCCGTATGGAGCTTGATGCCCCGAGTTTCTGGCAAGCCTGCAGACTCACCAGAAACAGCAGTTATGAAGCAGCGGTCACAAAGACCGCTGCTCCATAACCTGTCTGCCTGCTCTGAGCAGGCGGACAGACATCGCTGGAAATCAACCCGATCGAGTATGATCGGGTTGATTGACACCCCCTACTGGCGGCGATTGGCCGCGAGTCAGCAGGGGGCGGCGTTGCACCAGAAGCTCTTGTGAGCTGCTGGTGCAATGCTGAATACGGCGAGTGTATTGCTCGCCGTATTCAGCGAGGTCTGGCGGACCTGATCCGCACTCTCGGATCAGGTCCGCCAGACTTTCATAACTAGGGGCCTCTGTGTCTTTTGACAAATGCTTGTTATGCCTTGAGGCACAAATTATTTTGCCTATAAAATTATGTGCTGCATGCTTAGCTAGAACACTTTAATTTAAATATAAATTGTTGCCCTCTGAGCCCAATGTCTCTCAGGATGATGCTGTTCAGGCTATGCCACAGCTTTCTCTTCAAACGTCCCAAGCCTTTATGGCATCACATACAGTGCCCTGCAGTTCCTCTCAGCATCCTGGAGGTGTTTATTTGCCTGCAGATTTTGCTGCACAGGTAACTTCTGCGGTATCTGCGGAATTATCTGCTTTTCCTATGCTGGTAAATCTGATGAGGAGGATACGTCTGTAGCCTCTGAAGGTGAAATCTCAGATTCGGACAGTATTATTCCTTCATCTGATACTGAAGAAGTAAACCTCAGATTTAAGCTTGAACACCTTCTTGTACTGTTAAAGAAGGTATTGGCTACTTTGGACAACTCTGATACTTCTGTTGTTATCAACCCTAACAAGTCTGGTAAACTTAATAAATACTATGATGTTCCTTCCTCTGTGGAAGTTGTTCCTGTCCCAGACCGTTGAATGGAGATTATTTCACAGGAATGGGAGAACCCAGGGATTCCTTTCTCCTGTATTTAAAAAGATGTTTCCTGTTGCTGACTCCATTAAAGATTCTTGGAGCATGGTTCCTAAAGTAGAAGGGGCTATTTCTACTCTGGCTAATAGAACTACAATCCCTATAGAGGATAGCTGCTCCTTTAAGGATCTCATGGACAAAAAGCTGGAAGCTTATTTGAAGAAGATGAATGTTCATCAAGGTCTTCAATGACAACCTGTAATTTGTATTGCCACAGTAGCAAGTGCGGCATCTTATTGGTGCAACGCCTTGTCTGAATCAATTTTAGTAGAGACTCCATTGGAGGAGATACAAGATAGGATTAAGGCTCTCAAATGAGCCAATTCCTTTATTTCTGATGCTAACATGCAAGTTATTAGACTGGGAGCCAAGATGTCTGGCTTCTCTCCCCTAGCCTGTAGGGCATTGTTGCTAAAATCTTGGTCAGCTGAGGTTACCTCTAAGTCCAAGCTTCTGGTGCTTCCTTACAAGGGTAAGACCTTGCTCAGACCTGGTCTGGCAGAAATAATTTCTGCCATTACGGTTGGAAAAGGGTCTTTTCTACCACAAGACAAGAAGAACTGACTCAAAGGATGTCAATGTATTTTTTGTTCCTTTCATAACTTCAAAAGTCAAAAGTCTTCCTCTCCCTCTTCCAAGCAGGAACAGTTCAAGTCTTCTTGGAAGCCCAATCAGTCTTGGAATAAGGAGAAGCAATCAAAGAAACTCTCAGCTGAGTCTAAGTCAGCATGAAGGGTCAGCCCCCACTCTGGGATCAGATCAAGTGGGGGGCAGACTTTCCCTGTTTGGTCAAGTGTGGAGACGAGATGTCCCAAATCCTGGGACTGTGGACATAGTATCTCAGGTTTACAAAATTTTGGACTTGCCACAACTCCCAGAATTTTCTCAAAGGTTCTGGGGGCTTTCTTGGCAGTGATCAGGTCTCGGGGAATTGCAGTGGCACCATACCTGGATGACATATTGGTTCAGGCGCCATCTTTTAAACAAGCAAACTCTCATACAGAGATCTTTTTGTCTTTTATTATGTTCTCACGGTTGGAAAGTGAATCTGGAAAAGAGTTCCCTTGTTCCAGCTACAAGGGTGGTTTTCTTAGGGACCATAATAGATTCCCTATCTATGAAATTCTTTTCCTGACAGAGGTCAGAAAATCCAAAATTCTCTCTTCTTGTATCTCTCTTCAGTCTACTGTTCGGCAATCAGTGGCTCAATGTATGGAGGTAATTGGTCTGATAGTCACTTCCATGGACATCATTCCCTTTGAGAGCTCTGCAATTATGCATGCTCAGACAATGAAACAGAGACCATTCGGATCTGTCTGAGAGGATAGATCTAGATCAGTCGAAAAGAGACTCTCTCCCATGGTGGCTTTCTCAGGACCATCTGTCTCAGGGCACATGCTTCCAGAGACCTTCCTGGGTGATTGTTACCAAGGATGCCAGCCTGCTATCCTGTGGAGCAGTCTAGGACTTATTAAAGGTGTAGGGACTATGTGTGGATTTTCTGAGTCGGTCATTGAGACCATGATCCAGGCTTGCAAGCCTGTTACTCAAACTTTTTTTCATAAGGTATGGCTTAAATACCTTTATTGGTGTGAATCTAAGGGCTACTCTTGGAGTAGGGTCAGGATTCCTAGAATTTTGTCTCTTCTCTAGGAAGGTCTGGAGAAAGGGTTGTCAGTCAGTTCTCTGAAAGGTCAGATTTCTGCAGGATCTACTTTGTTACACAAGCGTCTGGCGGATGTGCCAGATGTTCAATCTTTTTGTCAGTCCCTGGTCAGAATCAGACCTGTGTTTAAACCTGTTGCTCCTCCTTGGAGCCTTAATCTTGTTCTTAAAGTTTTGCAGCAGGCTCCGTTTGAGCCAATGCATTCCATAGATATTAAGTTGCTATCTTTTTTTATTGCTATCTCTACTGCTCGGAGAGTTTCGGAACTCTTGGCTTTACAGTGTGATTCGCCTTACCTTATCTTTCATGCGGTGAAGGTGGTTCTTCATACGAAATTGCGGTTTCTTCCTAAAGTGGTTTCGGATATAAATATTAATCAGGAAATTGTTGTTCCTTCTCTCTGTCCCAATCCTTCTTCTCATAAAGAACATCTGTTGCACTACTTGGATGTTGTGCGTGCTCTAAAATTCTACCTACAGACGACTAAGAATTTTTGCCAGTCTTCTGCCCTGTTTATTTGTTTCTCAGAAAAGTGTAAGGGTTAGAAGGCTACTTCTACTTCTCTTTCCTTCTGGTTTAGAAGTATGATTCATTTGGCTTATGAGACTGCTGGACAGCAGCCTCCTGAGAGAATTACAGCTCATTCCACTAGGGCTGTCTCCTCTTCTTGGGCTTTCAAAAATGAAGCTTCTGTGGAACAGATTTGCAAGGCTGCAACTTGGTCCTCTCTGCATACTTTTTCCAAATTTTCCAAATTTGATACTTTTGCCTCGGCTAAGGCCTCTTTTGGGAGAAAGGTTCTTGAAGCGGTGGTGCTTTCTGTTTAGGTCTGCCTGTCTTCTTCTCCCTCCCTGTTCATTCTGTGTCCTCTAGCTTGGGTATTGGTTCCCACTAGTAATTGAATGACGTTGTGAACTCTCCATATCTTAGGAAAGAAAACAAAATGTATGCTTACCTCATAAATTTCTTTCTTTCCGGATATAGAGTCCACGACCCCACCCTTTATTAAGAGAGTTATTTTTTACTAACCTCAGGCACCTCTACACCTCTCTATTATTCCTTTTCCATTTCCCTTCAGTCGAATGACTGGGGATCATGGTTAGGGGAGTGACACTTAACAGCTTTGCTGTGGTGCTCTTTGCCTCCTCCTGCTGGCCAGGAGTGATATTCCCACTAGTAATTGATCGATGTCATGGACTCTCCATTTCCGGAAATAAATACATTTATCAGGTAAGCATAAATTTTGTTTTTTTTATATGACATTTTCTATGTGATCTTTTTAGGAGGCCCAGGCATATTTATATTAACAGTTTAATGAATTTTTAAAAGGTTCTGCTATAGGGTTGTATATGACTGTTTATATGACTGTTTATGAATATGTTTATGTAGATATATGAATTGATTTTATTTTTAAATATAAACATAATAACTGAATTTTATGCTGTGTGACCATTTTTTGTTAACTCTAGGCACATCCAAAAAGCTGCATCAATTTTTGGGGGTTAAATTGAATGTTTGGATGTTTATTCAGTAAAAGAATAATGCATATACACCTAGATTACAGTGTTGCTGTACGGCTATACCACTAGCGGTACGGCTATACCACTAGCGTTTTAGCCTATACCGCAACTTTCCATTCCGCACTCAAGAAATAGCTTTTGAGTGTGGAATTTTCAGGTCACCCGTATTACAGGTTGTGCGGTCCGGCTATTATTCTAGCGTTATAGCTTATACCGCCACGATCCATTCTGCAATCAAAGGCCAATAGTTATGGAGTCACAACAAAAATGTTACAAAGTACACTAACACCCATAAATTACCTATTAACCCCTAAAGGGGCATTTGTATGGGCACTGCCCTTATAAGGGCAATCCGCTCTATGGTGCCCATTAAAAAATAAAAAAGCCCTAATCTAAAAAAAACAAAAAAAACACCCAAACACTAACCCCAAAAAATGTTCTCACTGTTCCTGAAGTCCGGACATCCATCTTCTTCAAGGCGGAGTAAAGTCTTTACCCAGGTGGCGACATCTTGATCCAACGCAGGGACATCTTTCTTGAACCCAGTGGCGCAGAGCTGTGGCGGCATGGAGCAGATCAGCCGGCGGCACGGATGTCCAACACAGAGCCATCTTTTATGCCATCTCCGCCGCACACTGAAGATTGAATGCAAGGTACCCCTTTTGTATTGGGGTACCTTGCATTCCTATTGGCTGAGATTTTGAAATCAGCTGATAGGATGAGAGCTGCTTAATGCCTAATGGCTGTTCAAATCAGCCAATAGGATTTCTCTAGCTCTCATACTTTTTTAAAGTTAGTTTTTTAGTTATTTTTTTTTTTATTTTGGGCAATTGGGTGGGTGGGGGGTTTACTGTTAGTACTTTGTCATTTTTTTTTATGTAAAAGAGCTTCAGGGCAATGCCCTACAAAATGCCCTTTTAAGGGCTATTGTTAATTCATTGTTAGATTAGGATTTTTTTGTATTTTGGGGTGGCTTTTTGTTTTATAGGGGTATTAGATTAGGTTTAATTTTTATTATTTTGGATAATTTCGTTTATTATTTTTTGTAATCTTAGAATTTTTTTTAGTAGTGTTAGGATTTTTTAATTTTGTAATTTAGGTTTTTTATTTTTACTTTATTTTTAGTTTTTTTAAAATAGTAATGTTAGGTTTATTTATAGTTTAAGCTTAGTTTTTTTTTATTTTACAGTTACGTTTTTATTTAATTTAAAGGGACACTGAACCCAATTTGTTTCTTTCGTGATTCAGATAGAGCATACAATTTTAAAGCAACTTTATAATTTACTCCTATTATCAATTTTTTGTTGTTCTCTTGCTATCTTTATTTGAAAAAGAAAGACCATAACCTTGGACAACACTTGTTTATTGGTAGATGAATGTATCAGCAAGAACAACCCAGGTTGTTCACCAAAATGGGCCGGCATCTAAAGTTACATTCTTGCTTTTCAAATAAAGATACCAAGAGAATGAAGAACATTTGCTAATAGGAGTAAATTAGAAAGTTGCTTAAAATTGCATGCTCTATCTGAATCACAAAATGAAATATTTGGGTTCAGTGTCCCTTTAAAGGGACAGTCTAGGCCAAAAAAACTTTCGTGATTTAGATAGAGCATGTAATTTTAAACAATTTTCCAATTTACTTTTATCACCAATTTTGCTTTGTTCTCTTGGTATTCTTAGTTGAAAGCTTAACCTAGTTTCCTATGCTAATTTCTTAGACCTTGAAGGCCACCTCTTTTCAGAATGCATTTTAACAGTTTTTAACCACTAGAGGGTGTTATTTCATGTATTTCATATAGATAACACTCTGCTTGTGCACGTGAAGTTATCTGGGAGCTAAACTGCAAGTCTGTCAAAAGAACTGAAATAAGGGGGCAGTTTGCAGAGGCTTAGATACAAGGTAATCACAGAGGTAAAAAGTATATTAATATAACTGTGTTGGTTATGCAAAACTGGGGAATGGGTAAAAAAGGGATTATCTATCTTTTAAAACAATAAAAATTCTGGTGTAGTCTGTCCCTTTAAGGTAGTTATATTGTAACTTTAATTTAAAGTTAGCGGTTGTTAGGTTTAGGAGTTAATAGTTTAATTTAGTGTGTCGCGATGTGGGTGTTTGGCTGTTTAGGGGTTAATAGGTTTATTGTAGTGTTGGCGATGTGGGGGTCGGCGGTTTAGGGGTTAATAGGTTTATTTAGTGTCGGCGGTGGATTAGGTGTTGATATCTTTATTTAGTGTTGACGATGTCGGGGGGCAACTGTTTAGGGGTTAATAACTTTATTTAGGTGTTAGCGATGTGGGTGGGTGGCGGTTTAGGGGTTTATAGCTTTATTTAGTGTTGGCGATGTCGGGGGGCGGCAGATTAGGGGTATTTAGACTAGGGGTTTATGTTAGGGTGTTAGGTTTTTACATAACTTTCTTGTCTCCATAGACATTAAGGGGAATGCGTTATAGAGATCGACATTCCGCAATCGCAGGTGTTAGTTTTTTCTAACACTTTTTCTCCATTGATGTCTATAAGGTAAAAAGTGTACAAGCACGTCAAGTCAGGACTTGGCTTTTGTGCGATATGGGGCTTAACGCACCATAACGCACAACACAAGAAGGTTTTTTTGTAACTTGTAATGGCAGTGCTATGGAAAGATGGAAAGTGCGGTACTGCCAAAAGGTTTGCATTATTTACGCACCGGGTTTAGCGCATAACTTGGAATTTAGGTGAGAGATTGTTATCTAAATATTTATGCTACTATAATTTCACTGTACTGCACTGAACGGGTTTACTTTAATATTCCGATCGCACTTTACCAATTATGTTAATAAAGAAGAACACATTTGGTAAAGTGCAAGGACAAATTTAGAACTAAAGACATTCAGTACAGTGTGAACTTGCAGCGGCTATAGATATATTGTGATTACAAATCTAGCAAATGTATAGGAGTTCTATGGGAGTAACCTGTATTATAATGGGGACATTTATCCGGAAAGTTCTAATGTTCTAAACAATATCCTCCAGTTTAGGTGAACCTTTTCGCACGTACCTGTCTCACCACCCTTTCAGTGATGAGATGATCAATTGTAAGAAATCTATTGAACATACAGTAAAATGTTGTTTGCATATAGATTATTTGAATTTTTACAAAACAGTAACCATTTTTATATTGAATGACCGTTCATTATATGTTGTGTAAATATGCTTTGAAAACCTGCTCCCTCCACACAGCCGAGATTCACATTCACTAGTAATGTACTTGTATTGTTCAAAAAACAGCCATTCCTATTGTTTCTTATGGAAGACATATTGCCACTCGTCTGTGCAGCCCACATGTTGCCTGGCAGGTGCTTGGCGAGACTAGAATGAGCCTTTCACGTCAGACCTGGCAATCCTTTTGCTATAGAGGCCTATGTAAGGATATGACCTACTATTGGCTGTATAGCCCTGCAGTACAAAACTCAAAACAAAAAGGGAAAAGCTGATCCTGAAGCTTTAAAGAAAGGTTTAGAGATGGAATGGATTTTGCCATTTCAGCTATCATTACATATACATTTGTATAGTAGTTTCCAACTTAAGCAAGGAGTTAAAAGGTTATTAAATAACAATTTTGAGAATTAGTAATATTTTGTAAAATCAAAGCCCCATATGTTAAAATTTCAGTGGAGATTTGAGCAGAAATCCATTTTAACCACCAGGTCCAATTTGCGCTATCAATGAAGAGAAAAGTACTGGCGCTAACAGCTAAGGTATGTGATCCCAAAATCAATGAGTAATTCTCAATAGGCAAGAGGGAGTAAATACACCCAGATAGAGGATTGGAAATGTGTAATGTACTTTTCAAGTGGTTACTAAAGGTACAAAAGGTAAATTAAAAGTGGAATATATCCACAAGTGATATCTAAGCTCAATCCTAATAAAACAAGACAGAGGTCATCGATTCTAAAAAGATACACATTTATTCAATACAATAGGATAAAAGTTGGATAAGAATGTACACGTAGTGTCTGGTGTGAAGGTGGAAAGAATTAAATACCTAGCTCTAAGGATGAGCTCGAACAAGCAAATTACAATAGGTAGGTTTTTTAAAACTATCTTAAACACTGGTTACAAGCTAATCCTAGATAAAAAACAGTAACAATAATAGTCACAGTGCTCTAACTAGAGCTAAAAGTACCTAAGTGTAATTATGTACATATGTGAATTTAAAAATGACAAACTGTAATAAAGCAGATACAAAGAAATGCTAGCTGACTGGACGTCCAGTTAAAAATAATACATATAATAATAAAAAACAGCGAAATAAGCTGCCAATAGGAACAAATGTGCTTGCTGCCCAATGAAACTATGGTCTAAATATACAGACAGTGATCAAAACAGTGACCGGTCACATACAGGGAGTGCAGAATTATTAGGCAAATGAGTATTTTGACCACATCATCCTCTTTATGCATGTTGTCTTACTCCAAGCTGTATAGGCTTGAAAGCCTACTACCAATTAAGCATATTAGGTGATGTGCATCTCTGTAATGAGAAGGGGTGTGGTCTAATGACATCAACACCCTATATCAGGTGTGCATAATTATTAGGCAACTTCCTTTCCTTTGGCAAAATGGGTCAAAAGAAGGACTTGACAGGCTCAGAAAAGTCAAAAATAGTGAGATATCTTGTAGAGGGATGCAGCACTCTTAAAATTGCAAAGCTTCTGAAGCGTGATCATCGAGCAATCAAGCGTTTCATTCAAAATAGTCAACAGGGTCGCAAGAAGCGTGTAGAAAAACCAAGGTGCAAAATAACTGCCCATGAACTGAGAAAAGTCAAGCGTGCAGCTGCCAAGATGCCACTTGCCACCAGTTTGGCCATATTTCAGAGCTGCAACATCACTGGAGTGCCCAAAAGCACAAGGTGTGCAATACTCAGAGACATGGCCAAGGTAAGAAAGGCTGAAAGACGACCACCACTGAACAAGACACACAAGCTGAAACATCAAGACTGGGCCAAGAAATATCTCAAGACTGATTTTTCTAAGGTTTTATGGACTGATGAAATGAGAGTGAGTCTTGATGGGCCAGATGGATGGGCCCGTGGCTGGATTGGTAAAGGGCAGAGAGCTCCAGTCCGACTCAGACGCCAGCAAGGTGGAGGTGGAGTACTGGTTTGGGCTGGTATCATCAAAGATGAGCTTGTGGGGCCTTTTCGGGTTGAGGATGGGGTCAAGCTCAACTCCCAGTCCTACTGCCAGTTTCTGGAAGACACCTTCTTCAAGCAGTGGTACAGGAAGAAGTCTGCATCCTTCAAGAAAAACATGATTTTCATGCAGGACAATGCTCCATCACACTCGTCCAAGTACTCCACAGCGTGGCTGGCAAGAAAGGGTATAAAAGAAGAAAATCTAATGACATGGCCTCCTTGTTCACCTGATCTGAACCCCATTGAGAACCTGTGGTCCATCATCAAATGTGAGATTTACAAGGAGGGAAAACAGTACACCTCTCTGAACAGTGTCTGGGAGGCTGTGGTTGCTGCTGCACGCAATGTTGATGGTGAACAGATCAAAACACTGACAGAATCCATGGATGGCAGGCTTTTGAGTGTCCTTGCAAAGAAAGGTGGCTATATTGATCACTGATTTGTTTTTGTTTTGTTTTTGAATGTCAGAAATGTATATTTGTGAATGTTGAGATGTTATATTGGTTTCACTGGTAAAAATAAATAATTGAAATGGGTATATATTTGTTTTTTGTTAAGTTGCCTAATAATTATGCACAGTAATAGTCACCTGCACACACAGATATCCCCCTAAAATAGCTATAACTAAAAACAAACTAAAAACTACTTCCAAAACTATTCAGCTTTGATATTAATGAGTTTTTTGGGTTCATTGAGAACATGGTTGTTGTTCAATAATAAAATTAATCCTCAAAAATACTACTTGCCTAATAATTCTGCACTCCCTGTATACAGGTCTATGGTGGAAGATATCAAGCAGGATTGCTGTATGAAAGGTGAACAGTTCACTCTCATATGTAGTTGATCTTGCTCTGGCGAGTATTGGATCAAGCTAGCATATGAGAGGGGTACCTGAATGTTGCCGGCTCAATATCCGTTTGTGGGGGTGGCTACCAGGAGCCGTGCAAAAAATGATCGAGTGATGTGGGAAATCCCCTTGTTAAAGCTTGAATCCTTTGGGTCTTTACACTCCTCTCGCGGACCGCTTGCTTTACCGCTGTCCTCTAGGCTGACAGGTACGGTGCAGGTCGCTGGGGCTGTGTCAGATTCTCTTGGCTGTGTTAGTGACGTCTCCGCTTACGTTCTGGAAGTTTTGCGTGCGGTCGTCATCAGCTGGGCTCGAGTTTGGAATGTGTCCAAAATAGGTCCGCTCAAATGACAGAGCTCACCAAGCGTCTTCAATTCACGCTTGGGATATGACAGTTCTTTTCTTAGGTATAGATAGTAGAGCAGTGGGCCAAACTTCCAATTTGTGCTATCAGCCATGCTCCATATGCAGAACCACATACGCTCTTTGCAATGTCAACAACAGTCACTAATGACTGTTAAAATATCACTAACAGCTCTAAATAGACAGTTTTGTCAATAAAGCCAAGTTAACTTAACATTTCTCAAATGGTTTGCCACAGCACACAGAGGGGCTGATTTATCAAGGGCCAAATGGCCCCTGATGTCCCTGTTTCCGCACAAGCCTTCAGAATTGCCAGAAACAGGAGTTAAGAAGCAGCGGTCTTAAGACTGTGGCTCCTTAAATGGTCCGCCGCCTCTGAGGCTGCGGTCATCAATCCGCCCGATCGAATACGATTAGATTGATTGACACCCCGTTTGGCCGCAAATCTGCAGGGGGCGGCTCTGCTGAGTGGATCATGTCGGACAGACATTTGATAAATCGGCTCCAGAGTGTCAGAAGTGTGCCACCAAATTTTTATAGTAAAAAATTTTCTGTTCAAATTATACCACATTTTTATGTATTTACATAATTATATTTGTACAACATCTTTTGTCAGCCTTAATATGTAGACTATTTCCCAAGTTTGCTTCTGTAATTGGAATTTCACACATTACAGGTTAAAGTCTATTACAGTGATATTGGCAAACTGAGTTGTTAGTGTGCCCACTATGCACCACTAACCACTGTAGAAAGGATTCCTGTAAAATAAGCAGCACATGCATCCAACGCACACTAACTCACCGACCCAGAGTTTAGATCCCGGATGTTTAAAGGGACAGTCTAGTGAAAATTAAACTTTCATTGTTCAGATAGGGCATTCAATGTTAAACAACTTTCCAATTCATTTTTATGATCAAATTTGCTTTATTCTTTTGGTATTCTTAGTTGAAAGCTAAACCTAGGTAGGCTCATATGCTAATTGCTAAGCCCTTGAAGGCCACATCTTGTCTCAGTGCATGTTGACAGTTTTTTACAGCTAGAAAACTCTAGTTCATGTGTGCCTTATAGATACCATTGTGCTCACTCTCATGGAGTTAGTCAGCACTGATTGGCTAAAATGCAAGTCTGTCAAATGAACTGAAATAAGGGGGCAGTCTGCAGAGGCTTAGATACAAGGAAATCACAGAGGTAAACATTATATTAAAGGAATATGAACCCCATTTTTTTCTTTCATGATTCAGATAGAGCATGCAATTGCAAGCAATTTTCAAATTTCTCCTATTATCAATTTTTCTTGGTTCTCTTGGTATCTTTATTTGAAAAGCAGGAATGTAAGCTTAGGAGCCGGACCATTTTTGGTTCAGAACCTGGGAAACGCTTGCTGATTGGTGGCTACATCTCTCCCTTAGATTCAAATGTTATCCACCATGAATTTATCTTTTACCTGCTTTCCCTCTCTGTTCCTTCTTTTTGTGGTCTTTCCATGCATTTCCCATTGTTCTTTTCATCTTCTTGCTTGCATTATATTTTCAATCCCCTGATCCATTTGGCTATTTTTCTCTTGCTTTTCCTCTTGCCATAAACCTTGCTGCCCTCTCTCTCTCTCTCTCTCTCTCTCTCTCTCTCTCTCTCTCTCTCTCTCTCTCTCACTGTGTATATCTCTCTGTGTCTGGGTCTCCCTCTCTCTTTTTTGTACAATGTTGAAAAGTGACCGGCGGTAGCAGTGAACTGTCTGACTTTGGGTCTGACCGACGTGATGGACTTTGCAATTAAGCATCCAGTCATCATTCCAATGCAAATCCATGATACAGAAATTATTGCATTTGTATAAAGGGGCCTTTGCTGTCCATGTGGCTGTACAGCCTCTGAATTCCATATTGCCCTTAATGTGACAACAAAAAAACAATGGTTTATAAAGCAGCTTAGCTTATTCTGTTATAGGATTGATGTTTAATATATATTAAGCACTGATTCAATTTCCTCTATAATTACAATAGAAGTAGATTAACCATAAAATAACTGAATTAACATATAAACAGAGCTATGATACATAGTAACTGATAATATTAGTGAAAACCTTTGGAAAGAACAGAAAACTGATCTTATAATTAATTAACCATTAAATGGAAATAAATTGATTACTTTTTTTTACATAATGGCACAGTTTGTGCCCAAATAAGTAGTAAAATAGAAGTCTTACCTTTAAAAAAAGATTATGTCCTTTATTTTTAGGCCCAACTAAACTCCTCCCGATGTAGCTATCCTGGCTGGTGTAGCATTGAATTTTTTTTAAAAAATACCAGCAGGTCTATGTGGAATTACATCAAAGGACCTTTGGGGGCTTAAAAATAGAGTACATCTTTTTCTAAGGTAAGGTTGTCATTGTGCTATTTAATTGTGCACATACTGCACAATATGTAAAACATTTAATCTATTTCTGTCTATTTAACTTTATGTAACTTTACATGTAAGTTATTTCTCATGGATATATAATTACTGGTTGCGCTCTACCATAAAGCCATAGAGGCCATCCTGCCCAAATGTACCTACATTAAAATGTGTAACTAGTAAAAAATGTGTATTTTTACTCTGTGAAATATTACATTATTACCAAAGAAAGCTGGCAGGGCCTGTTTTATAAAAAAAAATCTTTACTATACATATGGGTATGGGTTGTTAGCATTCTGCTCAGGTAGGGTGGGAGCTTCCCAGAAAGGCTCTCTTAAACACGAGGCAGGAAAGATCGAGGGTGCGTCTGGATTCCAGCGTCAGCCAATTTAGTTCTTTTAGCATGACACAATGGTGGGTCCTGTAGTTACATTGTAGCACAAAGCGGCAGAACGAGTTATATAATGTATTAAGTTTATTAAGGTGATTTTGCGGTGCAGGTGCGTATACTACGTCCCCATAATCCATGATAGGCATCAGCATTTGCTGTACAATCTTTTCTTTTACTGTAGGGCTGAGGCAATATTTCTTTCTGTACAGGGCACCTAGTTTTGGATAAAGTTTAGATGCAAGTTTTTCTATGTGGAGACCAAAATATAGATTAGGGTCTAACAACATACCCAAGTATTTGAAAGAGTGGACTGCGGTCAGCGTGCAATTGGATTTTGTTTTGATGCGTAGATGGGAATTTTGTAATTTGTGTAATTTAGGTCTCGTTACAAAGATCATTGTGACTGTTTTGTCAGTGTTTAGGAAGAGTTTGTTTTTTGAGATCCACTTTTCTACCTCTGTGAACTGCTTCAAGCTGCTGCAGATCGGAATTGTTTGCATAGTTACTGTGTCATCTGCATACATGTGTACAGTTGAGGATTTGCAGACATTAGGCAGATCATTTATAAATAATGTGAATAGTAGGGGGCCGAGAATGGAACCTTGGGGAACACCACACGTGACTGGGAGAGGGAGGGAGTCACTGTTAGAAATGGAGACATATTGTAATCGATCCGATACATATGATCGAAACCAGGTTAACGGACGATCAGCAATACCAGAGTTTTTTAGTTTGAGCAGTAGTATGTCATGGTCTACTGTGTCAAAGGCCTTTGCAAAATCAAGGAAAATAGCTCCAGTTCTCCTTGTTCCATGCCAGTTTGGATGTTGTTGCAAACCTTTAGGAGGGCAGTTGTAGTGGAGTGATTCAGGCGAAAACCTGATTGATCAGGGGGTCAGATAGTTAGAAAGCTGGTAATACTCGCATAATTGCGTATGGACGCATTTTTCTAAAATTTTTGACAATACTGGGAGCAATGATATAGGGCGATAGTTAGAAACCAAGGTTAACTCCCCACTTTTATGAATAGGCACTACTCTTGCAGTTTTCCAGAGTTTGGGTATGTATCCAGACATCAAGGATTCATTAATTAGGGTTGTGACATGCTTAGCAATTGCCGGTGCACTGAGCTTCAACAGCATTGCTGGGATTTGATCAGGTCCAGACTGGTTTTTCATTTTTAGATTATTAAGGTGTTTCTTAATGAAATTGATGGGTACAGGTCTAAAATTGAACGTCTCTATATTGGGTCTTTGCTGTTTTAGTGGGGCCTGATCCACATTTCTAGTTTCAAGATGCGTGCCATTTATTAGATTGTCAATCAGGGTGGTGGAGCATCCAACAAAATAATTGTTAAAGGCATTTGCTACTTCTAAGGGGAGTTGCAGGGTTTGGTTATCCACATTGACAGTGGAGAGTTGGTAGTGGATTGGTAGATTTTGTAAGTTATTTATGAGTTTCCAAAACTTTCTAGGGTTAGAAATGTTATCGTTCAGATTTTCACAGAAATATTGGGCCTTGGACAATTTTGTTTGTTTAGTGCATATATTTCGCCATTGTCTATATACACTGTGATCGTTCATAGAGCCAGTATGCTTGAACTTTGACCACAATGAATCCCGAGACTGGTACATTTGAATGAGGTCAGCTGTGATCCAATTTAAGTGTGCTCCTTTTACTCTCACCTTATATATATATATATATATATATATTTATTTATTTTTAGTGTTCTAGAATTTCCTACTAATGTAAAGAGTCTATTGATGGAAATGCAGTCGTACATGGTTTGCTATCCTAAAGGTGAAGTTAAAAGTTTTATATAGAGCTTGATAAAATTGTCATATTTTGGAAGACACAATGCTGCTATAAAAATTGTTGTTTTCATAAAATATTTTTATAGAATGATGGTGAATAGGTGACCACTGATACAGTCACATTTGTTTGTATATTCTGCAAAGCAGCATACACCTATAACCTTTATCATATTAGTTTAAAATTTGTATTACCATCTCACCTACCAAACAAATAATATCTCTTACTGGAGATGAATTATGTATTTAAGGTTTTCACAATAAGAACTACATTTTCCCCTCTTCTGTTACAGAACACCAAGCAAGTTAATAGTGCAGGACACTACATATGCAGAAGATGGAATTGTTAACAGAGAGGAGTATAAAGAAAGTACCACACTACAAATCCGACCTTCATTAGAAAACAATGTCCCCACAAGCCTGCAAGATTCTGAAACTAAAGATCAGTCTTTATTTGCAAGGACAGAGTATGATACTGGAGCACATAAGAACAAGGAGACAATACAGTGCCATATGATCACAACTAAAGGTGATGGACAACAAGGTTCTATGGTTGAACTGCAACTCTCACTTTCTCAAGATATAACATTAGGAACTAGTGCTCCCACTGTGACTGTATTAGGTGCTGAGAAGTGTAAATCTTCAGAAAGAGATGCACAGCAAGGTGAAAATGTTTCAGTAAATCAAGGCTGCCTTAGTGAGATACAGACACCTGTCCAACAATCCTCTACCACATTCCAGATTGTAGGCAGACAAGAGACAAAAGGTATCCCAGCTAAAAATACAAAGGAGCAATCATTCCCCAGGATTGAACTGATCTTAGACTGTTCTGTCAGAGAAAAGGAAGATCCCAGGTCTGTGTCTGGCAGGGGGTGTGTTGAATCTGGAGAGGAAGGAGGGGAGTCTGAGGCACCTCCTGCTGTCTCCTTTGGAATCTCAGCAGAAGACTCTGAACAAGAAGAGAATCAGCAGACAGAAAACGATCCCAGCAGACCCCACAAACACAGGGCAAGGCACGCAAGTAAGTATATCTAATCTCAGTTATTGCACTTCCCAGTATGCAGTTTCATTTATTGGTATTACTGTGTGCTTTACTGTAGTCAATACTTGTAGAAAACTTGTTTTTTAGTTTACTGATCATTTTTTTCAATATTTTATAACTGACATAACTTCACAATCCTTTTTTTTCTGTTTTTTTTTTTTTTTTATAAGACAAAATAACACAGCTTATCCAGCAATGCCAAGTTTTATTTCTGAGACCTGCTGAGCTGCACAGTTACACAGGGAAGCAGACAGACAGGGCAGCATGATGATTCTTGCAGAAAGTCAGTTTGACAGACACGGGCAAGTGTCATGCCGGTCAGTTACATGATCCTTTCCATTTTGTGAGTCTTTGCTAGACTGTGAAGTGAACTTACTATTTCTTCTGCCTCAATGCCTTCAGAGGTCAGCCACAAATCTATTCTAGGGTGTAACTTGACGTAGTCTTAACATTTATGCTGACTGCACAAACTTATACCATCATTGATATAGTTTGTAACATGGATAATTAGCAACTGAGGGGGAAAAATGTACAGGCCAGGTGCAATTCTGTTCATTGAATAATTTGATCACCACACTGTTTAGCTTGTAATAGCAGCTAATTATTGTCAGCTAGTTCTGCAGATTTTGTGTGCTACAAATGAGAAGGCATTGCATCATGGTTTGTATTTATATATAGTCAGCTGCATGTCATTTGGGTTGTTCTCCTGTAGTGAAAAAAAATAGAATTTGACATGAGCAGTGGACAGAGATTTGTCAGTTATGAAGTCAGTGGTGTTTTTTAGTTAGCAGTGACAGCTGTGTTTTGTGCCCATCTGAGGAATCTGTTGCTTTTATAAATTGTGAAGCAAAACTATCGTTACAGTAGCTGGTAATTAATAAAACTAATTGCAAGTACTCTACAATACAAGTAACTAAACAGCAAACTAGATTCCCCTATATTTCTGTATTGATACATATTACAGTCTCAGGATCCAGTTTCAGCCAACATTGTATAAATGAGGAACAGAGCTATAAAAGTTATAATAATAATAATAAAAATATGAAAAATATTTGTAAAAATAAAATCTATTGCTGATCTAAATGATAACAGCTTCTACATTTTTATGTTTCCCTAGACATATAAATCAATAAATCTATGTTATTTACAAACCTCTGTGTCAACCTGCGTGTATCTATTTGTGACTGTATTTTCCCATCCAAATTTATCATATTTGCAGTGGAGCAATTGCTAGTATTTACTGCCTGCATGTAGAATATTTATGAAACTTTATTTAATTTTGTGTATTTATTTTTTTTATTCTTATTGCAGTTTCCTTGTTAATGATGGAAAGTTTGTTGAATATCTAATTTATGGCTAGATTACAAGTGGCGTCCTAACTGTTGCGTGCAAGTTATAAGGGCGCAAAGATATGAGGTGTTGGAAAAATAAAGGTCTGCAAAGGGCTTTACATAGAGGTATAAACATATACATGTCTAAATATGTATATGTATATATATATATATATATATATATATATATATATATATATATATACAAAATAATGCACTCACAATACAATAAACAGATCTACCCTCCTACTGCCAACAACCTGGGTGCAGAAATGAATTGTATAGAGAAGCAAAATAATGCACTCACGCGACTTTCAGACAAAAAGTGTTACAACATTTATTGGCGTTTTGGGGATCCTATGTCCCCTTCTTCAGACATAGGGTCCCCGAAATGTCAATAAATGGTGTGACACTTTTTTGTCTGAAAGTCCTGTGATTTCTGCACCCAGGTTGTTGGCAGTAGGAGGGTAGATTTGTTTATTGTATTTTACACACACACACACACACATATATATATATACTGTATATGTGTATTGTCATAGATACCAGACAGCTAAGGCTACCCCCAACCCCCCCTACAACCTCACCCCTGTTGTTTCTCAGTGGTTTTGGGCTCCTCAGAGCAACCACAATCTCTGGAAGCTTTTGTTTGCTTGTTTTGTGGAGAGCTGGTGTATGACCAGGAAAACCCTCCTAGGCTGGCCGGGCTCCTGGAACTCCCGGTCGGACGCCTCACAACGGACACCCGCCTAACTCCCCTCTGATAATTGCCACATCTCTTGTCCTCCCTAGGGGCTACCAATCCCCAAAAGAGCGGAGCCCACAATCTCTGGAAGCTTTTGTTTGCTTGTCTTGTGAAGAGCTGGTGTATGACCAGGAAAACCCTCCTAGGCTGGCCGGGCTCCTGGAACTCCCGGTCAGCCACCTCACAACGGACACCCGCCTAACTCCTCTCAGGCTGGCCGGGCTCCTGGAACTCCCGGTTGGTCACAGGACAGCAGGACACCCGCTAACTTCACCCCTGGTCGCTCCAGCAGCCCTTTGCCCCAGAGCTCCGCTCTTTTGGGGATTGGTAGCCCCTAGGGAGGACAAGAGCTGTGGCAATTATCAGAGGGGAGTTAGGCGGGTGTCCGTTGTGGGGGTGTGAGGCGGCCGTCCCGGAGTTCCAGGAGCCCGGCCAGCCTAGGAGGGTTTTCCTGGTCATACACCAGCTCTCCACAAAACAAGCAAACAAAAGCTTCCAGAGATTGTGGTTGCTCTGAAGAGCCCAAAACCACTGAGAAACAACAGGGGTGAGGTTGTAGGGGGGGTTGGGGGTAGCCTTAGCTGTCTGGTATCCGTGACATGTATTATATATATATATATATATATATATATATATATATATAGTCGGTCTCAAGAAACCTCACGCTCAGCAAACTGCATCTCAAGGACCACAAAGCAGGCAATTCAAGCAGGGAATTTGTAACCAAAAAGCTTTTTGGTTACAAATTCCCTGCTTGAATTGCCTGCTTTGGGGACCTTGAGACGCAGTTTGCTGAGCGTGAGGTTTCTTGAGACTGACTGTATACAATATAGAACAGAGCACCAGGGTGTTTATTTGATGGTGTGTGCTGTTTCTCTCCATGTTTATTTATATATATATATATATATATATATATATATATATATATGTGTGTGTGTGTGTTTATATGTGTGCACATATGTATTTATGTATTTATATGTGTATATATGTATTTACAGACATATATACAAATATAAATACATAAATACATATGTATATATATATATATATATATATATATATATATATATATATATATATATTCATAGAAGCTCTTTGCAGTCAAGTAGCTGAAATTATGTAAAAGTGTATTTATGCAGAATTCATATTTAGGGGTCGATTTATCAAGCTGCGGTGGACAGGGGCATACATACGCTCCCCTGTCTGCTGCAGCTCACCTATAGTGGGTTGTATTCCGCTGCTGGAATTCAGTATTGCACAAGAACGCAATTTTGCGCTCTTATGCAACGCTGCCCAGGCACAGCCAATTACGCGCGGGCAGGAGCTGTCAATCTCCCCGGTCCGATGAGAGGTGGCAAGAGGGCAAGAGGTTAGGGATGACCGCTGCTTGTTAAATAAGGACTGCAGGTTCTAATCTCTTGTGAGAACCTGCAGTCGTAGGGGGTTGAAGGCTGGCGAAATCCTTTGATAAATTGACCCCTTAATAATGTATTTTTCTGTGTATGCACTGCAAATATTTCACATTCCAATGTTCTTAACATAGGGGAATAGGTTCTAAGTATTTTTAAATAGATATTCATATATATATATATATATATATATATATATATATATATGTATATATATTAATAGTTATATATAATCATATACAGGTATAGATATATATTTTACAAACAAATCATCATATTTATATATATAATTATTTATTTAAGAATAAATAGAACATATTCTGCTATGTGAAGAACATTGGGATGTGAAATATTAATATTTCATGTAGGGTTTAGTGCTCTTGAATATACATGCGCAAGTATGGTATTTTTTTGCAGTTTGCGCTCTCCATTGAAGTCAATAAGAAAATATGTTAAGGCGGTCGCAATACTCTTAAGTTCCACTTTTTGCACTCTTCAGGTTTTCACTTGCGCACGTTTTACTTTCAACTCATAATACGAGCGCAACCCAACATACGCAAAAAGACTCCATCTAGCGATGTTATCACTTAAGCGGGAACGCAAAATATAGATCCACTTGTAATCTAGGCCTTAATGTATGATGGTTACTACGCCTGCTCTGTGTATGCCCTATATAAACTAATGGAAAGACAGAGAGACAGGCCGACAGACAGATGACAGGCAGATAGCGTTGATGGATAGATAGATAAATAGATAGATGATAAATAGATAGATAGATAGATAGATAGATAGAAAGAATACTTGCAGTTGTTTGCAGGCAGCCAAAAAAATAATCATTTTATTTTCTGACACGTGCACTTCTCAGTAAGCATCTCACCTGTCCTTATTCATCAAAGCTATTGGCAGAGATCTGTTTATGGCAGGCAGTTTGTGCCACTGCAGTTTTTCAGTGTCTATATTGCGAGGGTCCTGTAGTTAATGTAGGTTCATACTTCGAATATCTGTATAATGTGGCACAATGCAGTTGTCATCTTGATATCAAGTTATCCACAGCTGCGCAGGATATATATGGGTGATTTAAAAAGTTAGACATTTAATGTTTGCCAGCCGAGGTTTGGAGGGAAAAAGCAACAATTTATTTCCAAAACGACAAAATGTTTAGATTAAGCAGGACAACATTTTTAATAATTATAGAATCAAAACAATATTTTTGAAAGACAAATAAAAGTAAATGTTAACATATAAATATACTGTTCCAAAACACAAATATGCCCTTTCTTTTTTTTTTCTTTCTTTCTTTCTTTCTTTCTTTCTTTCTTTCTTTCTTTCTTTCTTTCTTTTTTTTCTTTTTTCTCTTTCTTTTTTTCTTCTCTCTCTCTCTTTCTTTCTTTTTTTCCTTCTCTCTCTCTCTTTCTTTCTTTCCCTTTTTTAGATTTGTATTGAATCCCTCATTTTACACCTCAGTGCAGTTCTATTATCATGTGAATGCTGGGGAATGTGGTCTCTTTGCCCCTTGAGTTCCAGTGCCGTTACCCACAACTACTGCACATTCAAGAGAGTCAATGAGGCCGTCAACCGCAAATATGCTGGAATTCAGGAGCGTAATTGGGGAGAGCCTGATTCGCCTTATTTATCAGAGCCTACAGACCGGCAAAAGTAGAAATTTGTGACGTAACATACGATCCGCCGGTCTCAGTCCGACACAGATTGATGCTTACGTCACTACAGATGTTCCAAATACAAATTCTGCACTATCTGACTACTTTTGCTAGTTAACAAATACCTACCAGGTACGCTCGCCACTATTCCGGCCCAGCGTACCTGGTTTTCCATAGGAATCAATGGGAGCCTGAAAGCAGCAAAAGCTTATGTTCACTGCTGCCCGATATCCCATTGATTCCTATGGGAGAATAAAAGTTATGTTTACACCTAACACTCTAACATATACCCCGAGTCTAAACACCCCTAATCTGCTGCCAGCCCCCCACATCGCCATAAACTAAATTAAACTATTAACCCCTAAACCTAACAACCCGCTAACTTTATATGAAATGTTACCTCATCCCTATCATATAATAAATTTTTTACCTTTAAAATTAAATTAAACTATATTAAACTAATAATTAACCTACCCTAACTATTATACTAAAATTACATTAAACTATATTAAACTAATAATTAATCTACCCTAATTAGTAGACTAAATTACATTAAACTTAAAATTAAATTAACTATATTATATATTTAAAAACCTAACCCTACTCAAATAATTTAAATCTACACTAACAAACACTAACGGCTAGATTTGGAGTTTGGCGGTAAAAGGGCTGTTAACGCTCCGCGGGTTTTTTTCTGGCCGCACCATAAATTTAACTCTGGTATCGAGAGTTCAAACAAATGCTGCGTTAGGCTCCAAAAAAGGAGCGTAGAGCATTTTTAACGCAAATACAACTCTCGATACCAGAGTTGCTTACGGACGCGGCCGGCCTCAAAAACGTGCTCGTGCACGATTCTCCCATAGGAAACAATGGGGCTGTTTGAGCTGAAAAAAAACCTAACACCTGCAAAAAAGCAGCGTTCAGCTCCTAACGCAGCCCCATTGTTTCCTATGGGGAAACACTTCCTACGTCTGCACCTAACACTCTAACATGTACCCCGAGTCTAAACACCCCTAGCCTTACACTTATTAACCCCTAATCTGCCGCCCCCGCTATCGCTGACCCCTGCATTACACTTTTAACCCCTAATCTGCCGCTCCGTAAACCGCCGCCACCTACGTTATCCCTATGTACCCCTAATCTGCTGCCCTAACATCGCCGACCCCTATGTTATATTTATTAACCCCTAATCTGCCCCCCACAACGTCGCCGACACCTACCTACAATTATTAACCCCTAATCTGCCGAGCGGACCTGAGCGCTACTATAATAAAGTTATTAACCCCTAATCCGCCTCACTAACCCTATCATAAATAGTATTAACCCCTAATCTGCCCTCCCTAACATCGCCGACAGCTACCTTCAATTATTAACCCCTAATCTGCCGACCGGAGCTCACCGCTATTCTAATAAATGTATTAACCCCTAAAGCTAAGTCTAACCCTAACACTAACACCCCCCTAAGTTAAATATAATTTTTATCTAACGAAATAAATTAACTCTTATTAAATAAATGATTCCTATTTAAAGCTAAATACTTACCTGTAAAATAAATCCTAATATAGCTACAATATAAATTATAATTATATTATAGCTATTTTAGGATTAATATTTATTTTACAGGTAACTTTGTATTTATTTTAACCAGGTACAATAGCTATTAAATAGTTAAGAACTATTTAATAGTTACCTAGTTAAAATAATTACAAATTTACCTGTAAAATAAATCCTAACCTAAGATATAATTAAACCTAACACTACCCTATCAATAAAATAATTAAATAAACTACCTACAATTACCTACAATTAACCTAACACTACACTATCAATAAATTAATTAAACACAATTGCTACAAATAAATACAATTAAATAAACTATCTAAAGTACAAAAAATAAAAAAGAACTAAGTTACAGAAAATAAAAAAATATTTACAAACATAAGAAAAATATTACAACAATTTTAAACTAATTACACCTACTCTAAGCCCCCTAATAAAATAACAAAGACCCCCAAAATAAAAAATTCCCTACCCTATTCTAAATTTAAAAAGTTACAAGCTCTTTTACCTTACCAGCCCTGAACAGGGCCCTTTGCGGGGCATGCCCCAAGAAGTTCAGCTCTTTTGCCTGTAAAAGAAAACATACAATACCCCCCCCCCAACATTACAACCCACCACCCACATACCCCTAATCTAACCCAAACCCCCCTTAAATAAACCTAACACTAAGCCCCTGATGATCTTCCTACCTTGTCTTCACCATGCCAGGTTCACCGATCCGTCCTGGCTCCAAGATCTTCATCCAACCCAAGCGGGGGCTAGACATCCACTGAAGAAGTCCAGAAGAGGGTCCAAAGTCTTCCTCCTATCCGGCAAGAAGAGGACATCCGGACCGGCAAACATCTTCTCCAAGCGGCATCTTCTATGTTCTTCCATCCGATGACGACCGGCTCCATCTTGAAGACCTCCAGCGCGGATCCATCCTCTTCTTCCGACGACTAGACGAATGACGGTTCCTTTAAGGGACGTCATCCAAGATGGCGTCCCTCGAATTCCGATTGGCTGATAGGATTCTATCAGCCAATCGGAATTAAGGTAGGAATTTTCTGATTGGCTGATGGAATCAGCCAATCAGAATCAAGTTCAATCCGATTGGCTGATTGGATCAGCCAATCAGATTGAGCTCGCATTCTATTGGCTGATCGGAACAGCCAATAGAATGCGAGCTCAATCTGATTGGCTGATTGGATCAGCCAATCGGATTGAACTTGATTCAATCCGATTGAACCGTCATTCGTCGTCTAGTCGTCGGAAGAAGAGGATGGATCCGCGCTGGAGGTCTTCAAGATGGAGCCGGTCGTCATCGGATGGAAGAACATAGAAGATGCCGCTTGGAGAAGATGTTTGCCGGTCCGGATGTCCTCTTCTTGCCGGATAGGAGGAAGACTTTGGACCCTCTTCTGGACTTCTTCAGTGGATGTCTAGCCCCCGCTTGGGTTGGATGAAGATCTTGGAGCCAGGACGGATCGGTGAACCTGGCATGGTGAAGACAAGGTAGGAAGATCATCAGGGGCTTAGTGTTAGGTTTATTTAAGGGGGGTTTGGGTTAGATTAGGGGTATGTGGGTGGTGGGTTGTAATGTTGGGGGGGGGGGTATTGTATGTTTTCTTTTACAGGCAAAAGAGCTGAACTTCTTGGGGCATGCCCCGCAAAGGGCCCTGTTCAGGGCTGGTAAGGTAAAAGAGCTTGTAACTTTTTAAATTTAGAATAGGGTAGGGAATTTTTTATTTTGGGGGTCTTTGTTATTTTATTAGGGGGCTTAGAGTAGGTGTAATTAGTTTAAAATTGTTGTAATATTTTTCTTATGTTTGTAAATATTTTTTTATTTTCTGTAACTTAGTTCTTTTTTATTTTTTGTACTTTAGATAGTTTATTTAATTGTATTTATTTGTAGCAATTGTGTTTAATTAATTTATTGATAGTGTAGTGTTAGGTTAATTGTAGGTAATTGTAGGTAGTTTATTTAATTATTTTATTGATAGGGTAGTGTTAGGTTTAATTATATCTTAGGTTAGGATTTATTTTACAGGTAAATTTGTAATTATTTTAACTAGGTAACTATTAAATAGTTCTTAACTATTTAATAGCTATTGTACCTGGTTAAAATAAATACAAAGTTACCTGTAAAATAAATATTAATCCTAAAATAGCTATAATATAAATGTAATTTATATTGTAGCTATATTAGGATTTATTTTACAGGTAAGTATTTAGCTTTAAATAGGAATCATTTATTTAATAAGAGTTAATTTATTTCGTTAGATAAAAATTATATTTAACTTAGGGGGGTGTTAGTGTTAGGGTTAGACTTAGCTTTAGGGGTTAATACATTTATTATAGTAGCGGTGAGCTCCGGTCGGCAGATTAGGGGTTAATAATTGAAGGTAGGTGTCGGCGATGTTAGGGAGGGCAGATTAGGGGTTAATACTATTTATGATAGGGTTAGTGAGGCGGATTAGGGGTTAATAACTTTATTATAGTAGCGCTCAGGTCCGCTCGGCAGATTAGGGGTTAATAAGTGTAGGTAGGTGTCGGCGACGTTGTGGGGGGCAGATAAGGGGTTAATAAATATAACATAGGGGTCGGCGATGTTAGGGGCAGAAGATTAGGGGTACATAGGGATAACGTAGGTGGCGGCGATTTGCGGTCGGAAGATTAGGGGTTAATTATTTTAAGTAGCTTGCGGCGACGTTGTGTGGGGCAAGTTAGGGGTTAATAAATATAATATAGGGGTCGGCGGGGTTAGGGGCAGCAGATTAGGGGTACATAAGTATAACGTAGGTGGCGGTCGGCAGATTAGGGGTTAAAAAGTTTAATCGAGTGGCGGCGATGTGGGGGGACCTCGGTTTAGGGGTACATAGGTAGTTTATGGGTGTTAGTGTAGTTTAGGGTACAGTAGTTAAGAGCTTTAGAAACCGGCGTTAGCCAGAAAGCTCTTAACTCCTGCTTTTTTCAGGCGGCTGGAATCTTGTCGTTAGAGCTCTAACGCTCACTGCAGAAACGACTCTAAATACCAGCGTTAGAAAGATCCCATTGAAAAGATAGGCTACGCAAATGGCGTAGGGGGATCTGCGGTATGGAAAAGTCGCGGCTGTAAAGTGAGCGTTAGACCCTTTAATCACTGACTCCAAATACCAGCGGGCGGCCAAAACCAGCGTTAGGAGCCTCTAACGCTGGTTTTGACGGCTACCGCCGAACTCTAAATCTAGGCCTAAGTTACAAAAAAAATAAACACATTGGCCTAGATTTAGAGTTTTGTCGGTAAAGACCCGCGTAGCTAACACAGCTTTTTTTCCTACCGCTGCTTCCAAACAACGCTGGGAGAGTTGTCTGAAGGGCTGCGTTAGGCTCCAAAAAGGGAGCGTTGAGCCTAACTTAGCTCCACTTCAACCCTCAATACCAGCGTTGCTTACGGTAGCAGCAAGCTGGAAAAATGTGCTCGTGCACGATTCCCCCATAGGAAACAATGGGGCAGTTTGGGCTGAAAAAAAAACCTAACACCTGCAAAAAAGCAGCGTTAAGCTCCCAACGCAGCCCCATTGTTTCCTATGGGGAAACACTTTCTAAGTCTGCACCTAACACCCTAACATGAACCCCGAGTCTAAACACCCCTAACCTTACACTTATTAACCTCTAATCTGCTGCCCCCGCTATCGCTGACACCTGCATTATACTATTAAACCCTAATCTGCCGCTCCGTATACCGCCGCCACCTACATTATCCCTATGAACCCCTAATCTGCTGCCCCCAACATCGTCGACACCTATATTTATTACCCCCTAATCTGCCCCCCCCCAACGTCGCCGCTACCTTACCTACACTTATTAACCCCTAATCTGCCGACCGGACCTCGCTGCCACTATAATAAATGTATTAACCCCTAAACCACCGCACTCCCGCCTCACAAACACTAGAATAAATAGTATTAACCCCTAATCTGCCCCCCCCCCCAACATCACCGCCACCTAACTTCAAGTATTAACCCCTAATCTGTCGACCGGACCTCGCCCCTACTATAATAAATGTATTAACCCCTAAAGTCTAACCCTAACACCCCCCTAAGTTAAATATAATTTTAATCTAACGAAATAAATTTAACTCTTATTAACTAAAGTATTCCTATTTAAAACTAAATACTTACCTGTAAAATAAACCCTAATATAGCTACAATATAACAAATAATTAAATTGTAGCTATTTTAGGATTTATATTTATTTTACAGGCAACTTTGTATTTATTTTAACTAGGTACAATAGCTATTAAATAGTTATTAACTATTTAATAGCTACCTAGTTAAAATAATTACAAAATTACCTGTAAAATAAACCCTAACCTAAATTACAATTAAACCTAACACTACACTATCATTAAATTAATTAAATAAATTAGCTACCAATACCTACAATTAAATACAATTAAATAAACTAAACTAAATTAGAAAAAAAAACAAACACTAAATTACAGAAAACAAAATAATATTACAAGAATTTTAAACTAATTACACCTACTCTAAGCCCCCTAATAAAATATAAAAAAAAAATAATTAAAGTCCCTACCCTATTCTACATTACAAAGTATTCAGCTCTTTTACCAGCCTTTAAAATGGCTTTTTGCGAGGCATGCCCAAAAGTAATCAGCTCTTTTGCCTGTAAAAAAAAATACAACCCCCCCAACATTAAAACCCACCACCCACATACCCCTACTCTAACCCACCCAAACCCCCCTTAAATAAACCTAACACTACCCCCCTGACACTACCCTAACCTAACACTACCCTCCCTACCTTGAGTCATCTTCACCCAGCCGGGCCGAAGTCTTCATCCGATGGGGCAGAAGAGTACATCCAGACCGGCAGAAGTCTTCATCCTATCCGGGCAGAAGAGGACATCCGGACCGGCAGACATCTTCATCCAAGGGGCATCTTCTATCTTCATCCATCCGGAGCGGAGCGGAGCCATCTTCTTCGCAGCCGACGCGGATCCATCCTCTTCAATCGATGCCTACTCGCCGAATGAAGGTTCCTTTAAATGATGTCATCCAAGATGTCGTCCCTCGAATTCCGATTGGCTAATAGGATTCTATCAGCCAATCGGAATTAAGGTAGGAAAAATCTGATTGGCTGATTCAATCAGCCAATCAGATTCAAGTTCAATCCGATTGGCTGATCCAATCAGCCAATCAGATTGAGCTTGCATTCTATTGGCTGATCGGAACAGCCAATGAATGCGAGCTCAATCTGATTGGCTGATTGAATCAGCCAATCAGATTTTTCCTACCTTAATTCCGATTGGCTGATAGAATCCTATCAGCCAATCGGAATTCGAGGGACGCCATCTTGGATGACATCATTTAAAGGAACCTTCATTCGGCGAGTAGGCGTCGGTTGAAGAGGATGGATCCACGTTGGCTGGGAAGAAGATGGCTCCGCTCCGCATGGATGAAGATAGAAGATGCCGTTTGGATGAAGATGTCTGCCGGTCCGGATGTTTCCTTCTGCCCGGATAGGATGAAGACTTCTGCCGGTCTGGATGTCCTCTTCTGCCCCATCAGATGAAGACTTCGGCCCGGCTGGGAGAAGACGACTCAAGGTAGGGAGATCTTCAGGGGGGTAGTGTTAGGTTTATTTAAGGGGGGTTTGGGTGGGTTAGAGTAGGGTTATGTGGGTGGTGGGTTTTAATGTTGGGGGGGTTGTATTTTTTTTTACAGGCAAAAGAGCTGATTACTTTGGGGCATGCCCTGCAAAAAAGCCCTTTTAAGGGCTGGTAAAAGAGCTGATTACTTTGTAATGTAGAATAGGGTAGGGACTTTTATTATTTTTTTTTTTTTTTATTAGGGGCTTAGATTAGGTGTAATTAGTTTAAAATTCTTGTAATATTTTTTTATTTTCTGTAATTTAGTGTTTGTTTGTTTTTGTAATTTAATTTAGTTTAATTGTATTTAATTGTAGGTATTGGTAGCTAATTTATTTAATTTATTTAATGATAGTGTAGTGTTAGGTTTAATTGTAATTTAGGTTAGGATTTATTTTACAGGTAATTTTGTAATTATTTTAACTAGGTAGCTATTAAATAGTTAATAACTATTTAATAGCTATTGTACCTAGTTAAAATAAATACAAAGTTGCCTTTAACTAATAATAATAATAACTTTATTATAGTAGCGGCGACGGTGCGGGCGGGAGATTAGGGGTTAATAATTGTAGGTAGGTGGCAGCGATGTTAGGGAGGGTAGATTAGGGGTTAATACTATTTATTATAGTGTTTGCGAGGCGGGAGTGCGGCGGTTTAGGGGTTAATACATTTATTATAGTGGCGGCGAGGTCCGGTCGGCAGATTAGGGGTTAATAAGTGTAGTTAGGTAGCGGCGACGTTGGGGGGGGCAGATTAGGGGTTAATAAATATAATATAGGGGTTGGCGATGTTAGGGGCAGCAGATTAGGGGTTCATAAGTATAACGTAGGTGGCGGCGATGTCCGGTCGGCAGATTAGGGGTTAAAATTTTTTATTAGAGTGGCGGCGATGTGGGGGGGCCTCGGTTTAGGGGTACATAGGTAGTTTATGGGTGTTAGTGTACTTTAGAGCACAGTAGTTAAGAGCTTTATATTCCGGCGTTAGCCCATAAAGCTCTTAACTACTGACTTTTTTTGGCATTAGGAGTCTTGTCGGTAGAAGGTCTACCGCTCACTTCTCCTAAGACTCCAAATACCGGCGTTAGGCAGATCCCATTGAAAAGATAGGATATGCAATTGGCGTCAGGGGATCTGCGGTAGCCTGGAATCGCGGTAGGGAAGTGAGCGTTAGACCCTTTCCTGCCTGACTCTAAATACCAGCGGGCGGCAAAAAGCAGCATTAGGACCCCTTAACGCTGCTTTTCACGGCTAACGCCAAACTCTAAATCTAGGCGTAAGTTTCACAAAAAATTTTTTATCAAAGATTTAAACTAATTACACCTCATCTAAGGGCCCTATGAAAATAAAAAAGCCCCTCCAAAAATAAAAAAAACCCTAGCCTACAATAAACTACAAATAGCCCTTAAAAGTGCCTTTTGCGGGGAATTGCCCCAAAGAATCAGCTCTTTTACCTGTAAAAAAAAAATACAAACACCCCCCAACAGTAAAACCCACCACCCACACAACCAACCTCCCAAATAAAAGCCTAACTAAAAAACCTAAGCTCCCCATTACCCTGAAAAGGGCATTTGTATGGGCATTGCCCTTAAAAGGGCATTTAGCTCTATTGCAGCCCAAACCCTAATCTAAAAATAAAACCCACCCAATACACCCTTAAAAAATTCTAACACTAACCCCTGAAGATTCACTTACAGTTTTGAAGATCTGACATCCATCCTCCAAGAAGCCAGCAGAAGTCCTCAACGAAGCACCCGAAGTCTTCATCCAAGCCCGCAGAAGTCTTCACCCAGACGAAATCTTCTATCTTCATCCATCCAGCGCGGAGCGGCTCCATCTTTCAGACATCCTATGCGGAGTATCCTCTTCTTATGACATCTTCTTCCCGAATGAAGCTTCCTTTAAGTGACGTCATCCAAGATGGCGTCCCTT
The DNA here is from genome assembly GCF_027579735.1 of Bombina bombina. Taxonomy (NCBI): domain Eukaryota; kingdom Metazoa; phylum Chordata; class Amphibia; order Anura; family Bombinatoridae; genus Bombina; species Bombina bombina. The sequence continues at coordinate 1,014,113,511 of NC_069500.1, forward strand.
AGATTCCGATTGGCTGATAGAATTCTATCAGCCAATCGGAATTAAGGTTGAAAAAATCCTATTGGCTTTTGCAATTAGCCAATAGGATTGAGTTTTCATGATTGGATCAGCCAATAGGATGAAAGCTCAATCCTATTGGCTGATTGCAACAGCCACTAGGATTTTTTAAACCTTAATTCAGATTGGCTGATAGAATTCTATTAGCCAATCGGAATCTAAGGGACACCATCTTGGATGACGTCATTTAAAGGAACCTGTCAGGGTGCCAGGAATCAGACTGAGACGAGAAGTGCAAAAGTAATCACACCTTTATTAATAGCAAAAAATAATAAAATTCCACAAGTCAAATAACAAGCCAGGGATCAAAACCAGAGCTGGTAGTCAGACGAGCCGAGTCAGGAGCCAAAGCGAGTAGTCAGACTAGCCGGAATCAGGAACAAGGAGAACAGCAGAGTCAGGAACCAGGAGGGACGTCAGACAGCCAGGTAATACACAGGAGCTCTCACAAACAGGTCTGAGACAAAGCAAGGGCAAAGCATTCTGAACAGAGGCCCTTTAAATAATAAGTGATAACATCACAATTCTGAGACTGCATTCTGTCTCACACGGATGATGTACACCAGTCAGAACTGGATTGGCAGCAAAGGCAGTCTAAAGACTATCAAATGCCTTAATTGCAGTAGGTGACCAATGGAGTGGATCATTCTCTTTACAGGTCATGTCTGTGATAGGTTTGACCAAGGAAGAAAAGTTTTTAATAAACTTTCTATAGTAATTGGCGAACCCCAAAAAACTTTGAATAGACCGAAGACCAACTGGGCAAGGCCACTGCAGAACTGCAGATAACTTGTCAGGATCCATAGAGAACCCTGAAACAGAGATAACATAACCTAGGAAGGTTACTTGAGTCTGATGGAACTCACATTTCTCGAGTTTACAAAACAGGCCGTTCTCACATAGTCTCTGAATAACCCCTGTAACATCAGAACGATGAGCCTCAAGTGTGGATGAGTGTATGAGGATGTCGTCTAAGTACACCACAACACACTGTTGCAACATATCTCATAGGACATCATGGTGTTAAATGCTGTTTTCCATTTGTGGCCCTCCTTGATCCTAATGAGATTGTACACTCCTCTCAAATCAAGTTTAGTAAAGACCATAGCTCCCTTGAGGTGGTCAAAGAGTTCCGTAATAAGCGCAATAGGGTAAGCATTCTTAATGGTAAGACGATTAAGACTCCTATAATCGATGCATGGTCTTAACTCACCACCCTTTTTCTTCACAAAGAAGAAGCCAGCCCCTGCAGGAGAGCAGGATTTGCAGATGATCCACCACGACAGAGCTTCGGCAACATACTCCTCCATAGCACAATTCTCCGCAACAGACAGAGGGTAAACCCGGCCCCGAGGAGGAATGGCTCCAGGTTGCATGTCGATTTCACAATCGTAAGATCGGTGAGGAGGCAACGTACTGGCACGCACCTTGTCAAAAACGTCTAGGAACTCTCGATACTCCTCTTGCAATTGAGAAACCGAAGACGTGCACAAGACTTTAACTGGTGGAAATACATTGCGGAGACCACAACAAAATTTCGGACCTGTGCCAGTCGAGACTGGGATTGTGCTTTTGGAGCCAGGAATAACCCAGAATAACCGGAAAATGCGGAGAGTTTATCACCTGGAACTGGAGGGTTTCAAAATGGAGAGCCCCAACAGCCATGGATAACGGAGCAGTTTTGTGAGTAACTAGTGCGGGCTGAAGGGGCCTGCCATCAATGGCCTCAATAGCAAGCGGAACGGGCTGAGGCAAAACAGGAATGGAGTGCTTTGATACAAAAGCACTGTCAATGAAATAGCCTGCAGCACCGGAGTCAACAAGAGCCTGGGGGACTATGGAGGAGTCCACCCAGGAAAGGACAACCGTGACCAAAGGTTTCTCCTTTAGTGGTTCCGGGGACGAGGATAAACCACCCAAGGTCTGCCCCTGACAGGACCTTAGGTGTGAGCATTAACCGGCCGTGTAGGACAAGTCTTCAAAAGGTGGCCCTGTAACCCACAATAAAGGCAGAGCCCCTCCCTCCTCCTAAAGGCTCTCTCTGCCGTGGATAGACGCGTGAATCCTAACTGCATCAGCTCAGCAGTACCTGGTGACTCGGGACCAGGAGGCATGGGAGGAGAGGGAGGCATGGGTGGGAACGAACATGTAGGAGACAACAGAACAGGAGGCTTCCGCAAGCGCTGCTTGAAAGAGGGCCTCTCACTTAATCTGATGTCAATTAGGATAAAAAAAGACACCAATGCCTCGAGATCTACTGGTAAATCTCTGGCAGCAACTTCGTATTTAATCGCATCAGAGAGCCCATGAAAGAAGGCAGCAACAAGGGCTTCATTGTTCCAACCTACCTCTGCGGCAAGCGTACGGAACTCAATGGCATATTGAGCAACAGATCTTGCACCTTGCTGAATGGACATGAGTCGTTTAGCAGCAGAAGAGGAGCGAGCAGGAACATCAAATACCCTTTGAAAGGAGGCCACAAATTCAGGGTAATTTTAAATCACAGGTTTTTTAGTCTCCCACAAGGGATTAGCCTAGGCAAGAGCTGTGTCAGAGAGTAACGAGATGAGAAATCCCACCTTAGCTCTGTCAGAGGGAAACTCCTGAGGTAACATCTCAAAGTAAATGCCCACCTGGTTCAAAAACCCTCTGCACTGATTAGGATAGCCTCCATATCGCTGAGGTAGAGGTGCAGAACCGGACATGCTCCTGGTAGGACTAGGTGCAGCAGCGGAAACAGGAGCAGCCATAACTTGCGGGACACTTTGGTCCAAATGTGCAGTGCGAGTCAGCAGGGTTTGCAGGGCTTGTGCAAATTGATCCAAGCGGTGATCCTGTTCATCCATCCTGAAAATTATGGCAGGTAAAGGTGGATTATTAGCACCATCAGGATTCATGGCCCTTGCGTAATGTCAGGGTGCCAGGAATCAGACTGAGATGAGAAGTGCAAAAATAATCACACCTTTATTAATAGCAAAAAATAATAAAAAGTCCACAAGTCAAATAACAAGCCAGGAATCAAAACCAGAGCTGGTAGTCAGACAAGCCGAGTCAGGAGCCAAAGCGAGTAGTCAGATGAGCCGGAATCAGGAACAAGGAGAACAGCAGAGTCAGGAACCAGGAGGGACGTCAGACAGCCAGGTAATACACAGGAGCTCTCACAAACAGGTCTGAGACAACGCAAGGGCAAAGCATTCTGAACAGAGGCCCTTTAAATAATAAGTGATGACATCACAATTCTGAGACTGCATTCTGTCTCACACGGATGATGTACACCAGTCTGGCCATAAAAGGAAGTGCAGGAAATGAGCAGCATCACACAGTATGCACCAGAGTCAGCAAGAGAGATGAGTAAAATAGCTGCCAGCAGCACATGGCAAACAAGGCAGGGAAAAAACCCTGACAGAACCTTCATTCGGGAAGAAGACGTCGTAAGAAGATGATACTCCGCGTCGGATATCTGGAAGATGGAGCCGCTCCGTGCCGGATGGCTGAAGATAGAAATGCCATCTGGGTGAAGACTTCTGCGGGCTTGGATGAAGACTTCGGCCGCTTCGTTTTTGTAACTTAGTGTTTTTTGTTTTTGTAACTTAGTTGTTAGTTTTTTGTAACAGTAATTTTTTAGTGTAGATTTAAATTATTTGAGTAGGGTTAGGTTTTTAAATATATAATAGAGTTAATGTAATTTGTAGTTTAATGTAATTTAGTCTAATAGTTAGGGTGGATTAATTATTAGTTTAATATAGTTTAATTTAATTTTAGTCTAATAGTTAGGGTAGATTAATTATTAGTTTAATATAGTTTAAAGTAATTTTAGTCTAATAGTTAGGGTAGATTAATTATTAGTTTAATATAGTTTAAAGTAATTTTAGTATAATAGTTAGGGTAGATTATTTATTAGTTTAATTTAGTTTAAAGTAATATTAGTCTAATAGTTAGGGTAGATTAATTAGTAGTTTAATATAGTTTAAAGTAATTTTAGTATAATAGTTAGAGTAGGTTAATTATTAGTTTAATATAGTTTATTTTAATTTTAAAGGTAAGTTTAAATTTATTATAAGATAGGGATGAGGTAATATTTCATATAAAGTTAGCAGGTAGTTAGGTTTAGGGGATAATAGGTTAATTTAGTTTATGGTGATGTGGGGGGCTGGTGGTTTAGGGGTTAATAACTTTATTTACTTGTGGCGGGAGCGGCGGGATAGGGGTTAAACAGTATAGTGACAGTATACAAATAAAGCTGGGAAAAAGCCGAATAGCAGCGATATCGATGACTGTCAGTTAACAACACTGCTCATCGCCCCATACTTGGTGCGCGGCTTTTTGACAGCTTTTTTGTTAAATATAGAGAACGTATTCAGGTCCGCGGCCGCGATGTTAGACGATGTCAGGCGAGCGTATTGGTGCCATCCAATGCAGCACAGTTGACAGCTTGATAAATAGGCCTCAAAGTATGTGAACAATATAGGCTACTATATGTCCCCATCATATGGACAAGGTTAAACTATTCAGAAGCTTGATTATCTGAATATGAGAAACAGCCATTGTTTTTTTCTAAATCAAAGTATATTACCTCTAAAAATAAAAATAAATTATATACATTTTTTTATTTATTTTTTTTGGGTGGATAATATTAAATTATTTTCTGCTATAAATATTAAAATGATAAACTGCTACTCACATTATTCTGCTTGCAGCCTTACATGATTGGTACAAAAATCTGAACGTATGCCAAACTAAGGATTAACTAAGCAGCCTACACACAGGTTCCTTCCAAAAACCTGTCAGAAAATGAATACACAAAATATATTTACAGCTCTTGTGCAACTTAATGCTAAAGATCCTTTTAAATAAATGTGCACAACTTCTTTTTAGCAAATTGTTGTTACATTTAATAAAGAACCTTTTAAATAAATAAACAAAAAACAATTACATGAACTAAATAGATTTGTGCACAGTAAATTAATAAAAAACAAACAAATAATAAAGCTTATAATAAGACAATAAATTACAATGTAGAGCTCTGTCTGGTTAAAACCATCTAGTTAAGGTATAAACCTTGGGGCCGATTTACCATTTGTTGGACGGAGATGATCTGCTGTAGCGGATCATGTCCACCCGACATCGCTAAATATCCTGTCGGCATTTAACATTGCACAAGCAGTTCTGGTGAACTGCTTGTGCAATGCCGCCCCCTGCAAATTTGCAGCCAATCAACTGCTAGCAGGGGGTGTCAATCAACCAGATCATATACGATCGGGCGGATTGATGTCCGTCGCCTCAGAGGAGGCGTACGAGTTAAATGGACAGTCTACGCCAGAATTGTTATTGTTTTAAAAGATAGATAATCCCTTTATTACCCATTCCCTAGTTTTGCATAACAAACACAGTTATATTAATATTTTTTTTACCTCTGTGATTATCTTGTATCTAGGCCTCTGCAAACTGCCCCCTTATTTCAGTTCTTTTGAGACATGCATTTTAGTAAATCAGTGCTGGCTCCTAGGAACTCCACGTGCATGTGCACAGTGTTATCAATATGACAGTGTTATCTATATGACTCACATGAACTAACACCCTCTAGTGGTAAAAAACTGTCAAAATGCCCTGAGAAAAGAGGCGGCCTTCAAGGGCTGAGACATTAGCATATGCACCTCCTAGGCTTAACTTTCAACTAAGAATACCAAGAGAACAAAGCAATATTGGTGATAAAAGTAAATTGGAAAATTGTTTAAAATGGCATGCCCTATGTGAATCATGAATGTTTATTTTGGACTAGACTGTCCCTTTAAGGAGCAGCGGTCTTAAGACTGCTGCTTCTTAACAACTGTTTCCGCCAAGCTCGTGCAGAAACAGGTACATTCAGAGCCATTCGGCCCTTATTAAATCGGCCCCCTTGTCTGTAGTGTGAGCTGCAACTGTTGAAAAAAATGTATGATTTTTTTTTGTGAGCAAAGAGATTGTGAAGGGACAGTAAGCACTTTGAAATTTTGATATATACTTGTTTATTTTTCCTGTAATTTACGTCTGAAAAGAGACAGTAAACAACTTGATATGTTAATGTAAAATATTTAGCTAAACAAAATAAAATAACTTTGCAATATACCTTCATTATTTATTTTGGCCCCTTTTTTATGTAATTTAGCTTTGTAGATTGACTTCTCAAGGCTAAAACTGCTATAAATATTTCCCTAATTGGCTTCAACAGAAAACTGCAAAACAATTAAATTAAATGCTAATATGAAGACAACAACTAGCCTTGTTGTCTGCAAACTAAAGCCCAGATTGGCTCCACAAATTAAGGCAAGTTGTGGGTGGAGTCTGGCTATTGAAAAACAAACAAGATGTTAATTTGTTTTAAAAATGTTTAGACTTTGCTGATATGTTATTCTATAGCAACACTACCGAAACATCTTGCAAATTACAATGTGTTCACTGTCCCTTTAATAGAATGTGCAGCCTTAAAATATACTGGGGATTAGTTGTAAATAATATGTTTATATTAAAAGATTTTAGAAAGATATATTTACAATATCAGAAAATCTAAATCAGAATGTGGCCACAGATCTTTTGGGCTTTGCAAAGAAAACTAAACACCCCAAGTTGTATTGTTTGAATAATAAACACTAAGAGCTATATTACAAATGGTGTGCAGTTGACAATGTAGGGTGCCTTATCTTTTGTATGACCTTGCACGGCTAAACTCAACCTTTCTGTGCCGTTGCACAGCGCTAAACTCAGAGGCTCTAGACGCCCACGGTACACCGCTCTTCTACCAATAAGGTGCTGCTCGCACATCTAAACCAATAGCCGTGCAAACAGAAAACTGTCAGTTGAAACGTACAGCTATTGGTTCAGAGGTGCAAATTTCACCTCATTGAAGAAGACCGATGTGCCCTGGGTGGCCCGGCCGTAACCGCTCAGTTTAGCATTGTGCAACGGCACAGAAAGGGTGAGTTTAGCCGTGCAAGGTCAAACAAAAGATAAGGCACCCTGCATTGTCAGCAGCTCCCTTTTTTATATATCTGATCACTTAAACTACACTTGATTTTTATTGATGGTAAATCCTAGCGTTTGTTATAGGCTTGGATTTACCATCACTTTAAAGGTTTATAATAAAACTTCTGTTTTTTTAGCTTCATAATTACCCCTCTGTGACACTGAAGTATTTATTTTATATTTTTTAATCCAACTCAGAGGTGGCGGAGATTGTAAAAAGCAGTGGTCATCAAACCACTGCTTCTTACATAGCGGGAAACTACCCCAGAAGGGCTCTGAAACATCTTAAGCTGGTTAGTACATGGAGCTCTTAGCTTTAATAAAAATCAGGTGTAACACAAATGTACATGTATCACCTTGTTTTAAGGTATATACTCCTTTAAACTGCAGAATGCTTGATCCAAGGACTGATGTGAATACAGTATACAGAAGCTGTAACATGACACACAAATTAAAATGTTGGTTGATACTTTATATACTTTTGGAAATAAAATAAAAGGTATGCAAGAAAACTTGCAGAGGTTTCACCTGGGTAATACATTTTAAGCCTTTCTGCCTGCCCTTTATAGCATAAGGTTTTGTCACGGGAAAGAAACTTTCTTAGTTTCTATGGTTACTGCTGAGCCGTGCACTCACATAGAGAGACCAGCTCAGCATTTGATTGACATAATTTTCCAAATGAAAATTTAACAGAGGGAGGGGATGAAGCTGCAGTGTAACAGAACTGCCCACACTCCTGACTATGTACTCTACTAATTATTGGACCTTGGTATTTTCATTTTTGTGGCCAGGGCCGTCTTTAACACAGGGCAAAAGGGGCAGCTGCCCAGGGCCCAGTCTCTGTTGAGGGGCCCAAGAGTCCTAAAAAAAAAAACAACTTTTTTTTTATGGTTCATATCAGACTGCTGATGTGACATGGGGAACACACACATTCAGTCCTAATACTGTCACAGTCAAAAGTACTCTGCTTATATTTAAAAAAAAACTGTGCCAGACCGTGCCGGTGCATGTGACATGCCAAGCTATTGCCATGTGCTGTTTTAGATGTGCAGCACTGAATGCAAAGCCCTAACTCGGCATCCAGCCAATCCCACTGCATCAGATAAGGTCCTACTTGGGTTACAACTGTTACCAGGTAACTGCTCTGGTGGTGGAAATTGTTTCTGGGTAGGGCTAATTGTAGGCGCATGCAGCAGAAAGCTGGAGCGGCAGGCATGTGAGGATTTGAGCATCTGTGCAGCTGCATACACTGCTCTCTTCAGTCTTGAGGCTGTGTGACTCATCTCACACTGCATCCATGCAGCCTTGAGCAGATAGCATCCAGTCTGCTGATCCCCTTAGCCCTGCTCTTTCTGCTGTGGCCCTAAGATCAACTAACTGAAGTTTGTTACGGGAACAGTGCTTTGTAGAAAGGTGTTAGTGGGAAGAATAAGTGAGTACACACACACGCCCCTTCTTCATGCAGCATTGTCTAGTGCAGGGTGAGAGGGAACTTGTTCCTAGCAAAGAAGTGACATGTGCTGCTGTAGCTGATGTATAGTGTCATGCTGATACTTCACACATTAATGTAAGGTTTATTTTTATAGTTTTTGTTTTCTCTCTGTCTCAGATTTTACAGCTTCCCATAGTAGTTCTGCTGTTCCAGTCGGTAAACTTATATTTGTCTGCACCTCCATGCTTCCTCCTCAGTCTTTACCTTGCTTTGCTCCTGTTGGCTGCCCTAAATCTCTTTAACCAGCTAACCTCACACCAGAATCACATTCAAAAGAATATTAAATGAATCCACAGTGGAGGAATTTATATATTTATTTACTTATAAGTACTGCGTATGTCCAGTTTCACATATTGCAATTTATTTCCTTTTTTTTTTTTAAATGATTAGCCCAGCAGTGGATGATCCACTGCTTGGCTAATAATTTTAAAAACATTATAAAATAAATTGATTTAGTTGTTTTTTTGGGATGGAGAATGAAATTGCATGGGGTGGGGGGGGCAAGAATTTTTTTGCCCAGGGTCCAGTCAATATTAAAGACGGCCCTGTTTGTGGCCAGTGAAATAGATACATTTTTATCATTAACATTTTGTGTAAAGCATGCAGAACTTTTTGTAAGTGTATTTTGAGACTTTAATATCATTTTCATGAACTATGGATTGAGTTAGCAATTATAAATGACTGTAGTGTCGCTTTAAATATAACATCATCTTAACACAGCCAAACATTTTTTAGTGTGCTCTGCAGTCAAACTCAATCCAAAATACAGTTGTAAAATTTAGCACTTTTTAAGACCTGTAGAAAACCCATTATTATTAATAGTATAGCACTAAACTACAAGAAGAACTTCAGTACTTCACACCATCTGCTTAGCACATTGGCTTGGCACTATATGCAATATTTGACTGGGTACCCCCATTAAAGTCTTTTATGTAAAGGGTTTAGAGCACCTACACTATTAACCATATTGCTTTTTTTTTGTATTTCATTTTTTATTAGAGCATTAGAGATTATACAAAAAAATAAAGAAAAAAACAATATATACAGAATCCACAGGTTTTAACATTGATTAGGACTTCATATCATTGTATGCAAGAATCCTCATATTTTCATCATATTTCCAACTAATAATATGTCCTTATGCTTACAAGTTATGTACAACTCTTCCACTTGCCTTCTCACATCATATTTATATTCTAAATGATATAGCTAAGTAATAATCCAAACTTCATCATATAAATTAAATATAATAATTCCATATGCACCTCACGACATCAAGAAGACGATCTCCAAATTTTGATCCAATTTATCTATATCTCTAATCTAACTCTCTTTCAAATTTAACCTGTATTCGATTAGGATTTATCTTCCTAATCCAAGAAAAAGTCCTCATACAAGGCTGTAACTACAGGGAGTGCAGAATTATTAGGCAAGTTGTATTTTTGAGGATTAATTTTATTATTGAACAACAACCATGTTCTCAATGAACCCAAAAAACTCATTAATATCAAAGCTGAATAGTTTTGGAAGTAGTTTTTAGTTTGTTTTTAGTTATAGCTATTTTAGGGGGATATCTGTGTGTGCAGGTGACTATTACTGTGCATAATTATTAGGCAACTTAACAAAAAACAAATATATACCCATTTCAATTATTTATTTTTACCAGTGAAACCAATATAACATCTCAACATTCACAAATATACATTTCTGACATTCAAAAACAAATCAGTGACCAATATAGCCACCTTTCTTTGCAAGGACACTCAAAAGCCTGCCATCCATGGATTCTGTCAGTGTTTTGATTTGTTCACCATCAACATTGCGTGCAGCAGCAACCACAGCCTCCCAGACACTGTTCAGAGAGGTGTACTGTTTTCCCTCCTTGTAAATCTCACATTTGATGATGGACCACAGGTTCTCAATGGGGTTCAGATCAGGTGAACAAGGAGGCCATGTCATTAGATTTTCTTCTTTTATACCCTTTCTTGCCAGCCACGCTGTGGAGTACTTGGACGCGTGTGATGGAGCATTGTCCTGCATGAAAATCATGTTTTTCTTGAAGGATGCAGACTTCTTCCTCTACCACTGCTTGAAGAAGGTGTCTTCCAGAAACTGGCAGTAGGACTGGGAGTTGAGCTTGACTCCATCCTCAACCCGAAAAGGCCCCACAAGCTCATCTTTGATGATACCAGCCCAAACCAGTACTCCACCTCCACCTTGCTGGCGTCTGAGTCGGACTGGAGCTCTCTGCCCTTTACCAATCCAGCCACGGGCCCATCTATCTGGCCCATCAAGACTCACTCTCATTTCATCAGTCCATAAAACCTTAGAAAAATCAGTCTTGAGATATTTCTTGGCCCAGTCTTGACGTTTCAGCTTGTGTGTCTTGTTCAGTGGTGGTCGTCTTTCAGCCTTTCTTACCTTGGCCATGTCTCTGAGTATTGCACACCTTGAGTTTTGGGCACTCCAGTGATGTTGCAGCTCTGAAATATGGCCAAACTGGTGGCAAGTGGCATCTTGGCAGCTGCACGCTTGACTTTTCTCAGTTCATGGGCAGTTATTTTGCGCCTTGGTTTTTCCACACGCTTCTTGCGACCCTGATGACTATTTTGAATGAAACGCTTGATTGTTCGATGATCACGCTTCAGAAGCTTTGCAATTTTAAGAGTGCTGCATCCCTCTGCAAGATATCTCACTATTTTTGACTTTTCTGAGCCTGTCAAGTCCTTCTTTTGACCCATTTTGCCAAAGGAAAGGAAGTTGCCTAATAATTATGCACACCTGATATAGGGTGTTGATGTCATTAGACCACACCCCTTCTCATTACAGAGATGCACATCACCTAATATGCTTAATTGGTAGTAGGCTTTCGAGCCTATATAGCTTGGAGTAAGACAACATGCATAAAGAGGATGATGTGGTCAAAATACTCATTTGCCTAATAATTCTGCACTCCCTGTAGTACCACACTAAAAATTATAATTTGGCGTAGTTGCAATTGCAAAAGTACACAAAAGAAAGGGAAGGGGAAAAAAGAGGCCTCAGCCTCCCATATAGCTTGGATTATAGGCATGCACCACCATGCCCAGCGAACTAATCCTAAACATAAATATGAACATCTCTCTCCCTCCCCTCAACAAGTTTAATAATATTACATTTCTAAATCCTCTGCATTAGATGATCCACATAATTACAGGTAAGTAATGGAGCTAAAAACTGATCTTGGGTATTTTTATCATATTAGAAATATTGGTATCTTACAGCGCTGCGTTTGGTGACCTCTTGCCCCTGTCTACAGTGGGTCCCCCAAGTACCCACTAAGTTAATAGAATATGAAAGAATGAATAGATAGGAGCGCCAAAAAATAGGCAGGGTCTTAAGTGATTGATAATTGTAGTTCTGATGCTAGACCCTAGGTTGGGATAGCATATATTGGATGTTTAGAAAAAGTCCCTATATGAAATCATGTGTCATAAGGATAGACTTAGAAATTGGGTATGATGTGTTTAACAAAGAATATTTATTACAATTTGCACAAAATATCGGATAATTAAAAGCAATTAGGTACAATTCACAGAATATTATATAGTTAAAAGACAATTAAGTACATGGATCCATGTGGATAAAATCCTATTTCATATAAATGTGTCCTAAAATGATCTAAAAACAAATATGGCTGTCTGAATGTTAAAATATTTGTGAGTCTCACATATACAGTATGGTGGTGAGGTTGTACTGGTGAGTGACCTCTCTAATATAATAGACACAAAAATTGTGTGAAAAAAGTACAAGAATACCAATATAAAAAAATTGAATGAGAAAAAGGGGATTGGTATAATGGACAAAGAAGTAAACGTTGTGATCAAAAGATATTTAAAAACAGTCTCCAAAGATGAGATCTACAAAAGCAGTTATAGTGAGCATGTGAATAAATACAAATAAGGATGTGATCCACAAAAACATATATGTGTATATCAAAACAAGTCGCAAAAAGCTATTTTATAAAAATATTGAAAAAATGCTGAAAAAAAAAAAAACTTTTGTGAACAACAGGTGTGTACTCAAACTAGTTGGTGTGATTATAAAGTCATTGTTGGAGGTGTGAAAGTTCCTGGAATTCAGTCCATTTTCTATAATGATCCTTTGAAGATCCTTTGTTTGTAATCCTAAAAAGCGTTAGAAGTCCTAAAAAATGTTTGAAGATCAAAGTGTAAAAATATAAAAATTGTGTAAAAGTGTGATCGATGTGTAGAAAAAATAAAATAGTAAAAAATGGTGGAAAAAAATAAGGATACTCTGGAAATTCCTCAAGACCTATAAATAGAAAATACTAACATAGTGTAATACTGTTTAGGTATTTTAGAATTAGTAGGAATAAAACTCACCATATAACTCACCAGACAGATATATGGTGAGTTTTATTCCTACTAATTCTAAAATACCTAAACAGTATTACACTATGTTAGTATTTTCTATTTATAGGTCTTGAAGAATTTCCAGAGTATCCTTATTTTTTTCCACCATTTTTTACTATTTTATTTTTTCTACACATCGATCACACTTTTACACAATTTTTATATTTTTACACTTTGATCTTCAAACATTTTTTAGGACTTCTAACGCTTTTTAGGATTACAAACAAAGGATCTTCAAAGGATCATTATACCAAATGGACTGAATTCCAGGAACTTTCACACCTCCAACAATGACTTTATAATCACACCAACTAGTTTGAGTACACACCTGTTCACAAAAGTTTTTTTTTTTTTTTTTTTCAGCATTTTTTCAATATTTTTATAAAATAGCTTTTTGCGACTTGTTTTGATATACACATATATGTTTTTGTGGATCACATCTTTATTTGTATTTATTCACATGCTCACTATAACTGCTTTTGTAGATCTCATCTTTGGAGACTGTTTTTAAATATCTTTTGATCACAACGTTTACTTCTTTGTCCATTATACCAATCCCCTTTTTCTCATTCAATTTTTTTATATTGGTATTCTTGTACTTTTTTCACACAATTTTTGTGTCTATTATATTAGAGAGGTCACTCACCAGTACGACCTCACCACCATACTGTATATGTGAGACTCACAAATATTTTAACATTCAGACAGCCATATTTGTTTTTAGATCATTTTAGGACACATTTATATGAAATAGGATTTTATCCACATGGATCCATGTACTTAATTGTCTTTTAACTATATAATATTCTGTGAATTGTACCTAATTGCTTTTAATTATATGATATTTTGTGCAAATTGTAATAGATATTCTTTGTTAAACACATCATACCCAATTTCTAAGTCTATCCTTATGACACATGATTTCATATAGGGACTTTTTCTAAACATCCAATATATGCTATCCCAACCTAGGGTCTAGCATCAGAACTACAATTATCAATCACTTAAGACCCTGCCTATTTTTTGGCGCTCCTATCTATTCATTCTTTCGTATTTTTATCATATGTCTTAATAAAACTATACCATTTGTTACAATATTTCTTTATACGCTGCTCAGATCCTATGGTACAGTCAAATTGTTCCATTACAGCTTGTTTCATCTTAAAATGTATTAAATTGTGTATTGAGGGGGGCTTTTTATCTTTCCAATTTTTAAGAATCAAGTAGAGACCACCTAAAATCGTACAGTTAATAAACCGTACATTTAATTGCCTACGAGTATCAGAGTCGACCAAAAAGAAGATATGTTTTTTTTCTATTTTGAATGGGACCTGTGATATTTTACTTAACCAATAGCTAATCCTGCCCCAAAATTGTTGAATTTTGGGGCATGTCCAAAACATATGGATTATGTCGGCACTAGCATTTGCACATCGAGCACAGCAGTGATCTGAATTGGGGAACCATTTATTTAAAGTGGTGGGTGAGACATAGTTCCTATTTACTAATTTAAAGTGACTTTCTCGCCAGCTCGCTGCCAATGTGGCGTTTTCTAATTTCTGAATACTTCTAATGACATCTTCCTTCTTTAGATCTTGTAACTCTGGTAACCAAGAAAGAACTATCCTTTGAAGATTCTCCTCTTCTGACTGCTCTAGTGTCAGTTTGAGCCAATATTTTAAGGAATGGATACCGGCTGACTATAAAATTATGCCCGATTGTATACCAGAGTTTATCCATATATGGTTTGGTCCCCTAATTATTGAGTTATACCAATGTCGTATTTGTAAATACACATAAAAATCTGAGTTAGATAGATCAAATTGTTGCTTAACCTCTGCAAATGCAAGAATATTTGATCCTCCTGGACCTTTTAATTGAAAGATATATTTTAAACCTTTATTGGCCAATATTTTAAATATTTTATTATTAATTCCATCTATAAAGAAAGTGTTCCCGGCGATCGGTAATAGGTTAGAAAATGAGTGATCTACTTTTAACCAATTGCATATACGATACCAAGCTTTAATAATAACATATATAGTCATGTGTTTTTTTGCTTTAACTGGTAAGTTCCTTGGATGACAGTGTAGAAGTGCTAGTAGAGAATATGGAAATACAATATGTTCCTATATGTTCCTCATGCAATATAATTATACTGAGTAAACCAATCTAATGCCACTTTCCCAAGACAGATATTATTATATTTCTCAAGCGAGGGGAGTGCAAGCCCTCCCATATACTTAGCCTGCATTAACTTATTAATTGCTATTTTCCTACATCCTTTTCCCCATATAAACCATCTAAAATTTTTATGGACCTCTTCAATATCCTTTTTGGGCATCAGAACAGGTATGTTATGCATAAGATATAAAAATTTAGGAATTAGTATCATCTTGATTAAATTCATTTTGGCAGTAAGGGATAACGGAAGTCGTGCCCAGCTTTCTAGATCTTGTTTTACTTTACTGATTATAGGAGTATAGTTGATTTTATACCAAAGTTTCGGGTCACTACATATATTTATACCCAGATACGTAAATTGGGTATTTATTTCTTTAAATGGAGTCAGTATATCATATTTAATACCTTGCAGGATCCAAAATAATTCAGATTTTACTGCATTGATCTGATAGCCAGAGATGGAGCTGAATATCTGTACTAAATCTAATACCTTAGGGACTTCGGATCTGACGTCTTTAATAAATAAAAGCAAATCATCAGAATATAATAATAGTTTAAATTTCTGATTCCTTAAACACATTCCCTCCAGCATGTCTCTAAGCTTAATCGCTAGGGGCTCAATTGCCAGGTTAAAAAGAAGAGGCGAAATTGGACAGCCTTGTCGTGTTCCTTTTGCTAATTCAAAACTATTTGTCTGCATACCATTAATTAATAGAGCAGATGATGCTTTATTATACGTAGCTTTAACACATTCTACAAATTGGTTCTTAATCCCAAAGCGTTCTAGAGTAACAAAAAGATGATCCCATAGTATAGAATCGAATGCTTTTTGAGCATCGATTGATAGTATAGCCGAATTTTGTAGTGACCTTTTCTCTCTCTCTCTCATTTTTGGGTAAATTTGCACATTCATCTAATAATAGAAAAACTTTCCGTAAATTAGCTGATGGATTACGATTGGGCATAAATCCGGTTTGATCTACAACCGAATGCTTGTAAATATTTTATAATCGGCATTCAGTAGTGAGATGGGTCTGTAAGAATTCATAGTTTCGGGATGTTTCCCTTTCTTATGTATTAGTGTTATTAATGTCTCTGCAAAATACCTTGATGGAACTTTTCCTTTAATAAAATAGCTGTTGAAGAGATTCATCAGAGTGGGAGCAATCTGATCCTTCAATATTTTATAAAATTCACCCGGTAATAAATCAGGTCCTGCCGCCTTATTAAGTTTTATATTATCTATGGCATATATTGTACCTCCGTAAGAGAGATTGGGGTATTTAAGAATTGTAAGCTTTCTGCGTTTATATGAGGGAGAGAAATATCCTGCCAGAATATAGATTTATTTGTTGTATTTATTCCTGTGGGGAATATAGATTTTTAAAGAATTTAAAAAATTAATCTCTTATCTTGGCAGGTTCTATTATATTTTTGTCACCCACTTTAATCCTTTTAATAAGGTTTTGCTTCTCCTTTATCTTGACACATTTGCTAACAACTTACCAATTTTATCCCCAAATCTGTGAAATATTGCTCTATATCTAAGATCTTTTATGGTATTTTTCTGTTCCGTTACTATTTCCCATTTTGCTCTTGCTTTGATATATCTGTCCCAGTTCTCTTTGTTAGGAGCGCTAATATACGTATTATACCTATTTTTTAAATAACTTGAGCATTCAAATTCTTTCCTGTTTGCCTCTTTCCTATGCTTCATATAATATCTTCTAATGTCCCCCCTTAACACCACTTTGGCAGATTCTCAAAAAGTTTCCTCTTTGTTTATATATGATAGGTTATCTTGCTTATATATATGCCATTGGTGGATCAGCCAGTTCTTAAATTTAAAGTTATACACAAGATATCTAGGAAAGTTATAACTTCTAGTTATATCATTTGATCTTTCCCCCAATATACTTTAAGCGAAATTATGGCGTGGTCTGATAATGTGAAATTGCCAATCTCAGCTTCCGGGCTTAATCCGAGCACTGCTCCTGAGACTAGGAAAAAGTCAATTCTAGAAAATGAATTATATTTCTTCGATTCGCAAGTAAATGCTCTTATGTTGGGGTTATAAAGTCACCAGACATCGGTTAATTTTAGATCTTTACAGATCTTCTTAAGTGGTTTACTTGTTGTCTTATTTCCTCTATCCATATTAGCGGTTCTCAATCTAAGTTGTTAAATACCATATTATAATCACCTGCTATTATTATATTGACATCCATAAATTCATAAAGTTTATTCCTTAAGTCTAACCAGAAGGTTGGGTCAGCCTTATTGGGCCCATATACATTGCATATTACAAAAGTTCTATCTCTAATTAATATTTTGATTATAATATATATTTCTTTAGGATCTATAACTTTATATAAAATTTGATATTCCAGATTACGGTGAAACAATATTGCCACTCCCCTTTTCCTAGATGTGCAAGGTGTAGCTATTACTTCTTGTATCCAATTTACTTTCAACTTTTCATTTTCAGATTTGGAAAGGTGTGTCTCTTGAATTAGAGCTATATCTGCCTTATTCTTTTTGATGTCAGTTAAGATACGCTTCCGCTTTATCGGGCTTGTTATACCTCCCACATTCCATGATACTATTTTAACATTAGCCATATCTATTTAATTATCACTTATGTTTCAATAGAGAGGGGAGAGGGAGAGAAGAAAAAAAAAAAGGGAAAGACAAAAGGACAAAGGAACAAAAGATAAAAGTTTATTTTATAAAACCAATTAGTTACAGTTTCCATCGCCATTTTTTTGTAGAAATTCTAGCACTTCCTGACCTGATCTGAGTAAACTTATTTTGTCGTCTGATATAATTTTTATGTTACCTGGGTAGATCATTCTTGCTAAAAAGCCTGCATTTATCAGTTTTGTACAGTGAGGGGTCATTTCTTTTCTTTTAGTCATAGGGCTAGATTTATGAAAGCCCTACGGCTGCAAGTTCTCTCAAGAACTTGCTCGCCGTAATTTATCAAGCAGCGGTCACCAGACCACCGCTTCCCTATCCTCTTCGCCACCTCTAAGGTGGCGAAATTCAATCTCCTCGGTCTAGTCAGACCGAGGAGATTGACAGCTCCTGCCCGCGCTTGATTGGCTGTGCGCGGGCAGAGGACGGGATTGCACGCGAGCGCAAAATTGCGCTCGTGTGCAATGGCGAATACCTGCAGGTAATTTCGCCCCGCCACAGGGGAGCTGAGGCGGACACGCGCCCCTGTCTGCTTCAGCTTTAATAAATCTAGCCCATAATCTGGGCCGAGTAATCCTGAAAGAGCAACACTTTATTTTGTGCTATTTCCAAGTTATTAACCCCTCTGTAAACTCTAAGTATGGCTACCTTATCTTGAAAATTCAAGAATTTTATCATAATCGGTCTCCTATGTATTTAATTTTCTGAAGAAGGTTTTAAATACCCTGTTCTATGTGCTCTTTCTATTGGTATATCTATTTATTCCTAAAGCCTGTGGTAAAATAATAGAAGCAAAATTCATTAAATCTTGAAAAGCAATAATCTCAGGTACCCCTATCACCCTAAGGTTATTCCTACGGGACTTATCTTCTAGTTCCTCAATCTTCCTCTGCATGTCTAAGATTTGCTCGCTGTGTGTTTGTTAATTCTGTTCTTGCATGACCTGTATATCCTCTATTTCTGAAATCCTATTTTCAGCCTCTATTATTCTTGCTATAAACTGCTTAGTTTCTGTTTTTAGTAGTGCTACATCTTGTCTGATCTGCGTTAAATGACCAGTCAACACAGTAGATTTGCATAATCAACAAATGCAAGATAATAAGACAATGCAATAGCACTTAGTCTGAACTTCAAATGAGTAGTAGATTTTTTTTTGACAATTTTAAAAGTTATGTATTTTTCTACTCCCCCTGTACCATGTGACAGCCATCAGCCAATCACAAATGCATACACGTACCATGTGACAGCCAGCAGCCATTCACAAATGCATACACACTTATTCTTGCACATGCTCAGTAGGAGCTGGTGACTCAAAAAGTTTAAATATAAAAAGACTGTGTACATTTTGTTAAATGAAGTAATTTGGAAAGTTGTTTAAAATAGCATGCTCTATCTGAATAATCAAAGTTTAATTTTGATTGAGTGTCCCTTTAATTGTTAATAGATAAACATCTTCTAATGTTCATGTAATAAATAAAAAGTTAATAGACTTTTACAGCCTTAAAGGATAAGTCATAGTTAAACTTTCATCATTCAGAGGTTATGATATTTTTTAAAAAACAGTTTACATTTAATTGTAATATCACATTTACTTTTTTTTCTTGGTATTTTTTCTTTAAACTTAGCTACTTTCCATGAGAGCACACCTAGGTATGCTCAGGAGCAAGCATGTGTCTTGACCACTATATGGCAACAGCAACAATGTTTGTAACAATGTTATACATATAGTGCTCCTGAGTCTACTTTATTATAAGGCCATGAAAAAGGGGCTAAGTTTCAAGAAACAATACAAAGAGACATAAATAAAACTGGTAATATAAGTAATACTAGAATTTTTTTTATTGTTTTGTTTTATGAATCACAAATCAAGAAAGTTGTTTTACTTTTATCACATTTTGCATAAATCTAAAGTAAATCAGTTAAAGGGACGAAACAAATTAGATAATAGAAGTAATCTGGAACGTGTTTTAAAATTACATCTTCTAGGTGAATTATGTCTTGCCCATTTAGTCTGTAGTATTAGTATTTACTTTATGTAGACTGAACTTTAACACAGAGAGAGAAAATCAAGTTTTTTGCACATCTTGTTAATAAGATGTTAGGAACTATTAAAAGACCATTACATTTCTCAAGAAACTTTGTTACAGTTAAGTTTACATTAAACCCAATTTTTTTTTCATGATTCAGATAGAGCATGCAATTTTAAGCAACTTTTAAAGTTACTCCTATTATTAATTTTTCTTCGTTCTCTTGGTATCTTGATTTGAAAAAGCATTAATGTTATCTTAGGAGCCGGACAATTTTTGGTTCAGCACTTGGGTAGTACTTGCTGATTGGTGGCTAAATGTAGGCACCAATCAGCAAGTGCTACCCAGGTCCTGAACCAAAATGGGCTGGCTGAGCTGCTCCTAATATTTTATTCCTGCTTTTCAAATAAAGATACCAAGAGAACGAAGAATAAGAGTAAATTAAAAAGTTTTTAAAATTGCATGCTCTATCTGAATCATAAAAAAAAAATTGGGTTTAGTATCCCTTTAAGATTTAGGAATAAAACATTCTGAAGACTCTACACTGCCCTTCAAATACGTGTGTCCACTCTGGGTTGGCAGCTGGCCAGTGCATTAAAGGGACATTAAACCCAATTTTTTTCTTTCATGATTCAGATAGAGAATACCATTTTAAACAACTTTCTAATTTACTTCTATTATCTAATTTGCATCATTCTCTTGATATTCTTTCCTGAAAAGCATATCCAGATAGACTCAGTAGCTTCTGATTGGTGGCTGCACATAGATGCCTCATATGATTGGCTCAACCGTGTGCATAGCAATTTCTTTAACTAAGGATATCTAAAGAATGAAGCAAATTAGATAATAAAAGTAAATTGGAATGTTGTTTAAAATTGTTTTCTCTGTCTAAATTATGAAAGAAAAATGTTGGGTTTAATGTACCTTTAAGTAGGAGTGTGAATTTGGAAGGCAGTGGAAAGCACCAGAGGGGGCTTTGCCTTAAGCACTTTCAAAAGAAGAGAAAAAGAAGTTTCAATTGTTTTTTTATTTATATGCTTAAAAAATAATGCAATTTTAATTGCATCATAAATTTCTTAGAAATTCTAGGTTCATTTGCATATGTGCTTTTATTTATACCTATACTTTTGCTGCTATAAAACTTGAAACTATCAAACCTTATTTAACAAACCTATTCTAGTGTAGATGACTGAAATTAATTCAGTCCATGTAGTTTATATCAATGTATTAACTGTACTGTCCTTTTAACCCTTCCTTTAGGGCTTAGACGGAGCGAGAGCCTATCAGAGAAGCAAGTGAAAGAAGCCAAGTCCAAATGTAAAAGCATTGCCCTTCTGCTGACTGCTGCTCCAAACCCCAAGTCCAAGGGGGTGTTAATGTTTAAGAAACGTCGTCAAAGGTCAAGAAAGTACACATTAATTAGCTACGGCACAGGTGAGCTTGAGCGGCAGGAGGACGAAGAGGAGGAAAACGAGGACGACGCAGATAAAGAAAACACTTATCAGGTCACCTTCTTTGGAGGAAGTGAATCAGATCTAGATGACGATTTTCTCTCAGACCCTAACAACGAAGAACAAGTTGTGACTTTTGATTGGGACACTGGGATTTTAGAAGTTGAAAAGAAACTAGACAGTGGTGAGACAATGGATGATCTGCCGGAGACCAAAGGCAAAGGGGTCCTCATGTTTGCAAGGAGGAAACAAAGAATGGAGCAGATAACAGCAGATCAAGAAGAAGCCAAAAAACATAGTATGGAAGAGAAAATTACATTGACAGAGAACATAAAGAATGCAGTTTCTTATCAGAGTCAGGAAAGGGAAACAATTAAAACTCAGAGTTGTGTGAGTAAAAGTTATATAGAAGTGAGCAACAGCCACGACAGATTTGAAAATGGTATAGCTGGAGTACATGAATCAAACACTTCATTTCAGTCTTCAGAGATCCAAAAGTCATCAGCTTTAAATAGAACGGCTAAACCCTTTGGTGGTGTACAAAATCAGGCTTTGCTACAATTTTCGCCAAGTATAAATGTATCTAGTCCTTTCTCAGATGCACCTGCACCTCCTTACTCCTCAGTTACTCCACCTCCTGAACCAATGTTTCAGGTATCTGCATCAGTCCCAAGCACAGCTCAACCAGCTGTATGGTCACCATCTTGGTCAAATGAACAGATAGCTTCTAGAGATGAAAGAATTGCAGTTCCAGCACACCGAACAGGAATATTGCAGGGAACAACAAGAAGAAGCACATCAAAACCAATGTTCACCTTTAAAGAACAACCAAAGGTTAGTCCCAACCCAGAACTTTTGTCTCTGGTACAGAATAGAGAAGGTAAACGTGGAACAGGAGCTGGCAATGAATCTGGACCTGAAGAAGACTATCTGAGTTTAGGAGCAGAAGCATGCAATTTTATGCAAGCACAAATTGGAAAACAAAAGACACCACCGCCTGTTGCCCCCAAACCTTCAGTTAAATCTCCCTCTACCATGACACCAGCTTCACCTGTTTGGTCACCTCCATCAGTTGCTCATCCACAAGCACAAGTCTACCCAAACCAAAATATTTCTGTTAATGCAGATTCAGCACAACCTGCTTTCTACTCATACAAACCTCCAACTTCTCTCAATTTATCCGGTCCACAAAAAGGACCTTCTGCAGAGACTTCAGGAGCAAATCATGTGTATACACCTAAAACACCACCTACAACACCACTAAATAGCACTGGGGTTCCAGGAGGTGCTGGACCAGCTTATGAAATGCCAGCTTTAAGAGGTAAAGGTGCAGAGTTGTTTGCCAAGAGACAATCCCGAATGGAAAAATTTGTGGTAGATTCTGACACTGTGCAAGCTCATGCAGCTCGTCCTACTTCTCCAACTCCATCCTTGCCAACATCCTGGAAATATTCTTCAAACGTGAGAGCCCCTCCTCCTTTGGCATATAATCCTATTCATTCTCCACTTTACCCTCTAGCAGCTAATAAGTCTACCTCTCCTGCTGGAAAATCAGCTGCCAAAAATATCAAGAAAAAGCCTACCAAAGCTTTAAGTTCACTTGAGGTGATGAAACATCAGCCATATCAACTTAATGCTTCCTTATTCACTTTTCAGTCACCATCTGATGCACCAACAGATGCAGTAGCAACCAAACCAAGTGCAAGGGCAAACACTTTTCCAGCCGAAAAACAAGCTCAGTTCACAAAACCAATTAATGCTCCATCTAATACAAACTTCCAGACAGAAATTGCTCCCACTCAACCACTCTACAGCTCACAACCTTCGTTCCAGTCCAGTGTCTTTACCCCAAATGAGTCTTCTTCCCCACTAGGATATCCCATGTATCCTAGACAGGAATCGCCAGTAGCCACATTGATTGCTCCGCCAAGGCCGAAATTTTCTGCAAAGAAAGTTGGTGTTGCAGCTCAGGTGTGGAAACCAGAAATTGCTGAAGAGTAATTTTGAATTTGGAACTTTGTTTCCACTTTTAGAGCAATAAATAGTTTGCAGTGGTAATGAAGCATACCAAATATGCCAAGTCCTGGTTTTACTTAGTACATAATATTGGATCACCATTAAATCTGGGTCTAAATTATTTACCATTGCTAAAGGCAAATTATGTGTACCTAGGTATTCCAAATTTAAGCCTTACACTATGTATACTTCACATTTGTATTAAGTAAGCAGGGCTGTATATTAATTTGCTTTAAAAAAAGTAATGTCAGTGATCTTATTCACTGTATTTGAAGCTACTACGCCATAATCTTTATATTTTTCTTTTTTAGTTCACCATTATTGTATTTTATTTCTGTCTCCAAACATCATTGACTGCAGCTCTGACCGTTCATTGTCAGGTGTCTACCTGGTAATATTATGTCAGAACTGGAGTCAGTAGATATGGAAGTGGATCAATTGGCTTGTAGATTGTTAGATAATTTATTTTGGTTGATGTGAGTTTGTCATTTGATCTATTTTAATTTATTTACTAGTTCAGTGAAGTTATTTGAGAAAATCTTAAAATATGTACAGAATGTTGTAGGAAGGGTTAGTAAAAAAAAGAAACTTTAAATAATGTATATTCTTTGCAATCAAAGCTTAAAAGAGACCTCATGCACTAAAAATGTCTAACTATGTACTTGACTCTTCTGCACTTTTAACTTCATTTTGCAGAACAGAATTTATTTAGTTTATCACTGTCTGTGTTTCATTACAAAAGTATCAATCTTCATGAAGGCTTCATTCATCTAAATGTTATAACTAGTAAACAAATCTATTGATCGATCAGTTGATTGATAGATAGATTTGAGACTGTATACCTCTGTAGCACTCTTTTATTTAAGTTTTAAGTCAAGTCAGGAGTCAATGCTCACTTTTCAGAGCATTGGATCTGAACTTAATTTGACTCTAAAGTAAATATCCCATAAAAGCCTAGAAAAGTCTCCAGAGCGCTTCAATTATGACAAAGATTTATGGTAAAGGGAGTTTAAACTGTTGCTAAAGATTATTCAGTTGTTACTGAAAATGAATGCTAATTAAAGGTGAATTAGTCTCACAAATATATTGGCATTTGTTTCCATGTGACTTTGTTAACTATGCGATGTGTTAAATGAAAGTGGTATGATAACAGGTAGCTCAGAAAAGTAATTTTCATTAGTACAATCTTAGATGAAGAAAATATTTTTTTATTTTTGATTATATATTTTTGTTACTTTAATTGAATGTTATAATTGAAGAAATAAATTATAATTTTTAGATTGCCTAGAGTAGGGTGTAGAGCTAGACATATTTTGTAAGAATGCAAATAGTTTGCTCAACCACATAACCCATTTTGTCAAAACAAGCAATTAATAGACCATTAATATAAAGATGGCCTCTAAATCAGAGTATGCTGAATATTTGACTAGAGTGGGCGGAGTGGGGGCACTTATTTGAAGCCTGTCCTTACTGAAAAACAAACTTAAGATGTTTTAATGTAGCTGTATTGCTTGGGAAGATTAGTTTGAATGGAAGAGAAAAACATTGTCATGACATATACTTTGGAGCAGTCAATATATCCTTCATCTTTGGAGCCACTTCACTATGAAAATGTGTTTATATCACCATATATAAAACACCTTAGATTTTAGAATGTCTCACTTATAATGAACATTTTTTATTTACCGAAAAGCCATATATTGCTCACAGAAAGGCCTGAGGCCTACATAGCATATATTTGTTTATTACTTGGACATATTTGCTGCATTTACTTTTTCCATACAACTTTACTCTAAAACTATCCATCATTTAATCTGTATCTTTAGCTATATTTTACTTGTTTACTTATCATTCAAAGCACTGCAAACCTGACAGCTCTGGTCACAGGGATGTTGCCCATAGCCTAAAGAGTAAATGCAAACAAAATGAACATGTACACATCTTACAATACATTTTTGCTAGCGTCTGCATACACAATGTGCAGCTCCTGCGTAATCAGCAGTACAGAGGCTGTAAGAGCCTTACCCTTTTAGAGTTTGATATTTACCAGAGGCAGAAGAGTCCTGGTCAGGCTTGTTGTTCAGAGTTGTACTGAAAGCTTGCAGCAGCTTATTTTGTACAATTGCTTACCAAAAGTAGTTCTGCACTAAGAAGGCATTTTTTTCATACAATACATTACATGTAACATATAACTAATATGATTGTGCTCTTCTTTCATATCTCTGCAAAATAAACTTGTATGCCTGTATGTGCCTTTATTGGTATAACAGTACTTTTATTGTTTGAAAAATCAAAGGGCATAACTGCAATTTTACATGTTGGGAACAGTAAAAAAATAATTGTAGGCCAGGGCTTGGCAAATGTGTTCCAGGCTGGCAACATCCTTGTATAAGAGCCAGGTACCAAGCTGTTTTTTTTTCCTGCACATTGGGATTTTCACTTGATTTGCTGTATACTTTTCACACCATCATTAAAATCTGAAGATTCTTGTCTTCTTTTTTTTCTGTCTCTTCCTCTTTCTTTTTATGCATGACCAATCAACTTTCTCATTTTGTATTCTAACTCCACATTCAGGGTCGGATTGGCCTACCAGGATACCAGGAGATTTCCTGGTGGGCTGCAGCAGTTGGGGCTGGAAAGCTACAATTTAAAGGGGGATTAATGGATGCAATTGGGTTCTAGGGTGCCTTTATAACATCAATCTGCCATTTTTATTTAATACAAAGTAATAAAATGTAATTATAGGGAAGGAGTATCCCAGTAATCCCCTTTGAGAAAAATGGGGCATGGGCATTTTACCTACTCAACGGAAAATAGGGCTAGTCTTAATATTTTTCCAGGGCTGCATTTTACTCTCAGTCCGGCCCTGTCCACATTACACTATAGTCACTAATTGTGTTACAGTTTGGTTAGTGGAAATTAGTCAATATATGAGAATAGGAAATAACAATAACAGCCTATCCAAACTTACCGTAAATAAGGATTAGAATCTATTAAGAAAAAGTAAATGTGTAAAAAACAATCCTGATAAAATAAAATAAAGTAAAATCAAATCAAATAAGATAAAAAAAAGCAAATCCAAAATGGCAAGAGATCTCTTAGCAGCTCACAGTCTTCTAGTAGTAAAGAAGTGCAATATTCTATAGCGTGTGTCCCATAAGGCAGCTCTTCTAGATGTCCGGCCAGACACTAGGGTTTTCTATATTGCAAAACGAGAATTTGTGAGTGGAATTTGTTAGTGGAAACTGTAGTAAAAAATTCCCACCAGTGGCAGTACTTGAGGGTTCTGTAGAAACAGACCGTCACCACAATTGTTTTAACAACCCCAAACCTTATACCACAATATAGAGACAGGACTTGTTGACTTTGTATTCCATCTTTTTTGATGCAATAATCATATATTAAAGGGACAGTCAACTCAAAAATTGTTATTGTTTTAAAAAATAGATAATCCCTTTATTACCCATTCCCCAGTTTTGCTACGAAAACATGGTTATATTAATACACGTTTTACATCTGTGATTACCTTGTATCTAATATCGTCTGACAGCCCCCTGATCACATGACTTTTTATTTATTATCTATTGACTTGCATTTAAGCCAATTAGTGCAGTGTCTGCCACAACCCATGGGCATCAGCGTAATGTTATCTATATAGCTCACATGAACTAAGCAGTCCCCTGTTAAGAAAAGCTAATAAAAAAGCATGTGATAAGAGGCTGTCTTTAGTGGCTTAGAAACAGGCAAACGTTTAGAGGTTTAAAGGTTATATTTAAGGTTATAAAGTATATTAATAAAACAATGTTGGTTGTACAAAGCTGTGAATGGGTAGTAAAGGCGTTATCTATCTTTTAAAAAAAAAAAACAATTTTTTTGTTGACTGTCCCTTTAAAGAACCTTCTAATGCAAAAGGCAACATATAGTTTATTAGTACATGTCATGTTTGTGTCACTGACTGGGTTACCTGAATGTATTTAATACATACATAAAGGGCTAGATTTATGAAGCTGCATTCGCAGCTTTTTTGGCTATGTGGAGCAGGTTTGCATAAACGAGGCTGCTGCCAAATATTTAAGGAGCAGAAAATGCTTTTTTGCATCTCTGCCACCTGAAAGGTAGCGAGATCAATCACCTTAACACTCGCTCGTTCTGCTTTATCGTAATAGGTTGCACCGGAGCAGGGGGCAGCATTGCACAAAAAAATGTTGTGCACTGTTAAATTTCGCTATGTGATGCAACATCACAAGTGGCAATTGCAGGCAAATTTGTCCGCCTGCAAGGATGGCAAGTTTTGCCCAAAGTCCTCAGTAGCCCCAAGCATTGCAACCCCCATGCAGTATGTGGCAGGCGATTGGTGGCTTCTTGTGACTGCAAGTCTTGATTGGCTCACCAGCTGCGTTCTGCTCAGGAGCTGCAATGCTGGTGACTGCTGAGTGGGACTTTACCTATGTGTTTAGCCCATTTGAGGTATACTCAAAAGCAAATATATGAATACTAACTATTTTCGTTGAATAATTGAAATGCCCTACATTTTTTAAAATTTATTTTAAAACATTTGTATTGATCCTCGTTGGCTGAATACAAATGTGATTACAGAAATGTAGGGCATCTAAATTATTCAAAGAAAATAGTACAGACTCAGCATTCCAAATATAAAACAAAGTTTGCAAAAAGAGAAATCCAATTATCCAAAATTAAAGGGAGAGAAAGGTCAAAATTGAATTGCATGGGTGCACTTCAATGTTAAATAGAAGCATTTTTGCAAACATGCTTCTAGTAAAATGTATTACTGTTTTTCCAGTGGCATGCGCACATATGCTGTAAGGACTTGTGCACCAATGTTCTAGCTCAGACAGCTGGTGATCGTGTGTATTATGTCTGAAGACTTAATTTGCTTCAAACAACCGACTGCTGATTCTTTGAGAAGGTTTAGTGTTTGAATACTGGTGCACAGGTCACTCCCAGCATACGTGCGTATGCCACTGAAAAACAGTAATACCTTTCACTAGAAGCATCTTTGCTAATAAAAGTATATTGCAAAAATGTTTATATATAAAACTTAAAATTAAACCCATGCACATTTCAATGTTGACCTTTCTATCCCTTTAAAAATAAAATATTCATTGCAAAAGATTCATAGGGGACAAATTATCAAGCTCCAAATGGAGCTTGATGCCCCTGTTTCCGCGCAAGTCATGAGACTCGCCAGAAACACGCCAGAAACAGTAGTTATGAAGCAGCGGTCTAAAGGCCATTGCTCCATAACTTGTCCTCCTGCTCTGAGGCTGCGGACATCAATCCGCCTAATCCTGTACGATTAGGCTGATTGACACCCCTTGCTAGCGGCCGATTGGCAGCGAATCTGCAGGAGGGAGGCGGCATTGCACAAGCAGTTCCCAAGAACTGCTTGTGCAATGATAAATGCTGACAGCTGATAAATGCTGACAGCGTCCGCACTTTAATAAATCGGCCCTTAAGTCAAAACCTAGAAAGTATATAAATGGCAAAAAAAGGAAAATATACAATTGTTGCATAATTAACAGTGACTGGGGGAAGGCTAATGTATTAAACCATTTATTTTCTTCAGTATACACAAGAAAGGAACCAGTGGGAGAGACATTGACACAAAGTAGAACATACAAGTCCATACCAATAACTATCTATAGAAGATATCAGGAAAAAACTGGATAATATAAAGTTAAATAAAACTCCAGGTCCAGATGGAATACACCCAAGGGAACTTATCACTGTTATAGCCAAACCTCAACTTTTAAAGGGACATTAAACACAAATTGTAAGCTGCATGATAATGTGCCTTCATATATAAGAAGTTTGTGAAATGAACATATTGTTTTATGTTTTTTTCTTTTCACTGATTTCTCTGTCCGCAGAACAAAAGAACACTTGCTATCCAATCACAAACTAATATGCTGATATAGCAAATGTGCAGTTAAGGAAAGAGACTGGGGTAACCTCGCCTCTAATCTTCCTTTAAGGTGGTTTAGCACTAATTTAGCTTAGCTAGATAGCAATCATTTATCAGATACCTAAACAAGCAGAACTATATTCCTTTCTAATTTCCATCTAATAGCTAAATATAAATATATATTTATATACACAATAATATTCAAACCTAAACTACCAACTGCTATTGCAAATAATACTTTTCCTATTATGATTGTTAATACAAAACTGACAATCCACCTTAAAAGAAGAAATGACTACATATAAGGTGAAGAAGGAGGGGAGCAAACAAAATCTCACACATAAATTAGCTAAAAGTATTAACCCAAGCCTCCCTGATAGAAAGTGGAACAAGTACACATTTCAGATTTATTTTACAGCAAAGGGAAGCAAAGTAAAAACATTATGTATTTTGCACTAAACATTGTATGCTTTGTTGAAATGTTGAGTTTAATGGTCCTTTAATTTTTCAAGACTTATTATCCTCAAGCATAGTACCCCAAGACTGTTGTAAAGCTGATGTGGTGCCACTTTTTCAGATGGAAAGGAGTGCTTGATTAAGGAATCTATAGACCAGTAAGCCTGACATTGGTAGTGGGGAAGATACTGGAAGGGATGATAAAGGATTATTTTCTAGAGTATATTCATGTTAACAAGATTATGAGTTCAAATAGTTTTATGAACTAGGTCATTTCAGACTAATCTAATTAGATTATATGAGGAAGGAAGGAAGGAAGGAGGAATCTAGATAAGGGTGAATCAGTAGATTTTGTATAGAAAAAAAGGTAATTGAGAGGTGATATGATTACTTTATATAAATAAATCAAAGGCCCATATTGAGAGTTGGCAGAAACTCTGTTTATTCCAAGGCAATTGTTAATGACAAGAGGTCACAATGCCAAGCTAGAGGAAAGGAGATTTTAATGTATTTTTCACTGTAAGAGTAACCAAAATGTGAACCTCAATGCTTAAGGAGATAGTGAATGTCATTAGATAGATTTAAAAATGGCTTGAATACATTTCTGGCTAGAAATAGAATTTATGGATTTGATTGTGTGTGTTTAAAGGGTCAGCTTTCTAATTGTATATTGCATGTCCTTAAAGGGGCAGTAAACCTACAAAATAATGTTATATTATTCTGCACATAGTGCAGAATTATATAACATTATATTAGTGCTAGCTTTATATAACAATGCCTGTGAATTTTTATTAAAAAAGAGGGTTTTTCAGACCCATCCTCTGT
The DNA here is from genome assembly GCF_027579735.1 of Bombina bombina. Classification (NCBI taxonomy): domain Eukaryota; kingdom Metazoa; phylum Chordata; class Amphibia; order Anura; family Bombinatoridae; genus Bombina; species Bombina bombina. The sequence continues at coordinate 1,014,144,056 of NC_069500.1, forward strand.
GCTCTACTGAGCGGGTCTGGTTTTCCCTCTGAGCGCATCTGGGCAGCTGTCTAGTCACAGTCCGGCCCAACCGCGCCATTACACTCAATGTCTGACAGTGCGAGTGAGCTACATTGAGTGTAATGGCGCGGTCGGGTCAGGCTGCGACTAGACAGCTGCCCAGATGCGCTCAGACTATGTGCAGAATTATATAACATTATTTACTGGCCCTTTAAGGGTTTTTTGGCCCTGTACTATCGTGGTTCCCGTCGATAGTGAGATGTGCTAATACAACATGCCTCACTTATTGAAGCATCAGGCTATACCAAGGCCTCAATGTTGGCAGTAACAGCCTTGCTATTTAACCCCTTCAATTAAAAATGGCAGCTGTCATACAGGGTTACTGTAACAGTTAATAAAAGTTCATTTGGCAGCTTATTTATTGTAAATCAAGTAGGATCTGTATATGCTAAACCCTAATGAATTTCTCTCTTCTTTGAACCTCATCTACTATGTTAAAAAGTTTCATGCAGAATATTCACCTTATTCAGTTTCACCATATCAATGGACTGTCATTCTCACAATGGAAGGCATTTAAATGTTTGTATTTTGCCATAATCAAAACTTTTTCAAGGAAGTTACAATTGGAAACAGATCATCAGCATGAAAATGAAATATGCTGTCCTTGATTCTTCTGCATATAAGCAGTCTGTGAGTTTTCTTAAGTACACTCCCTGATTTTCTCCAAAAAGGTAGGGGGTATGTGTTTGTGTGGTACTTATTCAGAAAGGCATGTTGCAGAACAATTTATTTAAAGGGATAGTAAAGTCCAAATTAAACTTTCATGATTCAGATAGGGCATGCAATTTTAAACAGCTTTCTAACTTACTTCTATCATCAAATTTGCTTTGTTCTCTTGTTATTCTTAGTTAAAAGCTAAACCTAGGTAGATTCATATGCTAATTTCGAAGCCCTTGAAGACTGCCTCTCAGCTGAATGCATTTGTCAGTTTTTCACAGCTAGAGGGCGTTAGATCACGTGTTTTATATAGATAAGACTGTGCTCACACATGTGAAGCTATTTAAGAGTCAGCACTTATTGCCTGAAATGCAAGGCTGTCAAAAGATGTGAGATGAGGAGGCAGTCCTCATCTCAGAAGCTTATATACAAGATAATTACAGAAGTAAAAAGTATATTTCTATAACAGTGTTGTTTATGCAAAACTGGAAAATGGTAAATAAAGGGATTATCTATCTTTTTAAACAATAACATTTTTGGTGTTTACTATCCCTTTAACTATTTTAAGTAGGACATTTCAAATTTGAAGTCTTTTTTATATATACATATACCATATACAACCTGTACCTTCAAGGGAATAGATTACAGGATAATTACATGTAAAGCTTAATATAATCTGTGATTGTTTAAGTATGTCAGTATGCATTGATTTTTGGTTGTGTGGATTAACCTATTCAGTAAGAGCAAATAATGTATAATAATAGTTGAACCCCTTAAATAATGCAATGGTTTCAATTTGGTCACAATTTTTTTATTAAATATAGCATTTAGTAAGTGCTACAGTTAATCTTTTGATGATTTATACATTTTTGTTTATTAGCTCTTTCACTATTCCTTTTTGGAGGTTCCTTGTGCATAGTATTTATAAAATTAAAAACAGGAAGAGTAAATTGTTGCTCTTGGCAATTAGTGGAGGCAACAAAAGAAATGTCAGATTGAGTTTTAGGAATTTTTAGGGGTTCACTGTCTTAATTTCTCTAGATCTGCAATGTTACTCACACTAGTTCATTGGATGTTACAGGGTATCGCACTGCTGGGGTCATATAGCGGGTCGTTTCTTAGGAGTATATGGACACTGTGGGGGACTTTAAAAATGCATGGGACAAGCATAAGGCTATCCTATGAACTAGATAAGTTTATACTGTTAGGTAAGGTCGGGCAGACTTGCTGGGCCTATGGCTCTTATCTGCCGTCAATATCTATGTTTCTATGGTGTCACTAATTGAGACTGGTAAGGGTTGTGGGGAAGGGGCAGGAAGAATAATTGCAGAGGGGGACAGGTTGCAATTATGGAGTTTCAAGCTTGGCAAAAATATGATACTGGTACCAGTGACTGTGACTGGGATCAGAAGCTGGTCATACCAACTAGTTACAGCATATAGCAAAATATCATACAAATATTTTTTTTATTTCATTGTCACACAATATTACCAGTAAACAAAGAATTTAGCACTAAATGTATTTAAAAAAAATAGAAAATATACTCAAATAAGCAGATGCATGGATTTGCAGCAGTTTTAAATAGTGTGGTGCCTAGGCTCCTCCTAAACTCTAACCCTGCGGTGATACTCCACCACTATGCCTGCTTCATACTTTAACTTGTGCACACAAACACACATACAGTTTCACATAAATATATACCAAACACACATAAACACACACACACACATATACACACAAATGCACAGATATATACAACCCTGGTATGTTGGGCTGGACTGACCTTGCTAGGTGGGATCAGTATGATATACTTCAGGAAAGTTATCCTCTGTGAAAAGCACAATTGGACTTAAAGAAGCTCATCCTAGGTGGTAACCGGGCTATAGAATAAGCCACTGTGCTGTTATTCGTTCCTGGCAGACTGCTTCTCTTTCTGTACATATTTGTATTCTCACCCTGGGGAAGTCTCCCTAAGGGTGATGGAGGAAACTAGGCGTGGACTCCTTGCCCAATGGGCTTAAAGAAATATGGCTGTAGCTCACTGAAGAGACCCAATGGAGGCTGAAGTGATTGTCTGGGGTTGCCATTTCCCTTGTTCAGAGGAGAATATCCTGGTAAGTCGGGTTAGACTGATCTACTTCAGGAAAGTTTTCCTCTGTGAAAAGCACAATTGGGATAAAATAAGCTTCTCCCAGGTGCTAACCAGGCCATAGAACAGCCACTGAGTGAGCTGTTGTTCATTTCTGGCAGACTTCTCTTTCTGTACACATTTAGGGCCAGATTACGAATGGGGCACTAACTGTTTTCTTAAGTACACTGCCTGAGTTTCTCCAAAAAGGTAGGGGGTATGTGATTGTGTGGTACTCATTCAGAAAGGCATGTACAGAACTATTTATTTAAAGGGATAGTAAAGTCCAAATTAAACTTTCATGATTCAGATAGGGCATTCAATTTTAAACAACTTTCTAATTTACTTTTATCCTCAAATTTGCTTTGTTCTCTTGTTATTCTTAGTTCAAAGCTAAACCTAGGTAGATTCATATGCTAATTTCTAAGCCCTTGAAGATCGCCTCTCAGCTGAATGCATTTCACAGTTTTTCACAGCTAGAGGGCGTTTGTTCATGTATTTTATATAGATAACACTGTGCTCACACACATGAAGTTATTTAAGAGCCAGCACTAATTGCCTGAAATGCAAGGCTGTCAAAAGATTTGAGATAATTTACAGAGGTAAAAAGTATATTTCTATTACAGTGTTGGTTATGCAAAATTTGGGAATGATAAATAAAGGGATTATCTATCTTTTTAAACAATAAAATTGTTGATGTTTACTATCCCTTTAACTATTTTAAGTAGGACATTTTAAATTTGAGGTCTTTTTTTATGTACGTATACAACCTGTACCTTCAAGGGAATAGATTTTCTATACAGGATAACTACATGTAAAGCTTAATATAATCTGAAATTGTTTAAGTATGTCAGTATGCATTTATTTATGCAAGAAGTATAATAATAGTTGTGTGCAAGCAATATTGCAAGTGTTTGCGCGTTGGGGGTATCATGCGTATTACAAGTTGAAAGTATATATAATAAATAGAAAATTTTCTTCTATGTGAAGAACATTGGAGTGGGGAATATTCATATTTTTATGTCGGGTTAGCACACTTGAGAAAAATTTATCAGGTCTTCGTGCTCCATTGACTTCTGTGGGGGAAAACATTAACGCAATATTGTAAGTTGACTTTTTGCATGCATCGGGTTAGCGCACAAGTGAAAACTTTTTACTTTCAACTTGTAATACACAAGGTATCCGAAGCGTGCAAAAAGCCGAAGTCAATCGTAGTTAGCGCAGGAGTGATAATTAGCTTTCTACTTGCAATCTAGCCCTTACATAGCCATGAACTTGTTATGCATGTTTGACCTTGTGACATAAAATTGATTACTGTAAACAAGTATTGAATTGAACAAGTCACACAAACAGCAACAGTACCCCAGATGCTACAATAAAAAGTAATATCCCATGTAGCTGTAGAAATTCACTACAGAGGAAAACTATAAAAGTAAATTAGTTACAATCATAATTTCTAGGACTGCAGCCACATCACTACAGCAGCATGTTATGAGAGAACTAAAAACACTTTACTGGAATTATTCTTGAACTAAGGTGTCTCCCTAAAGCAGCAATTTATCTTATAGGGGCCTATCTATCAAGCTCTGTACGGAGCTTGAGGGCCCGTGTTTCTGGCAAGCCTGCAGACTCACCAGAAACACCAGTTATGAAGCAGCGGTCTAAAGACCGCTTCTCCATAACCCTGTCCGCCTGCTCTGAGCAGTACGATCGGGTTGATTGACACCCCCCTGCTGGCGGCCGAATGGCCGCGAGTCTGCAGGGGGTGGCATTGCACCATCAGCTCTTGTGAGCTGCTGGTGCAATGCTGAATACAGAGAGCGTATTGCTCTCCGCATTCAGTGATGTCTGTCGGACCTGATCCACAGTGTTGGATCAGGTCCGCCAGACATATGATAAATAGGCCTCATAGGCTCTATATATCTACTGTCCAGAAGGAAAGAGCCATTCCTGCATAATATATTTGAAATATTTTACAATATTTATTTTGCATGTTCTAAAATATTAATTATCATCAGATTTTTCAGTTCGTTTTTTTTTTTATTAATAGGCATAAACTGTCTGAAAGCCTTGTTTGGTGTTGCTCAGTGTACAGACCCCTTGAACACTACAAGCTGTAGAGGGCACACATAAAAAGCTCACTGCCTGTTGTACATCTTTAACTTCTAAATCTTAGTAATACATTCAATAAAATGCAGGAACCTGCCTTGCAACTTAGATAACATAAAACATAATGAAATTACTTCTAGGACAAGGGATGAAAGTAACAGTCTCACTTTTACTGACTCCTGCATGCAGCCTCATGAAATTGCTCTGGTAAAATGAGAAGATCAGATGCCAGGATGCCATAGTAAAGCAGCTTATTGCTTACTGAGTCCATCTCCCAAGGCTCTATCCTCAGTCCATCTGCTCAGCCGACCACCAATACCAGGCCAGCAGCTGGAAGTACATGCGATTAGCAACCTCACGATTCTCCAGCATCACATAAACAAAAGGAGCAGAAGAAGGCAGGTTGCTCAGTTCCTTCAACAACTGTTACATGCTCCCTGCCAAACCTGTTAGCTCAGGTCCCAAAGTCCCCCAGTTAGTGGCAGCCATAGCTAGCCAGATACTCCAGGTACGATCCCAGGAAAAGCAGTGAGTTACTCATGTTCAGCAGCCCACAGTGCAAACTCTAGGCACTGGGACCAGACTGCTCCCTCTTTGGCTGTACAGCATTCTAAATGAACAGCTGCTTGGCCTAGCCACACCAAAATGTAATCACAGACTCACTGAAGTGCTGCCCCCACTGTCAAGTGTTGGACACACTTGGTCCCAGGGTTAAGCCGGGCCTGGATAGATATATATACTGTATATATATATATATATATATATATATATATATACATACACAGGGGTAGCAAAATATCACTAAAGTTTATAAGTAAGAGGTTAAAAGTTACTATTTCCACTACTGTGCAAACGTTTTAGGCAGGTGTGAAAAAATGCTGTAAAGTAAGAATACTTTCATAAATAGATATGTTAAAGGGACATGAAACCCAAAATGTTTCTTTCTTGATTCAGATAGAGAATACAATTTTAAACAACTTTCCAATTTACTTTTATTATTTAATTTGCTTCCTTCTCTTGTTTTCATTTGCTGAAATGTTTATCTAGGCAAGCTTAGGAGCAGCAGAGAACCTAAGTTCTAGCTGTTGATTGGAGGCTGCATATATTTATTGATTGTGATTGGCTCACCCATGTGTTCAGTTAGAAACCAGTAGTGCATTGCTGCTCCTTCAACACATGATACCAAGATAATTAAACAGATTAGATAATAGAAGTGAATTAGAAAGTTGTTTAAAATTGTATTCTCTATCTGAATCATGAAAGAAAAATGTTGGGTTTCATGTACCTTTAATTTATTTTTGTAAATTAACAAAATGCTAAGTGAGCAAACAGAACAAATGTAATGTAGGCAAATAATCAAGTGCATGAGTAAACAATTATACCAAGCAGGTGCTAACATGTAATTAACTGAAGCAGAAACTGATTTGTATAAGGGATAAAACTGGTTGAAGAACAGCCAAACTCTGTCAAAAGTCATGTACCTTGGCAAGACTTAACTCAGCAACAAGACACATGGTAGTTATACTGCATCAGCAAGGTCTATCACAGGCAGAAATTGCAAGGCCAACAGGGGTTTCAGATGTGCTGTCTAAGCTATGGTGAAAAAGCACAAAGAAATAGGCAACATTGAGGACTGTAGACACAGTGGTCAGCTAAGGAAACTTAGTGCAGCAGATGAAAGACAGATCATGCTTACTTACCTATACAATTAGAAGATTTCCAGTTGTGCCACCAGCAGAAACCAGTGGGACCCAGGTACACACATCTACTACCTTGAAAGGTCTTGCCATAAGTGGCCTTCGTGGAAGACTTGCGGCCAAAAGCCATACCTCCGACATGGAAACAAGGCCAAGAGACTCAACTATGCATGAAAACACAGGAGCTGAACTGTAGAAAAATGGCATCAGGTGCACTGGACTGATTAGATACAATTTTAAATATTTGGCTGTAGCAGAAGGCAGTTTGTTTGCCGAATGGCTGGAGAGCAGTACAAGATTGAGTGTCTGCAGGCAACAGTGAAGGATGGTGGAGGTTCCTTTGAAGTTTGGGGCTGCATTTCTGCAAATGGAGTTGAGGATTTGGTTTGAATAAATGGTCTCTTCTATGTTGAGAATAAAGGCAGATACTTAACCATCATCTAATGTCTTCAGAGAGCCATTTGTTTGGTCCCAAATTTATTCTTCAGCTTTACAATGACCCCAAACATACAGCCAGAGTAATTAAGTACAATCTATAGCTTAAAAAAGAACAATGAGTTGTGGAAGTGATGGTATGACCCCCACAGAGCCCTGATCTCAACATTATTGAGTCTGTCTGAGATCACATGAAGACACAGAAGCAACTGATGCTACCTAAATCCACAGAACTTTGGTTCTCTAACCTACCTGCAAAGTTCCTTCCAACTTGTTTACAAGTGTACCTAGAATAATTAATGGTGTTTTGAAGGCAAAGTGTGGTTGCACCAGATATTGATTTTATTTAGATTTTCTTCTTTTTACTCACTTTGCATTATTTTGTTAATTCATAAAAATAAACTAAACTATAAACATTTCTATTTTTGAAAGCAATCTAACTTTACAGCATTTTTTTCACACCTGCCTAAACCATTTGCACAGTAGTATATTTATATATATATATATATCATGACAAATAAAAGCCACAAAACAGCTCTATCTAAGTGTAGTAAATTAATTCAAAAAACGTAAAGCTAAAAACCACTCTTCTGTCAATTAAAAAAAACACACAAGTATAACAGTGGGGTATTGCGGATATAGCATTCACAAAGGAGTTGTCAAACCTCCAAAGCCTCACAGGTCCTCCAGGTTATGTAAATTTCCATTGTTACTCCGTTTCTACAGACTGGTAACCAAAATAAACTGATTGAGATTATGCTTTTATGCTTTTCACAGCAGATGAACCGCTTCGTCACAGGCTGTTCCCTTTAAAACTCACACCCTCTTTTTAAAGGGTTCTTAGGGGTTTTCATTGTATTGACCTCTCCATATTTAAAGAGGTCCAGTTCATTATATAATGCTACAACATTTCCACCTGGAAAGCTCTCCTCCCTCTCTGTCACACCCTGTCAGTCTCCATTCCCAAACCGTGCCTTGCCTCCCCAGCATAGAGTAAAAATTATCTTAAAGGACATTCCAGACAAAATTGGAATCCACATGGATTCATTTCAGTTTTGAATAGAAGTATTTTTGTAATGTACATGTATTAGAAAAAATGCTTCTAATAAAAGCTATAGCTGTTTCAAAAGCGTATGTAGGTATGCTCCGTGCATCAGCATTTTAAACACAGCACTTGCTCAGAGAGCCTACGGTGCTTGTACCATCTGGTAATGACTCAGTTTGTTGATTGCCAACATGATACAAGCCCCACTGGTGCTCTGAGTAGCTGCAGTATTTCAAATGCTGGTGCACTAAGAATATCTAGCTATGTTTCACATGCACGTGCAGAAAAAAAATGTTAACACTAAAACAGTCATAAGTTTTACTAGAAGCATTTTTAGCAATATATATATATATATATATATATATATATATATATATATATATAGTATAAATATGTTTCTATTCAAAGATGTATTGCTTTTCAATTTTGACTGGAATGTCCCTTTAAAGTGTTTTTTTTTGCATAGGCATTTTTATTTGGTGAGGTTGAGCCATGCAGCCCCAACTAGACGAACTACCACTGATATGCAGCCCTTCTACGTTAGCTGAATGGTCAATCTTCTAGACTAAACATTTTTGTTTGAGCTTGTTGCAGTGCCTGGGTTGTTGTTGGTGCTTCTACCAGAGCTTGTGGCAGTAGTATTATACTTGTTTTCAAATTAAATAATGGTTATTTTCTCTCATACTGTAAAAACAAATCAAAACAACTAGGTATATATAAGTCAAAATATAGGCGGCGATTTTTGATGCTGCAAATGCAGCAGTGGAAACATAAGTTAAGAAGCTCCTTAACTCATCTGCGCCTCTGAAGTGGCGAACAGCATTCATCCTGATCAGATACGATTGGGATGATTGACACCCCCTGCTAGCGGCCGATTGGACGTAATTGTGCAGGGGGCAGCATTGCACAAGCATTTCACACTAAATGCTTGTGCAATGATAAATGCCGACAGCGTATGCTGTCGGCATTTATTGATGTCGGGCAGACATGATCCTCTACAGCGGATCATGTCTGCCCGAACATGATAAATCGGACCCATAATCTTAAAGTGATGGTAAACTCTCCCCTTTTTAAAATCAGATCCGGAATGTTAGTGATATTTTACAGTTTAATTCATTAGTTGTAAAGGAGATGCATTAGTTGTAAAGGAGATGCGCTATAAATTACTTTTTAATATAGATATAAAATTAAAATACTCCGCGCTCTGCCGCCCACTTCAAAAGTAAATTTTTCTGTGAGCTAACGGTTTGTTCTCCAATCAGCGCTCTAGCTACAACAAAAGTGCCATATGGGGAGAGCTCTGATTGGACAACAATTCAACCCATTAGCTCACAGAAAATTTTACTTTTGAAGTGGGTGGCAAAGCGCAGAGTATTTTAATTTTATATCTATAATAAAAAGTAATTTAAAATATCACTAACATTCCAGATCTGATTTTAAAAAGGAGAGAGTTTACCATCACTTTAATTTTAAAAGCTGTCTGTAGTATATAACTGTGAATGACACATTTAGAAAAATATAGTTGGAAACTGTACAAGTCCAGAGGGGTATTAATTTATACATGCGAAAAAGCATTATTAAAACATGTTCAAATATCTAACAGCATGACAAATGTTACGTTAAACTGGTACTAAACAAAAAAAAAATTATTTCATGATTCAGGTAGAGCATGCAACTTTAAGCAACTTTCTAATTTATTCCTATTATCAATTTTTTCTCTGTTCTCTTGCTATCTTTATTTAAAAAGCAGGAATGTAAAGCTTAGGAGCCAGCCCATTTTAGGTTCAGCACCCTGGATAGCACTTACTTATTGGTGGCTAAATTTAGCAAACCAATAAGCAAGCATAACCCAGGTTCTGAACCAAAAATGGTCCGGTTCCTAAGCTTTACATTCCTGCTTTTTAAATAAAGATAGCAAGAGAATGAAGAAAAATGTATAATAGGAGTAAATTAGATAGTTGCTTAAAATTGCATGCTGTATCTGAATCATGAAAAGAAAAAATGTGGGGTTGGTATCCCTTTAAAATCTGTGTATAACATATCCGAATCAAAAGATTGCTCATTGGCTGATAAAAACAACTCCTACTCCTATTTGTGGGCAGTGACATTGTTGAAAAGTTTAGCAAAGGGCTTTCTGGGTATTCTGGTTTTTTTTCCAAAAAACTCTGTAAAACATTTTTTAAACCCTCCCATTTAGATGAAACAAAGATAAGTGAAACAAATTCTGCTAATTGTGACAACACTAAGTTGTCACCACTAAAACATTTTCTTTAAACTTTTAAACAATACAGACAATTTACTCACAACTGGCCTCCATATAATAAACCATGAGGCAGGCAATTGACATTTTTGCAGGTTAACCATTTAAAGCCAACTGCATATATTTGTTCAAAGGATAGACTCATAAGTGTGTAAATAAGTAGATCAATGTTCCCTGGTGGCACTTAAATAAATAAAAACACTTAAGGGAGTAATCCAGGGTCTGCGGTATCTGAAGACACCAGCAATACTTGTCCAGATGAAATTAGTGTGCCAGATATAAAATATAATAACAGTATGATAATTACTTTTTCAAGAAACCCCAGGTATGATCATATTGTTAGCAGCCACATTGTCAGTACCACATTTGGTTCTGGAGGAAGCTTGCCAAAAGCACCCTCTAAAGTGTTCACAAACCCAGGTACACACATCTTGGCAGGTTCCTTTGTATCATTTTAATCACTGAGTAGTATAAATGTCAATAGGAGACAATTTTCTACGTGGAAATTCCATGGAACAGCCATGACGTAAATGGAAGGTGCCATAGATCCATGTTTCTGGCCCCAGTTGCAATGAACTTGCTGCGGTATCTGAATACCATTTTGATGTCATTATGTTATGGTTGCTCCAAGAAACAGTAATTAGGTGAAAGATGTCTACCTTGAGAAACCACACTCTTCTAACACTAATGTCTGGTATTTATGATCATAGTTAAATTGTCACATAATCCCCTGCATTTTCTTCAGGACAAGAAGCTATGTTAACAATGTAAAATGCTCTCAGTTCAAATACATTGATAGGCAGAAAGCCTTCCTTTAGGCAGAATTTTCTACATTTGAATCAGATACTCAGGGCCTTATGATTAAAGCTTTGATGGATCAGACCACTCTGACACTTGCAGGGGTTGCCCTTAGGGACTTCTCTAAAAAAAAGATACTGGCTCTGCAAATTGTTAAATATCTCTCATAGACAAAGGTAAAATTCAATGGGGAGAGCGAAGTTAGCAGGCTACGGGGGCTGCATGTACAGTGTAGGTTTATTACGATTTCTACTGTACAACTTAAATATTTTTTCTGCGTGATTTCCATACAAATTTAAATTGTTCCATAAAATACAATTTTTGCAGAACAATTTTGTTAAGATTCATATTTATTCATTTTATACAATTTTTAAATTACTAATTGTTTGTGAACCTTATTGTAATGTATACGTTGCCTTCAAATACTTAGATGCAGGAAACACCCATTTTTGAGATACCTTGTTCTCAAGGTAAACATTACCTTTAGAGAATTAAGAGAGGGACTTCATTGTATTGGCAAGATGAAAGTTGTCTTGTAATTGAGAGATAAATAGTTGTAATGATAAAGCTATTACACATTAAGACTCCACTTTGTGGGATAGTTTTATTTGTTTGTTTCATATGAAAACATATCTTGCCTTTTTTATTTTTTGTTTAGTTAGTTTTAACTAAAATAATACATTTAGGAGATAATAACTTTCATCTGTTGATAGAGAACATTTTGACCCCAACATCTATAGTTTGCTAACTAAGGGCTGGACTACAAGTGAAAGGGGGGTTATCGCGGCTCTTTGTGCACATCAGAAGTAGCCGCATATTACAGGTTAAAAGTAAACATGTTTGCTTGAGTCCATTTTAATTTAATGTGCATCAGGATATTGTGACTTTATAGCTCGGGTTAACTGTTACGCTCAACAAAAAAGTTGCACAAACACATCAACATTTATTTTAAAAGTACAGTTACACTTATAATAACACTATCTAATAAAAATTATGTAAAAAATGCAGATATGAGGTCTTAGGTATAGACAATAGAAAGATGCAGAACCTATTACAAAATGTTAAATATATAAATACAAGAAAAAGAGAAAGATTTTGGTGCGCAAGTCCTACCCCTGCATAAACACTACTCTGTTCCCAAAATACAGTGTAAAAAAGCAGTTTAATTATGGAATGTGTGTGAATGCGCTGTACAGCAATAGGGATATCTAAAAATTGAAAAAGAATGGCATACTATGTATGAATATATTTATTGCACCTTTCCTTAATGGGGTTACCAAATATTGCTTAGGGATATCTAAAAATGAATAAAGAGTTACATACTATGTATGAATATATTTATTGCACTTTCCCTTGATATGGGGTTAAAAAATATATATATTGCTTTGTACACGCAATTGGATAAAAATGCATATAAAAACTGATATGAAACGTAGAAGTAAATGGATACAATATACCAACTGATATAATAACACAATTTATTTAATCTGACAATATAGTCTAAAAACAAACAAATAAATGAATCAGATGATAATGTGACCGGTCACTTTTCAGAATAAATATATATAAAAAGTCTTAGAAAATCTTCTTAAAACTGTGCGTTTGGATTTATAAAACCTTATAGGTATTTTCCACGGTAGCGAAAAACAATCTTTGTATCTTCCTAAATATCGACTGAGAAGACAATTACTGAAATGAAATTTAGAGGGAGCAATCTTCCCTTAATGTTTATTATAACTGTTAGAAACCTTTTTCTTTTTTGTCCCAGTTCTTAAACTTCGTTATTAAACATTATTATGTTGTTCTTTGGATAATGTGAATAGTCTTTATGATATATCGTGTATGTCTAACCACACTGCCGGGCTGATACACTCTCGGGTGCTTACCTGCTCTTTGATCTGCACTTTTCAAATGTTCCTCTGGTAGCACTAGTGTCTCTACAGCTCGCGGCTAGTTGGTGACATCACACGCAACGTTCGGGGCTTTGAACAAAGTAGATCCGTCCGATATCCTTACTCTTCAACTCTGCGCAGAGTGTTTGGCTTTTGAAAGTAGTTGAGCTGTAGAGACACTAGTGCTACCAGAGGAACATTTGAAAAGTGACGATCAAAGAGCAGGTAAGCACCCGAGAGTGTATCAGCCCGGCAGTGTGGTTAGACATACACGATATATCATAAAGACTATTCACATTATCCAAAGAACGACATAATAATGTTTAATAACGAAGTTTAAGAACTGGGACAAAAAAGAAAAAGGTTTCTAACAGTTATAATAAACATTAAGGGAAGATTGCTCCCTCTAAATTTCATTTCAGTAATTGTCTTCTCAGTCGATATTTAGGAAGATACAAAGATTGTTTTTTCGCTACCGTGGAAAATACCTATAAGGTTTTATAAATCCAAACGCACAGTTTTAAGAAGATTTTCTAAGACTTTTTATATATATTTATTCTGAAAAGTGACCGGTCACATTATCATCTGATTCATTTATTTGTTTGTTTTTAGACTATATTGTCAGATTAAATAAATTGTGTTATTATATCAGTTGGTATATTGTATCCATTTACTTCTACGTTTCATATCAGTTTTTATATGCATTTTTATCCAATTGAGTGTACAAAGCAATATATATATTTTTTAACCCCATATCAAGGGAAAGTGCAATAAATATATTCATACATAGTATGTAACTCTTTATTCATTTTTAGATATCCCCATTGCTGTACAGCGCATTCACACACATTCCATAATTAAATATATAAATACACCTATACATGTCCTGGAAGTACACTATGGGACCGAATTATCAAACTCCAAATGGAGCTTGATGCCCCTGTCGCCAAATGGATCTTGATGCCCCTGTCGCCGAATGGAGCTTGATGCCCCTGTCGCCGGAAACAGCAGTTATGAAGCAGCGGTCTAAAGACCACTGCTCCATAACTGGTCCACCTGCTCTGAGACTGCGGACATCAATCTGCCTAATCCTATACGATGGGGCTGATTGACACTCCCTGCTAACGGCCGATTGGCAGCGAATCTGCAGGGGGCGGCATTGCACAAGCAGTTCACAAGAACTGCTTGTGCAATGATAAATGCAGACAGCGTATGCTGTCAGCATTTATCGATGTGCGGCGGAGATGATAAACTACATCGTATCATGTCTGCTTGCACTTTCATAAATCGGCCCCTTAGTGTCAGAATTCAGGGATGCGGGGGGTGCCAAGAGAATATATAGAGATACAATCCAATTAAGTAAGAACAAGAAATATAGATATTTGGCACACACTTACTAGGAAGGGGATGAGAAAGGGACTATATAATAAAACATAGCTTTTAATAATATAGGTTAAAAAGTGTTAACATAACACAGAGTAAAATCATTTAAAAGAGAAACACAAAGTAACACTGTCTGAGTGACAGGGAGAAAAGGAGGTTGTTGACCTATTAACACAAGTGTAAATTAAGGAGGCTATAATTCAAGAGTCAAAGGACAGAGAGGCCCATTGTGTAGCACCAAGCGACATAACAAAAAGATCCCTCTATTTAAATTATACTATGTTTTCGTGGATCACACGATTAGTGGGCAATCAAGGGGCTTAGCACTATACTGACGCTTGGTGTGCTTACACAATTATTATAAAAGTTCAGGGCATCATCCGCAATAACCGCAGTTAAAACTCAAAAATTAGCAACGCTTCCCAGTTTGTATATCACAAATTACCACAATTAAGTCCCTAATCAAGTGCTCAGACAGGTGAACGCCTGACACACGTTTCACCTGAGCTTTATCAAAGGCGCGAGTGGCCCCATCATCATCCTTTCTTTATACGTCATTTGACCAATCGTAATTCCTATCTTTCTACACACACCCACAGCGGCAGTTCTTATTGGCTCTAAATGAGTAGCAATTGTTAGCCGTCACTCTAGGTACACAGTAACCGCCCCTCTAATACGTCAGAGGGGGCGTATTGTTTACCTAGTCTTGTATTGTAGGTCTAACTCGTACTCTCAGAATTAAATGAACACTAGGTATTATAATCCTGCCTTTTTTATTTTTTGTTTATTTAGTTTTAACTAAAATAATACATTTAGGAGATAATAACTTTCATCTGTTGATAGAGAACATTTTAACCCCAACATCTATAGTTTGCTGACTAAGGGCTGGACTACAAGTGATAGGGGGGTTATCCCGGCTCTTTGTGTACATCAGAAGTAGCTGCATATTACAGGTTAAAAGTAAACATGTTTGCTTGAGTCCAATTTAATTTAATGTGCGTCTGGATATCGTGACTTCATAGCTCGGGTTAACTGTTACGCTCAACAAAAAAGTTGCACAAAACACATCAAAATTAATTTTAGAAGTACAGTTACACTCATAATAACACTATCTAATAAAAATTATGTAAAAAAAAATGCAAAAATATGAGGTCTGAGGTGTTAGAAAAAAAAAAGGCCTGAAAAGTGCTTTAACATAGATATACTGTGGCATATTTATCAAGCTCCGAATGGAGCTTGATGCCCCGTGTTTCTGGCGAGCCTGCAGAAACAGCAGTTATGAAGCAGCGGTCACAAAGACAGACATCGCCGGAAATCAACCCGATCGAGTACGATCTGGTTGATTGACACCCCCATGCTGGAGGCCTATTGGCCGCGAGTCTGCAGGGGGTGGCGTTGCACCAGCAGCTCTTGTGAGCTGCTGGTGCAATGCTGAAT
This sequence comes from Bombina bombina, assembly GCF_027579735.1. Lineage (NCBI taxonomy): Eukaryota > Metazoa > Chordata > Amphibia > Anura > Bombinatoridae > Bombina > Bombina bombina. Next base: position 1,014,159,957 of record NC_069500.1, read on the forward strand.
ACGGCGAGCGTATTGCTCGGCCGTATTCAGCGAGGTCTGTCGGATCAGGTCCGACAGATCTTGATAAATAGAGGCCACTATATATGTATATGTGTATTTGTGTGTATGTATATATATATGTATATATGTATGTATGTGTGTACATGTGTATTTATATGTGTATAGTTGTATTTACAGACATATAAACACACACATATATATACATATATATATATATATATATATATATATATATATATAATATATATAAGTGCATTGGAGCCCTTAGCAGTTAAGTAGCTGAAAACATGTAAAAGCATATTTATGCAATATTCATAGTTAATAAAGTGTTAAACTATGTATTTAATATAATTATTTTTACATTCCAATGTTCTTCACATAAGGGAATATGTTTTAAGTATTTTAAAATAGATATTCCTATATATATATCTGTATATATTTATGCGTATATATATATATATAATCATTTTATATATATATATATATATATATATATATATATATATATATATATATATATATATATATATATCTCCTTAAAAACATCATATATGTATAGAAATATGTATTTATGAATAAATAGAACATATTTTTCTATGTGAAGAACATTGGAATGGGAAATGTTAATATTTCATGTCAGGTTAGTTTTTTTACACTTTTACCGCTCCATTGAAATCTATGGGGTAATACGTTAACACGATCACAATATTTGAACTTTGGACTTCAACTTTTTGCGCACTTCTGGTTAGTGCTCATGAGAAAACTTTTTACTTTCAACTTGTAATAGACGTGCTATCAGACATGCGCAAAAAAGCCTCCATCTAGTGAAGTTAACGTGCGTGTGGGAGTGCAAAGTACTATTCCAGTCCATTCGTAACCTAGCCCTTAGAGAGCAATAAGAATGCCTAGTTATCTTGTGCTATTTAAGTGGCATAAACTTCACCAATGCATTCAGCAGTATTCCAATCCATCAGGGTCACTTTTTAAAAACTTCACATGATTTTTTTACTTTTCTATTTTACAACCTTGAACATTATCTTAGCTGTTCACAAGGTTTGCTTTAAATGTTAACCTTCTTTATACTCACATATCATTTAACACCTTTGTTTCCTGATTTAATACAATCTAAAATATAGCTCAAATAACACTTTCAAACTTTTCAATTATTTAAATGAAGTCATCAAAATGTTCATTTATAATTATAATGAAGTGTTTTAACATTTAAAAAAAAATGATAATATACAAAATGATATGAAATCTTAATTATATACTTTATGAATTAATATTATTCATAAAGTGAAAACCTGTATTCAAACACATTAGGCAGTTATTATCAATATTAAATTAATTACCCACCATGTTTAAATTTCACATCGTCCCTGGATGTTTTGCATCTGTGTTGGCTCTCAGAAGTCCCCATAAACCCTTAATAAAAAGCCTGCTTTATAAAAAATAAAAAATAAATATGTATTTAATGAATCTGGGTTATGGGAGACATTTTATTTATGTTATATTTGAATACAAAATTAAGACAGCTTAATTAACTTGAAAAAGTAGAAACAAATACTAAGAATCAGAACAAGAAACCCTTCTCCCACATTTATTCTCAGCAGAAGCACACATCTTAAAGGGACATTAAACCCAAAAAAATTATTTCATGATTCAGATAGAGAATACAATTTTAAACAGCATCCCAATTTACTTCTATTATCTAATTTTCTTCATTCTTTAGATTTCCTTTGTTGAAAAAATAGCAATGCACATGGGTGAGCCAATCACAAAAGGCATCTATGTGTAGCCACCAATCAGCAGCTACGGAGCCTCTCTAGATATGCTTTTCAGTAAAGGATATCAAGAGAATTAAGCAAATTAGATAATAGAAGTAAATTAGAAAGTTGTTTAAAATTGTATGCTCTTTCTAAATCATGAAAGAAAAAATGTGAGTTTCATGTCCCTTTAACTGTAATGTTTAAGACGTGTAAATAGAATGCTACATATAAGTTCTCAGAAGACATGCCAACTACAGCTGTCCAAGAATAAGAGACTGTCCTTGTAGAATAAACGATATACCCAGGTGGCACATATACCTGATAATGCATCAAACAATAACTATGGAAATAGTAGTAATTGCCACCATACAACTGTACTTTGTAAACCACTAGTAGCCTATGGGTTTTTTCGATTCAAGACAGATAGCCTTTCTTATTTACTGGCTTTTTATTGGGGCAGTATGATTGAAGATCGACTTTAAGCAAAAAAATAATTAATATGAAGAACAGCATAGAGCTTGAGTTTATATGCTAATCTGGTTGAAGTAATAACCAAAGATTCTAAAGTGACTATGCAGAACTGTCTCAGAACTAGAGATCATCCAGTACTTGGAGCAAATTGAATGAATTTCTTGTTGTAAAGAGTGTTAAGGAGAGAGATTGTAATATATGCTTAAATGGCTGGTTTCTTTTCTTATATTTTTTACAGTTCTTAGGAAGAAACCTATAATTTTCCTCTCCAGAGTGTTTGGAAAGCATACACTTAAGGCGTTGGTCAAACTGCATGTTAGTTTCAAAGAGTAAGCTGCAAATATTTGTCTTGGAGCCAGCATCTGTTATCCAATATCTCAACCATTAATTGAATGACTTTCTTTTACATTCATTTTGGGGGGGGGGGGAAGTGACCGTTTCCCTTAGCTACCTCAGGTTCAACTGATAAGAATGAAAAAAAAAACAGTAGTCGTGATGACGTCAGCATAAAGTTTCTATTTTCTATCTCATGTAATATTGGTTCAAGAAAACAATTAGTAAAATCACAGATTATTTTGCAATTGTATTGAGCTTTACTAAGACAAAACAGTAGAGATACATGCAAAGGCTTATTCTTACACATTTATATCACATTATGCACAAACTTGCTATCCCTTTTTAGTAAAATAAAACAAACTATATTTCCTGGAAAAGGTGCGGAATAGCTAATTGTGGGGATTTTACTTCTGATGACATCCAAACATAGAGTGAAAGGGATAAATGTATGTGTGTGTGGTGTTGTACTTATAAGGAGGACCGTTGTACACCCACTAATATGAGCATAACTCTTTGTTTCAGCAGCGGATCTTGTTGACACCCCTAATTGTCCCCTAGCGTGGTAAATGCATGGGAGCAAATTCCTTTATTTTCTAATTCCACGCTGTCCCATTCAGCAGACTATGTATTCATATGCCAAAAGATTTTATTTGTGGAAGTGAGCTGCCTGACTTTTTGACTTTGAGTGTGTATGGGCCTGTTCTTATCTATTAACTGTGGAGTGTAGACACAGACACATATATTAACATCATTTTAACAAAGCATTTACACAATTACTTGATATCATCATGACCACTACGCATTTCAATATCAACTAAAACAAACCAATTGAGGGGGCGTCCAAGTGGTAATATTGAAATAAATATTTAAACAAATATTTAAACAGATATAACAGATCTTATCTCCATGAGGAATACAAACAATACAAACAGTTATGCAATAATAGTTCCAAAGGAATCCGTGCTCTGCACTATTCACAGGGCCTCGATGAATATCAAGGTATAGTGGCCCACACTTTGTTTCTGCTTTTTTTTTTAAGTGTATTTTACTACAGCGATTGCCTACTGGTGATGGCACGAGGGCCACATGCAGTCCTCTGCACTTTTTTTTTTGCCTTTGAGCAAGGAATCTGTACCATAGTCTTTGTGGCCCTAAGAAAAAGTGGAACTAAAAATGTGTGCTTTGGGTTTTCCGCAACTCAAAAAAACCTTCTGGGGGGGAAGGTGCTCTCCAACCTTACCTAAATCTGTGCATTCATAGTAAATATTATTTCTAATATATATGTGGCCCTTGATTAAGCTGCAGCTTCCATGTGTTAGGAAGTCACATCACTGCTTTACTGTGTTTCTGTGAGCTTGTCTATTTTACTGACATATAAATGAACAAACAAGCAAAATACTGTCTAGCTTTAAACAACTCTAGCTCCCCCTCCCTTATTGCCCATCAACACATCATCAAAAAAAGCTTTCCTAACAGTCTCTCTAGTTCCTGTTATTTACAGCAACCTTTCCCTAAAGCTCAAATGTCAGTTTGTAGTGAGTTGGGTTAATAAAATAACCTAGGAATTTGTGAAACTGGAGTGGTTGTTAGAGAATCACTTAGTGATCATCTCTTTCTCTTGTAGGGAAAGTATTTGATCTACCGTTGTGTTCACAATCTTTTCTCATATTTCATATGCCTTCACGCCCTCACTCCCTTGTGCCAATTAATTATGTGATACACTTCCCGTTTCTAGAATCTATTGACTCACATATCCCCTCCCTCACCACAGCCACGTTCCATATATTGCACATACCCCATGCCGGGTTTCCCATATCACTCTTCCTTACTATGCAGTCCAGCTCAGCACACCTGACCTCAGCATCTGCCTCTGCCATTCACATTTAGTATCACAGGGCACCAAAGTATAGCGACTAGAAGGAACAGAATTTTAACTGTTTGGATTCTAAGGAGGACTAAATTGTGTTGCAATGTAATGTGTGAAACACTCTCTGGGAAGCAAAGAGACAAGTGTTTCTGAGAAAGGTCCAATTCTTAGCATATCTCATCTCATAGATACAACAACAATATTGAAGCAGGAGCTGTTTTGAATACAGGCACTGAATGTTAGAGAGGTCAATACTGTTAATTTTATGGTTTACTTACATTTGTGAGCCTTCAGTGACAAAGCAAATATCTGATGTTTTATTAGTAAACCTTATTTTGCCTTTCATCTTTTTATTTATCTGAATTGGATTTGCCTCCAAAAATATTTTATTTACCATTTTTTATGCTGCAGAATAATAATAGATCCTGTAGATAATATGGTGCAAAATGAGAGCAAATTGAAACTGAAATATTGTACAACCGATGTTTAAGGTGAAAATAAGTATCTTTCTCTTTTCATTTCCATTATTTAACTGGTTATATATTTATTTGTTTGCTTTTTTTAATGATTTAATATTATAGTTAAGCCAGAAGGTGGCAGTATACACCACTTGATTGAGCTATATAATACAGAATTGTCCTCATGCAAACTCTGGTTTTATATACAGCCAGATTGTAACTAGACAAGTAGATATCATTAGTATTACAGAGAAGTTTTGAGTGTACTGCAACTGATTTATATTTAATCCATATTTATTGTTGTATTTGTATGTTTACAGTTGCATTACTTGGTTTTATGTTGTAACATTACAAAACAGATATGAAAGGCTCTTATCTAACTTTAGTATCTTTGTTATGAACCCAGACTCACCTGATTTTCAAGGATACTCACATAAGTGACACATTCAAAAACTACCAAAACAATGGAAATAATTATATCAGCTACAATTCAAGCTTAAGAAACTTTTATCAAATTTGCTTTGTTCTTGTGGTATTCTTTGTTGGAGAGATACCTAGGTAGGTAGCGTGCATGTCTAGAGCACTAAATGATAGGAAAAAATGCTGCCATCTAGTGTTTTTGTAAATGTATAACATTCTTGAAAAACTGTTGCCATTGAACTGCAGACACATGCATGCTCCTAAGCTTACCTCCCTGATTTTCAAAAATGGATACCAAGAGAATGAAGAAAATTTGATAATAGAAATAAATTAGCAAATTGTTAAAAATTGCATGATCTATCTGAATCATGAAAGAACATTTTTGGGTTTCATGTCCCTTTCATTAATTTGGTGCAGACCCTTAGAGAACCAATTTAGAGAACCAATTTATACAGTTTAATCCTTGCATACAGAACATTTTACAAAATGAAACAAAAATATACTTAGCTGATGCCTTTGTTTGCTACACATTTGCTTTAGTTTAGACAAGTGTCAGTATTTGTTGGTATTGTTTTGCAAGGTTGTAGATGTGTTATTGAGCACACAAATAGCATCACCACAATTTTACAGAGCTGTCATACTGCAAGATAGTATAACACTATTTAAAGGGATACTAAACCCCAATTTTTTCTTTCATGATTCAGATAAAGATATAGTGCTGCGGAATCTGTTGGCGCTCTACAAATAACCGATAATAATGATAATAATAATAATAATAAAGTATGCAATTTGAAGCAACTTTCTAATTTACTCCTATTATCAATTTGTCTTTGTTCTCTTGCTATCTTTATTTGAAAAAGCAGGAATGTAAGCTAAGAAACCGGCCAATTTTTGGTTCAGCACCTGGGTTGCGCTTGCTGATTGGTGGCTAGCTCTTAAGCTTTACATTCCTGATTTTTCAAATAAAGATAGCAAGAGAACAAAAAGAAAGAACATTTGATTATAGGAGTAAATTAGAAGGTTGCTTCAAATTGCTCTATCTGAATTATGAAAGAAAAAATTTGGGTTTAGTATCACTTTAATAATAAAAAAAACATTGTGCCCATCTCAGAAATCTGAAACAGCTTTATACCTATTTTCTAATGTGGTTATTAATGATAAAGATAAATAATTGTATAGTTCAAAGTGCATTCATCTTCTATATGCAACAGTGCTGTATTTTCTAAAATAGGATCATTTGAAAATACATTTGCAATACATTCTTTGCAACCTTTGACTATTTTTTCTAAAGTATTAAGGGTAAGAATAAAATGTAAAACAAAACAATCCTGTCGACAAAGTTACGTTTGGTAACAAAAACAATATTTATGATGCAAATTCTCCTAGAGCATCTGATTCTGAAAAGTAGAGATTAAAAAGTGTCAAATAAAATAATCTTCCAAAAACACTCACAGGCCCATTTATCAAGCTCCGTACGGAGCTTGAAGGGCCGTGTTTCTGGCGAGTCTTCAGACTCGCCAGAAACACAAGTTATGAAGCAGCGGTCTAAAGACCGCTGCTCCATAACCCTGTCCGTCTGCTCTGAACAGGCGGACAGGAATCGCCGGACATCAACCCGATCGAATACGATCGGGTTGATTGACAGCTCCCTGCTGGTGGCCGATTGGCCGCGAGTCAGCAGGGGGCGGCGTTGCACCAGCAGCTCTTGTGAGCTGCTGGTGCAATGTTAAATGCGGAGAGCGTATTGCTCTCCGCATTTAGCGAGGTCTTGCGGACCTGATCCGCAGTGTCGGATCAGGTCCGCAAGCCCTTTGATAAATGGGCCTGTCAGAATACATGTAAAGAGAAGGAAGCAACTTGTATATTATAGTGCATTTCCTTCTGACAGCACATTTTTACATCACTACATATGTAAATTAAAGAGACATGAAATACAAAATGAAACGTTCATGATTCAGATAGAGCGATTTACTTCTCTTATCAAATTTGCTTTGTTCTTTTGATATCCTTTGTTAAGAATAAACCTAGGTAAGCAGATAGATGCTTAGGAGCAGACACGTGTCTTTAGCAGTCTATAGCAGAAGTGTTTGAATCTATGTCTTCTAGCATTGTTATACACTGATGCCAGATGGCTAAAGACCCGTGCACACTCCAACCACAACTTTTTCACAAAAGCTATAGAGATGCTTATGTCCCTTTAACTATTTGATCACTTTATGTAACACTGTGTTTCTGATTAGTAAATCCAAAATGTTTATCAGCCAGTTATACAGGGGGTAGTCTTCCCAGCACCCTGCAGTGCTTCTGGTGACTGTTTTTATACCTTTTCTTGCATTCCCTTTTTACTTCTAAAACAATACCCAGAAAACCATTATATAAACTGTATGTCCCCAACTGTTGTGTTCATTAGAATAAAATAATATTGGACCAAAATATAAAATTTAAGCAATATATAATGTTTCATGTGTATTTAACACATTGGTAGCTGAGAGCGAATTACATCACTGTAACAAATTGACTGTATTTGGGACAAAGTCCCTTTAAGGTTAAATAAAATATCACATGAAGGGAAAACTATCACCCACTCACCAAATGAAAGCAAATAATTGCAATTAGAACAGTCCAACTGTTCTGGAAATCTGTCTACTAAATATGAAGAATATTCTGTTACTTGGCCACTTATCTCAAGTGCTTGATTATGACAGTGCATGTTACAAGCAGGAAAGGAGCACTTGATTGCCGAGCACCTGTTCTTTTAGCATTTTATAAAAATGCAGAAATAGTGCATTCCTTGTTAACTGCACATCCCTTACACAGTGCTTATGTAGGGAGCAGCAGGGAGTGCTGGGAAAAAAACTGCTACTAATATGACTAAAATAGCAAAGTGATTAGATATAGCAGAAGCATAGCCAACAGCTTTCCTTTAGTTGTTTAAAAAAGAAATAAAGCCTATATTCTTTTAGCATTACACTGTCAAGCATTGAAATGTACTTATTATTGTGCAACCTAAACATGTTTCTCTCTCTCTATATATAGATAGATAGATAGATAGATAGATAGATAGATAGATAGATATGTATATGCACACAAATTATAATTGTATCTTGTAAAATAGAATTTATGGTCCCATTTGATTTCTTACCTAAATAGACAGTAATCTCAAATCATGTACTTGACATGGAAAAGGTAAAGTTAACGCTGTATAAGTTTACACTGAAACTGAAAAGACATGTTTATGTACAAACGATCCCTAGAGACAGATTGCTCACTTGCTAGGGAGTAGTTTCAGCCTGGACAACATGATACAAAAACAAAATATGTTCCATCTAAACGAGACTGTTTCAAATGTGTTAAAGTGCTTTGATATTTGACCCTGTACTGAACAAACCAACGTTTTTATGTTAGAGTGCCAGATGCACATAATCAGGCACTTCCTATTAGTTAAAACAGTTTTTACATCACCTTTTTTTCATACAAAGAATATTCTTTAGCATGTTTAACAGTTACTCTTTTAAATACATCATAGGGAAAAAAAATAGTATTGTTCTTTTCAGAAACCAAAAATCTGTAATTCATTTTAAAATACTGTCCCTTTAAGTGTTGAGTGATGTACTAATAAACTGTACTTCTCAGTTGTCATAAGGTAAAGCTGTGTTATTCTTTATTTCACTAGTTCTGATTATCTAACAGCCCAGCTCTACAACACAGCGTCCTTTTCTTCATTGCTTTTACTTCCTACCTGTGTAAAGTGCTGAGTGCATATGTTTGTTGCAGATAAATAATGCTTTGTTTTTTTGAGATTTTCTTTATACAGATGTAAACATTTTTTCTTTCAATAAATATTTCTAAAGTTAGTTCCCCAAAAAATGAAAACCAAATTCCGTTATGTCCCTTCCATATCATAGTCTATTCATATGAAAGTTTTGTTTTTTACAGCCAAATAATAATAGCAGTAGTTGTTTTGTAGGAAAACCTAGACTAAAAGGGTTGGGCAGTGCACGGTGTAGTTTCAGTTGGCATCCAGCCAGGTCATTTTTACCATTTATATTGCTCTTTATCTGCAGAGGGTAGAAAGAAGTAACCTTGTTAATGATTAACTTGTTCTGTATACATTGCTAAAGGAACACTCCAGTTAAATGTATCAGTGTATTTAAGTTTTACATTTGAGCATTTTTTTAAATGTTTCTAGTAAAAATGCTATTGTAATTGTGTTGTACTTGACATGTTTGTAAAACTTTAGCAAATTACAGAACTGTCTATGTGACAACAAACCTTGCACATATATGGTAGAATTAATAGTTGTATTTTGGTTGTGTTGTATACCATATTTTAGGGTAGCCACCTCAGCCATGTTTTCCTGGACACTTATAAGTTACACATGCTTCAGGGTGTGCAGCAACAAGCATGTATTGTGTTTCTGGACAGCACTATTCATATACATTATACATATTCCTCCCTGCACACCCTGCAGCATGTGTAACTTATAAGTGTCCATGGCTGAGGTGGCAACGCTGCCATATTTAACAAATATTTATAACTCATGATTGTTAGTTAGCAACATATTAGTCACTACAAACCCAAAATATTAGCTTTTTTCACTTTTATTATTATATAATTATTGAAATTGTCTGAGAGTAGTTTGCTTGCGTTGTAAATTAGGATAAGCTCTAAAAATATCTAAAAAGCTAAAACTTCTTCTTCGCTACCTCAGAAGTGGTGAGATCAATCACCCCGACACTTTCTTGTTCCGGGTGATTGACATGCCCTGCTCCAGCACAATTTGTTGTGCCAGTACAGGGGGTGGCATTGCACAAAATATTTCCAGCCATTACAAGTGGCTGGTTATTTCTACCATGAGTTCACGGAAGCAATAAATGCTCAGAAAATTAACCAGAGATCAGATCTCTGGTTCATTTTCTAAATGTCCCACAATTGCCCCCAAATTTTAGATTAGTATTATTTATTAAAAAATAAAAGTAATAGCATCTTTATTTTTTAATAAACTAACTGCAAAAAGCAGTTATGAGGGTTTAAAGTTGGCGGGTACCGGTAGTTAGAAAACAAAAATCACAGAAAAGGGCTTTGTTTACATTGCGGTCTATGGGGACTGCGTGTTCTCTATAAATATATATATATAAATATTATATAAATATATATATATATAAAAATATATGTATACTGTATATATTTATGTGTTAATATGTGTATATACCAAGAAACGAAAAGAGTACAAATACAGCACCATCCGAAATACAAAATATCAAATGTGTGCCTGTATAGAATACAAGTCACTGCTGTTAACGAGTCACTATATATCCACTGTATATGGAAAAATATCAGAACTACACAGCAACAAGTCAGTCCAAAATATCCTGCAGAGTTCCCAGCTGATAGAAGTTCAATAAGGATAGTCATAAGATGTCACCTCAAGCCTATGAGGTAAGATCAGCGTCTTAGGGGAGGAAGTCATTATCCACACCGACTGCCTTCGCTATTCTGAGTAGAACGCCCAGCTTTCTGCTTGAATCTCAAACATATGTTTTGAGGGTTACTCTTGTGTTTTAAAGAAAAACAGAGGATACCAACATAGGGGTAGATTTATCATACCTGGACGGACATTATAAGCTATAGCGAATCATGTCCGCCCTGCCTCAGCATTTAACATTGCACAAACATTTCTGGTGAAATGCTGGTGCAATGTGGCCCCCTGCACATTCACGATCAATCGGCTGCTAGCAGGGGGTGTCAATCATCCAGATCGTATCTGATCGGGAGGATTGCAGTCCGCCACCTCAGAACTGGCGGACGAGTTAAGGAGCAGCGGTCTTAAGACTGCTGCTTCTTAAAGGGACAGTCAACACCATAATTTTTGTTGTTTAAAAAGATAATCCCTTTATTTACCATTCCCCGGTTTTGCATAACCAACACTGTTATATTAATATACGTTTTACCTCTGTGCTTACCTTGTATCTAAGCACCTTCTGACAGCCCCCTGATCACATGACATTTTATTTATTATCTATTGACTTTCAATTTAGCCAATTAGTGCAGTGTCTGCCACAAGCCTTGGGCGTGATTACAATATTATCTATATGGTTTACATGAACTAGCTCTCCCCTTTTGTGAAAAGCAAATAAAAAAGCATGTGATAAGAGGTGGCCTTCTAGTGCTTAGAAATGATCATATGAGCCTTCCTAGGTTCAGCTTTCAACTAAGAATACCAAGAGAACAAAGCAAAATTGTTGATAAAAGTAAATTGGAAAGTTGTTTAAAATTAAATGCCCGATTTGAAATATTTTTTTTTTTTTGGACTTGACTGTCCCTTTAAATCCTGTTTCCGGCGAGCCACAAGGCTCGCACGGAGTAGCAGCATCTGCTTCTTGATAAATGTACCTCATAGTGTTTACTGTTTTAAAGCAAAGCTTAAGTGCAATGCAATGTCACGTTTGCATTGCACCTAACTTGTAATATCTGCGCACATTTGCGTGCGCTGGTATTACTAAGTGGAGCCCAAATATCGCTTCACAGAAGCAATATTTTGCACTCAACTTGTAAATCTAGCCCACTGTGCTTTTATTATGTAAGGAAGCCAATTTAATAATTTTAGTGAAATTTATGTTTAATTTAAGTGATTGGATCATTACTGTGTGTGTGTGTGTGTGTGTGTGTAAATGTGTGTGTGTAAATGTATGTGTGTAAATGTATGTATGTGTGTGTAAATGTATGTGTGTGTGTGTGTGTTTGTAAATGTATGTGCATTTGTGTTTGTAAATGTATGTGCGTGTGTGTGTGCGTAAATGTGTGTGTGTAAATGTATGTGTGTGTGTGTTTGTAAATGTATGTGTGCGTGTAAGTGTGTGTGTGTAAATGTATGTGTGTGTGTGTTTGTAAATGTGTGTGTGTAAATGTATGTGTGTGTGTGTTTGTAAATGTATGTGTGTGTGCGTGTAAGTGTGTGTGTGTAAATGTATGTGTGTGTGTGTTTGTAAATGTATGTGTATGTGTGTGTGTGTGTGTGTAAATGTGTGTGTGTAAATGTATGTGCGTGTGTGTTTGTAAATGTATGTGCGTGTGTGTGTGTAAATGTGTGTGTGTAAATGTATGTGCGTGTGTGTTTGTAAATGTATGTGTATGTGTGTGTGTGTGTGTGTAAATGTGTGTGTGTGTGTGTAAATGTGTGTGTGTGTGTGTGTAAGTGTGTGTGTGTAAATGTATGTGTGTGTGTTTGTAAATGTATGTGTATGCGTGTGTGTGTGTAAATGTGTGTGTGTAAATGTATGTGTGTGTGTGTTTGTTTGTAAATGTATGTGTGTGTGTGTGCGTGTAAGTGTGTGTGTGTAAATGTATGTGCGTGTGTGTGTGCGTAAATGTGTGTGTGTAAATGTATGTGTGTGTGTGTTTGTAAATGTATGTGTGTGTGTGTGCGTGTAAGTGTGTGTGTGTAAATGTATGTGTGTGTGTGTGTGTTTGTAAATGTATGTGTATGTGTGTGTGCGTGTAAGTGTGTGTGTGTAAATGTATGTGCGTGTGTGTTTGTAAATGTATGTGTATGTGTGTGTGTGTGTAAATGTATGTGCGTGTGTGTTTGTAAATGTATGTGCGTGTGTGTGTGTGTGTGTGTAAATGTGTGTGTGTAAATGTATGTGCGTGTGTGTTTGTAAATGTATGTGTATGTGTGTGTGTGTGTGTGTAAATGTGTGTGTGTGTGTGTGTAAATGTATGTGTGTGTGTGTTTGTAAATGTATGTGTGTGTGTGTGTGTAAATGTGTGTGTGTAAATGTATGTGCGTGTGTGTTTGTAAATGTATGTGTGTGTGTGTGTGTGTGTGTGTAAATGTGTGTGTGTAAATGTATGTGCGTGTGTGTTTGTAAATGTATGTGTATGTGTGTGTGTGTGTGTGTAAATGTGTGTGTGTAAATGTATGTGTGTGTGTGTGTGTGTGTGTAAGTGTGTGTGTGTAAATGTATGTGTGTGTGTTTGTAAATGTATGTGTATGCGTGTGTGTGTGTAAATGTGTGTGTGTAAATGTATGTGTGTGTGTGTTTGTTTGTAAATGTATGTGCGTGTGTGTTTGTGTAAATGTGTGTGTGTAAATGTATGTGTGTGTGTGTTTGTAAATGTATGTGTGTGTGTGTGTAAATGTATGTGTGTGTGTGTTTGTAAATGTATGTGTGTGTGTGTTTGTAAATGTATGTGTATGTGTGTGTGTGTGTAAATGTATGTGTGTGTGTGTTTGTAAATGTATGTGTGTGTGTGTTTGTAAATGTATGTGTATGTGTGTGTGTGTGTGTAAATGTATGTGTGTGTGTGTATGTTTGTAAATGTATGTGCGTGTGTGTGTAAATGTATGTGTGTGTGTGTAAATGTATGTGTGTGTGTGTTTGGAAATGTATGTGTGTGTGTGTGTAAATGTAAGTGTGTAAATGTATGTGTGTGTGTGTGTAAATGTGTGTGTGTAAGTGTGTGTGTGTGTTTGTAAATGTGTGTGTGTGTGTGTGTGTGTGTTTGGAAATGTATGTGTGTGTGTGTAAATGTATGTGTGTAAATTTATGTGTGTGTGTGTGTGTAAATGTATGTGTATGTGTAAATGTATGTGTGTGTGTGTGAATATGTGTGCTTGTGTGGTATATCCAGTAGTGATTTATTTTGCGTATCACTATAGTTTATGATACAGGAATATTGTGCGCATGCGCAGTGATTATATTGTAAAACATGGATTCCCAACCTAAGGACCTCAGTGTTATCATCTTTGCAACCAGATTTTTTTTAAAAAACATTTTTAATTAAAGGGACATTGTACACTAGATTATACATAATTGTTTTGTAAATGATCCATTTATATAGCCCATCTGGGAGTTTTTTTGTAACAATGTGTATAGACATGTGAACACTCCTAATCTCCTATCAGCCTACCTAGATTTATTCTTCAACAAAGAATACCTGGAGAACAAAGCAAATAGAAGTAAATTGGAAAGCTGTTAAAAATGACATGCTCTTTCTGAATCATCAAATTTTAATTTTGAGTCTGCTGTCTCTTTAACACCTTTACCCAAAACGACGTGTGTATATATATATATATATATATATATGTGTGTGTGGTACTTTGGCTATCGTACCGCACCACATATATATATACTGTATATATATATGTCGTCGCTTCAGGATGCTCCAGCGATCTCAGCTGTTAAGTTACAGCCGAGATCTGGAGCTCCTGAAGCTTCAGGCATCTCCCGCATATGGAGCCGGAGCGCGATCGGTGCTCCGCCTCCATGTGAGGGCAGATGCCTGATCGTAACAGACGGTGACACTGTGTGTGTCACTATCTGTAACGATCTTCTGCTGGAGCCGGTGGAAGGTGTGGGCAGGAGGCGGGAGGAGGTCGGGCGGCCCAGCAGCGGAGGCAGGAGGGATTGGGTGGAAGTGGGAGGGGCTCTACGCTGGAGGAATTTTTTTTAAAGGGACAGGGAGGGATGGGGCAGCTACACTAGGGAAAAGGGGGGAGAGGGCCCTAAAATAAAGATAGTGAGGACACTACGCTACGGAAAAGTAAAAAAATAAAATATATATATATATATATATAATTTAAAAAACAAACAAAAAATTTTTTTTTTCAAGCACTGGCAGATAGATGGTGACAATAGTTAGGGCAGGGGAAGTTTTTAGGGGGGATCAGGGAGGTGTTAGGGTTAGGGTAATCTTACACTGCAAAAAAAATAAAAATATATATATAAAAAAAACTTTTTTATTTTGTTTATTGTAGACTCTCTGCCAGTACCTAAAGGGACAGTATCCACTTTACCTGCTGGAGTGTATTAAATTGTTTACAAGTATTTCCATTACCCTTATACTGGCATTTTAATTAATTTAGCATGTGATAACCCCACCCATCGTGAAAGTTTTTGGCCTCAGGGCCAAGCTGTGTTAACACAGCCAGTAGAATAAATTATACTCCCAGTGGGTTACAGAAAAGATAGGTAATACAATGTTAATGTTCCATTGTTCTCTCCAAGTATTGGTATTAGTAATTGGTTTATGGACAGATATAAGATAAAAAAAGCATGTATATGTACACAATGTGATAAAGCAATGAGATATGATTATACTTACAAGCTCAACCCATTTTGACTTCAAAACACAAAATCAGCTAATTCATATACACAAATAAATCTTAAAAAGCAAATCCCATATTTTTTATACTCTGCAGCTGGTAAAAAAGTAATTGTAAACACATTAATGGAAAAACAATTTTATTATATACTGTCCCTTTAAGATGGTGGTGACCGGTGGGGGAGGGAAGAGAGCTGTTTGGGAGGGAACAGGTAGGAATCAGGGGGTGGGGAGTGTCATGTTGGAGACTAATCTCTACACTAAAGCTAAGATTAACCTTTTAAGCTACCTAATTAAGCCCTTCACTGCCAGGAACAATTGAAGTGTGGTGCCCAGCTGCAATTGACAGCCTTCTAATTACCAAAAAGCAATGGCCAAGCCATATATGTCTGCTATTTCTGAACAAAGGGCATCGCAGAGAAACTTTTACAAACATTAGTGCCATGATTGCACAAGCAGTATGTAAATAATTTCTGTGAGAAACCCAAAGTTTGTGAAAAAAGTACAATTTTTTTTTTTTTTGATGGCAGTTGGCGGTGAAATGGTAGCAAGAAATATAACAAAATGGGCTAGATCGATATCTTGGGTTGTCTACTTAAAAGAAATATAAAGTTTTGATAGGTAAATAAAAAAAAAAACAAAGCTCTATTTCTGTTTAAATAGAGTGGTAACAAAATTGCTAAAAATGCTCTGGTGTTTTGGCCAAGTTTTTGTCTGGAAGCTCCGGTAGTAAAAGGGTTAAGCTAAAGGAGCACAAACTATTAGGTTTATAACCTAACACAGATGGTAGATCAAACTACTGAAACAATCCAGGTTTGTTTCCAACTCGAATACAATAACTAAGAGGACAGAACAGTCTGCTTTTGCCTTTCAACATACTGGCACAGCTCTAACAGATTGTCTTATAGAAATCATTTTGGAAGTTTTTTCAGGCGCTTCACTTTACTGAATCAATTTATAAAAAGCAGACACTTTATTTAATAATTAAAAAAGTATAAAAGTACGGTTATAGTCATCTAATGAATGGATCTCTTTCAGTTTTGTCTGGGAGACAGATGTAGATAGAGGTCTTTTATTGCATTTTTAAAAATGTCAATTATTTTTTGTATTCTACATACTAAAAATCATGTTATATTTTCATTCTGGAACATTTGTTGTGTGTGTGTGAGAGAGCAGCAGGATTCATATTTACATATATAGATTTCAAAGCTAAATTTGCATGGGGCTAAACACATAGAAGGGGTTGATTAAAATTATTTAGAAAAACAAATCAATAGATTTACCTACAAATATCACCACCACCACATGCTTTAATTGTGACTTTCTGTAGAAAATCATTATAAGTCTTTCTAAAGGATTGAGATTGACCCCATAGTGATATGCAATCAATAGCACAGTAATAAAATAAATCCAACACACTAGAGCACTTTCTTTTCTGAGTTTTAAATATTTTGGCTTTGACCGCAGTTCAACGTTAACACTCCATAATGATTGTTACGGATATTTTAAACATTTATTGTATTGTGTGTACAATTATACTCATTTCATTCTACATAGTTGCCAACTGTCCTGTTTTTTCCAGGACAGTCTCATTCTTTGGCTTCCTGTCCCTGCCTTTTAGTTGTCCCTTGTTCAGTTCAGTCTCTATACAGTTTATGAATGTTGGGTGCAGTGTAGTACTCCCACCACAGAGTGGCATTAGTCTCATTGCTTACAGTATGTTTTTTCTGCAGCTTTCTGTGGTCTTTTGTCGGGAACAAAAGCCAGTCATCTCAATAGTGTTGCACAATTTGTAAAGTGTCATTTCTCAATGAATATACTGAGGCTTTGCTTACCAAAGGCTTAAAGGGCCACTGTAAGTAAATATTTTCTATGCCTGTTACTAACTAACTACCCCAAATACGCTTTTTATCAATAGCATTTCATTAACATATCTCTACCGTATATCAGAAATCTTGTCTGCAAATTTAATTGTTTTCCAAACCCACTCCGTGGGTATCCTTTGCTCTGTACCAATCCGTTTACAATACCTAGGTTTCAAAATGGCGCTTTATACACAAAGTTCTTGGTTTAAGTATTTTGAACATGCAGTGCTGAAAATAGTGGGCAGGATAATGTGACATCATCGGCGAATAAAAGATATAACTTTTAGAACGTTATGAAACTTCGTTTTGGAGAAAATATAGGTCAGTAGGTTTTAATTAATGTTTATTAACTTTAATATGTTAGTTGTTTAGCTTAAAAATTATAACAGAAAGTAATCCTTTAAGATATCAGACTTTTCATGTGCTGGGAATGGAATTCTCAAGACATAAAAAAAAAAATCCAGATTTACTGGAGCATTTATTGGTCTATTGCTCACAATCATTGCTGAAGCACAGATCAAAAAATGAATACCCCATAAAATGCCATCTACTTGTGAAACTTTCAGTAGTGTTTTAGGAAATCCTTAATATATCTACACATATTATTGTCAGGAGCCCCAAGACAGCAGTTAGCAGGTTAAACATATTGTGGTAATATAACTGTTTAACTGTTTAACCCCTTAATGACCGAGGACATTCCAGGCACATCCTACAAAAAACAGTCCTTAATGATCAAGGACGTGCCTGGCACATCCTCAGGGGTTTCAAGCGCTGGAAGCGATCGTGATCGCTTCAAGTCACTTTCAGGGTATTGCAGTGATGCCTCGATAATGAGGCATCCTGCAATACCCTTTTTTTACCCACTGATGCAGAAAGAGACACTCTGTAGCCCTCTCTGCATTCGCCAGCGATGGTGCCAATCGTTGGTGGGTGGGAGCCATAGCAGGGAGGCAGATGGGCAGCCCATCACTAGAGGGAGTTCCGGTTAGGCCGGATGATGGGGCCGGGAGCATGCACGGGGGGGGGGAGTAAGCTAGCGAGCACATGCACGTGGTAGCAGATGGGACTGGGACCGCTATGAAAATAAATGTAAATAAATGTTGGCAACTAAATGGAAGAAAATTAATTTTAGGAAAGGAATATAGGAGGGGGAGGGGTAGGGTATTGAGGGGGGCAGCTACACTACAGAAACTTGACAATTTGTACAAAAAATAAATAAAAAACTATTTTATTTCAGCAAACTGAATACTTACAGACAGCTGCCAGTACCCAAGATGGCACCAAATAGGTAGAGGGGAGGGTTAGAGAGCTGTTTGGGGGATCAGGTAGGTTGGGGGCTAAGGGGGGTTCCAAATTGAATTAAAAAAACGTTTATTTTAGTACTGGCAGACTTTCTGCCAGTACTTAAGATGGCGGTGACAATTGTGAGGTCGGGGAGGGAGCTGTTTGAGGGGGTCAGGGAGGGATCAGGGGAAGGGATGTGTCAAGTGAGAGGCTGATCGCTACATTAAAGCTAAAATTAACCCTATAAGCTACCTAATTAACCCCTTAACTGCTGGGCATAATACAAGTGTGGTGCCCAGCAGCATTTAGTGGCCTTCTAATTACCAAAAAGCAATGCCAAAGCCATATAAGTCTGCTATTTCTGAACAAAGGGGATCCCAGAGAAGCATTTACAACCTTTTGTGCCATAATTGAACAAATCTGTTTGTAAATAATTTCAGTGAGAAACCTAAAGTTAGTAAAAAATGTAACCATTTTTTGTTTATCGCATTTGGTGGTGAAATGGTGGCATGAAATATACCAAAATGGGCCTAGATCAAAACGTTGGGTTGTCTACTAAAAGAAATATATACATGTGAAGGGTTATTCAGGGATTCCTGACAGATATCAGTGTTACAATGTAACTATCGCTAATTTTGGTTTGGAAATAGCAAAGTGCTACTTGTACTTATTGCCCTATAACTTGCAAAAAAAGTAAAGAACATGTAAACATTGGGTATTTCTAAACTCAGGACAAAATTTAAAAACTATTTAACATGGGTATTTTTTGTGGGTGTAGATGTGTAACAGATTTTGGGGGTCAAAGTTAGAAACAGTGTGTTTTTTTCAATGTATTCATCATATTTTATAATATTTTTATAGTAAATTATAAGATATGATGAAAATAGAAAGTCCATTTAATGGAGAGAAACACAGTATATAATAAGTGTGGGTACAGTAAATGAGTAAGAGGAAAATTACAGCTAAAGACAAAAACACAGCAGAAATTAAAAAATAGCCCTGGTCCCTAATGTTAAGAAAGATTAAACATGTTCTGGTCACTAAGGGGTTAAGGACTGGGCATTTCAGACAAAAACTTACCCAAAAGACCAGATATTTTTTACCATTTTGCCATCTCTCCATTTAAACAGAAATAGGACCTTGTTGTTTTTTTATTTACCTGTCAAGGTATTGATCTAGGCACATTTTGGTATATTTTAAGCCACTGCTTCGCTGCAGTCATATTAAAAAATATGGTAACTTTTTCACAAACGTTGTGGTTCTCACTGAAATTATTTACAAACCGCATATGCAGTCATAACACAAATGGTTGTTAAAGCTTCTCTGTGATCCCCTTTGATCAGAAATAGCAGACATATATGGCTTTGTCATAGCTTTTTGGTAATTAGAAGGCCGCTAGCTGCAGCTGCGCACCACACTTCTGAAATTCCTGGCAGTGAAGAGGGTAATCAGGTAGCTTGTAAGGTTAATTTTACCTGTAGTGTTGAGATTACCCTCCCACATGATACCTCCCACCTCCTGTTATCTACCTGATCTCTCTTAAAGGGACATGAAACCCAAAAAAAATTTCTTTCATGATTTAGAAAGAACATACAATTATAAACAACTTTCTAATTTACTTCTATTATCTAATTTGCTTCATTCTCTTGATATTCTTTGCTGAAAAGCATATCTAGATATGCTTAGTAGCTGCTGATTGTTAGCTGCACATAGATGCCTCCTGTGATTGGTTCACCGTGTGCATTGCTATTTCTTCATTAAAGTTTATCTAAAGAATGAAGCAAATTAGGTAATAGAAGTAAATTGGAATGTTGTTTAAAATTATATTCTCTACCTTAATCATGAAAGAAAATGTCCCTTTAAATAGCTTTCTTCCATCCCTCTCTCCCCACTGGTCACCACAAATCTTAGGTACTGGCAGACAGTCTGCCAAGTTTTTTTGTTTGTTTTTAAAAAAAAAATCTGCAGTGTAGGATTCCTTCCCTTACCCTTCCATCTTCCTGATCCCTCCCAAACAGCTCTCTAACCCCCACTCCGCTAACTAGTGTCCACTGTCTTAGGTACTGTCAGCTGTCTGCCAGTACCCAGTTCATATAAATGTATATCTGTTTTTTATTGATTTTTTTTTTATTCTGTAATGTTGCGCCCCCCCATCCCTCCTCACCTTCCCCATTCAAGTGAACGTCTTCTAAAGTTTAGCCGAATGGTCAGTAAAAAAAATAAAATAAACTGGTTGGTGTGCCCATAGAGTGTACCTACAAATCAGTGCCCCAGTAAACAATGAGAATGGCACATGACGTGTACACATTGTGCCAATTTTGGTGTTGAATAAAAGGCTAAAGCTGACTTTTCTTCAATACATTTTGCATTGTATGTGGGGGCTGTATGGCTTCAATGTAAATGTAACATCTAAATCCAATTGAACCTAAGTCAAGGTTTTAAATTGCATTCTTGAGACTTCGGAAACCTACCACACTACATTCTACATAGTACTTGTTTAATCACTGTAGTAGCTATAGCTAGTTTATATATCCTCATAACTGGTCACAGCAGAGGTAATAAAGATAATTGATAATAAAGATTCTTTTCAGTGGGTATGTGTCTAAACAATGCAAATGTTCTAAAATAAAATAACAGTTTAAACGTTTTCAAAATAGTTTTTGTTTATTTGCACATCTTTTGCAACTCAGTGCTTAATTGCCTATAGAGGTACAAAATCCTTTATCTGCTTGGGACCAGAAAAGGTTTGGATTTTGGAACAGTTTGGATTTCATAATATTTGTACATTTGCTTTTGTAAAATGGGAAAAGAGATGTGAGTAAGTATAAACAGCGATATCTTATGTCAGTTAGGGCAAGACTATAAATGTTGCGCTTAATTGTTTCCGCTCGCAAAAGAACTTTAGAGCTTCATAAATCGTGACCGCTCTAATTTCTTCTCCTCATAGACATCTATGAAAAGAGCTACAAAAAAACCTTTTTGATATTGTTTTCAGGCTAACCTTACACTGCTCTAGATCAACTGCACTAAACCCGAAGGTGCGTTAGGAACATGGGCAGACTGGGACCAAAATTAGGCCCAGGGATTTTAAGGCAGAGCAGACCACTTCTTCCCCTTTTGTTGTGTAACTATTCTCCAAAACGTCTTGATTTGCAAACACATTTAAACACTTTGGGCTAGATTTCAAGTGGTGGGCTATTTAATTGCTCGCCCGCAAATGGGCAAATTCCCCTGTTTACGAGGGTGCAGTAAATAACCAGCCATTACAAGTGGCTAGTTATTGCTACCACGAGTCTCCTAATTGGCCCTAAAATACAGTTGTGTTTAGTTTATTAAAACATAAAAAATTGTAGCATTTCTATTTTTTAATAAAATAACTGCAGAGTGTTAGAAAAAAACAGCACAGAAAAGTGCATGAGAACGAGGCTTCTATTGCAGCCTATGGAAGCGCACTCTCATGAGTGCAATACTTCCGTGCAATGCGAACACGAGGTCATTTGTAATACTGCAGAAGCAATATTTTGCTCTCAACAGGTAATCTAGCCCTTTATGTATACTGTGCCCCCTCTTTTGCCAGGGGGCAGAAAGAGGGGTCAGACATGATGCAGGTGGAGCATAACTGAAAGACCAGAAGGTTCACCTAGATGTGTAGGCCCAGTGTTAGTTGAGACCTCTGAGACACCTAAAGTTACACTCTTGTCGAAAGGCTGGCCTTGCTTCATGCACAAATAGTAAGGCTGCTGACTGGGTGGGGCAAAGGCAACTGGCCCCAGCCTGCAACAGGCCCCGGCCCACCGGACAAATGCCCTGTATGCCCTATGGTCAATGCGGGCTTGGTTAGGAACACTTTACATTCCTATGTTCTTCACATAGAAGAAAATATTCTTTTTATTAAAAAAAAAAATATGTACAGTATACATGTGTATAAAAACATTTTTTTAGAAAAAATATATATCTATATAATATACGGATATATATAAAAATATTTAGCTGACATTAAAGAAGAACATTTTTCTAAGTGAAGAGCATAGAAATTTAAAGTATTTCTATTTAAAACATATATTAGGCTCAACCGTGTATATATATATATATATATATATATATATATTTATTTATATTTTATATATATATATATATATATATATATATATACACTACACTCACCTGCCACTTTATTAGGTATACCTGTTCAATTTAAAAACAAAGAAGAATTGGAAAACGTTGCCTGGTCTGATGAGTTTCTATTTCATCTGCAACATTCAGATGGTAGAGTCAAAATTTGGCTTAAACAACATGAAAGCATGGATCCAGGCTGGTGGTGGTGGTGTAATGGTGTGGGGGATATTTTCTTGGCAAACTTTGGGTCCGTTGTTACCAATTGAGCATTGTTTAAATGCCACGGCCTACCTGACTATTGTTTCTGACCGTGTCCATGCCTTTATGACTACAGTGTACCCATCTTCTGGTGGCTGCTTCCAGCAGGATAATGCACCATGTCACACAGCTCAGATCATCTCAAATTGGTTTCTTGAACCAATGTTTCCAACACTTTGTTGAATCTATGCTAAGAAGAATTAAGGCAGTTCTGAAGGCAAAAGAGGGGCCAACCCGGTACTAGCAAGGTGTACCTAATAAAGTGGTCGGTGTGTGTGTGTATATATATATATATATATATATATATATACAGTATATATATATATATATATATATATATACAGTATATATACTGTATATATATATATATATACACAGTGGATATAAAAAGTCTACACACCCCTGTTAAAATGTCAGGTTTCTGTGATGTAAAAAAATGAGACAAACATAAATCATTTCAGAACTTTTTCCACCTTTAATGTGACCTATAAACTGTACAACTCAATTGAAAAACAAGCTGAAATCTTTTAGGTGGAGGGAAGAAAACAAAAAAAACTAAAATAATGTGGTTGCATAAGTGTGGGGATGTAGCTGTGTTCAGAATTTAGCAATCACATTCAAAATCATGTTAAATAGGAGTCAGCATACAAATGCCATCATTTAAAGTGCCTCTGATTAACCCCAAATAAAGTTCAGCTGCTCTAGTTGGTCTTTCCTGAAATTTTCTTAGTCACATCCCACAGCAAAAGCCATGGTCCACAGAGAGCTTCCAAAGCGTCAGAGGGATATCATTGTTAAAAGGTATTAGTCAGGAGAAGGGTACAAAAGAATTTCCAAGGCATTAGATATACCATGGAACACAGTGAAGGCGGTCATCATCAAGTGGAGAAAATATGGCACTACAGTGACATTACCAAGAACTGGACGTCCCTCCAAAATTGATGAAAAGACGAGAAGAAAACTGGTCTGGGAGGCTACCAAGAGGCCTACAGCAACATTAAAGGAGCTGCAGGAATATCTGGCAAGTGTGTGGTACATGTGACAACAATTGCCCATATTCTTCATATGTCTGGGCTATGGGGTAGAGTGGTAAGATGAAAGCCTTTTCTGACAAAGAAAAACATCCAAGCCAGGCTACATTTTGCAAAAACACATCTGAAGTCTCCCAAAAGCATGTGGGAAAAGGTGTTATGGTCTGATGAAACCAAGGTTGAACTTTTTGGCCGTAATTCCAAAAGATATGTTTGGCGCAAAAACAACACTGCACATCACCAAAAGAACAACATTCCCAGCATGGGGGTGGCAGCATCATGCTTTGGGGCTGTTTTTCTTCAGCTGGAACTGGGGCCTTAGTTAAGGGAATTATGAACAGTTCCAAATACCAGTCAATATTGGCACAAAACTTTCAGGCTTCTGCTAGAAAGCTGAACATGAAGAGGAACTTCATCTTTCAGCACGACAACGACCCAAAGCATACATCCAAATCAACAAAGGAATGGCTTCACCAGAAGAAGATTAAAGTTTTGGAATGGCCCAGCCAGAGCCCAGACCTGAATCCGATTGAAAATCTGTGGGGTGATCTGAAGAGGGCTGTGCACAGAAGATGCCCTCGCAATCTGACAGATTTGGAGTGTTTTTGCAAAGAAGAGAGGGCAAATCTTGCCAAATCAAAATGTGTCTTAAAGACTTTTATTGTCTTCTTAACAGCATAACAATCTGTATAATCTGCACCAGCCGGACCGCGTACATAAACGCTGACGTCAGACGTATGACGTCAGCGTTTATGTACTCGGTGCGGCTGTTGCAGATTATACAGATTGCTATGCTGTTAAGAAGACAATAAAAGTCTTTAAGAATTACAAGCAAAGAGATCAGAGCACAGAACTTGTAACTAAGGGGAAGTATCCAAGACATCTGTGGATCGTGGAAGAACTAGAGGATTAAGAGGAGGAAGACTTTACTAACACAAAGGCTCTTTAAATATCGTGAGGATACACCAGGTGAGCGTGGATTTTTCACATTTTATCTATTTTTATTACCTGAACGTATTACACGAAGTGTGCCCTGTGCGCCTGTTTTGTCACCTACCTTTTATATATATATATATATATATATGATCCCTATCCAGCCAAACACCTTTCCATATACATTATCCCTTTTAAAAACCTTTTATTAGTATTCAAATAATATTTTTTATTAAATAGTTTATATATAAGTGTATCACTTTATTTTAATATGTTTTGGATGTGTTTTGTTCCTAGGAAGGATTTAGGTCTCAAGCCTAACTAAATATTCTTGTATATTTTCGGCTTTTGCTCAAGTGTAAAATATAACTTAATCTTGTAATTTCAGCGCTACTTAGTGCGGTCGCTATATCCATTGAAAGTATAGATTGAGCTAGAGTGATGTCGGCCGTGCTAACCCATCTCTGATAAATGTGATTTACCATGGTCTTGTAATATCAAGTTGCGTGTTAATGTTAGAGCGGCCCAGCGATACTGCTTATCGCAGGCCACTTGTAATCTGACTCTTAGGCAATATTTACATAATACATCTTATATGTGCAACGTAAAGGTAGTTATATATAATGTTTATTACTTTAGTATACATAGGGCCCCACGTATTAGGCAGCGTGCGGACAAGCTTATCAACGTAAGAAGTGTTCCGCATACCTTTAATGCATACAGGCAGCGGATCTAACGAGTATGTAATGCCCAGAGAGAACGATCTGACAGTCACCACGAGAGAGAGGGTTCGGGTGATTTTTCTTCACGATCTCTGAGGTGTAAGAAGCAGCTGTCATTACATTGTGGGAAGCAGGCTAAAATTTGCGAACTTGCCCTGCAAGTGCTCCGGAGCAGCTTACGCTGCCTGTTTCGTACATGGAGCCCATAGTACCATCAGAAACATAGTACCGTAATGTTATCAAAACAGTAATAGTTGTGTTAAATAAATATAGACTAGCATTTTCATTTTACAATACAAAAAAATCCAAAGAGTGTGACTTATTGGAAAATAATATTAATGAAAATGCTTGGATTTCGGAATTTTATAGATTTTGAATTTTCGGATTTGTGGATTTGTACCTGTATATACAATGAATATCTAGAAATCCTTTGCTGATTGTGACCCTCCATCTTGTTTGTATTGTGCACAAACATTTGTGGTTTTAGAATTTGAGACAAGGCACCAGATGTTGTCAGAATATAGATATAGGCTCATATTTAATTGTCAGTTACTACAGTGTTGACATACCTCATAGATGTATAGTTTTATCATATGTATCTAACACGTTGCTGCTTTTTTCTATACATGGGCTGTAATGTCTCTTTAAATAGTCTTTCAAAATAAAATTGATTGCAGACTTTTTATGCAATTAAGTCGACAAACAATTTAAATTAGATCAAACAAATGTATTATTTATCCTCTTAAAGGGACAGTCTATAATATATTTTTTACTGCTTTAAAAGATAGATAATCAGTTTATTACCTATTCCCTAGTTTTGCATAACCAACACTGTTATATTTATACTCAGCGATAAGCCTGTCCAGAGGGCAGTCTATTTTAAAAAAAAATACAAACCCCCAAGCTAATGTTACAAAAAAATTAAAAATTTTAAATTACAGAAAAAATAAAAAAAAATGAAAGCTAAACTAATACCCCTATAAAAACAAACACCCCCTAATTTATCAATAAACTACCAATAGCCCTCTTTTACATACAAAAACCCTCTAACAGTAAACCCCCCCCCACCCAACCAACCCCCCAAAATAAAAAAAAAACTAAGTCTAAAAAACCTAAGCTATCCATTGCCCCTAGAGGGGCATTTGTATGGGCATTTGCCCTTAAACAGGCATTCAGCTCTTTTACCGCTGTTAAAAGGGCAATCAGCTCTTTTACAGCCCAAAAACCCTAATCTAAAAAAAAAGCCACCCAAAAAATAGCCTAAGCCTAAAACTAAGCCCCAAATAGGTACTCACCGTTCCTGAAGTCCGGTGGTGAAGGTCTTCTTCCAGATGGCTCCATCATCTTCTATCTTTATCTGGAGCGAAGGCGTCACGGAGCGGAGGTGTGGAGCAGTCTTCCCTGATGCGCGGATCCTGAGCAGCAGTCCTCAGCGGCGGTCTTCAGTGGTGGTGATCCTCAGCGGCGTGGAGGCTCCTCTTCATCCGATCTCCGTCGTACACTAAAAATTTAATGGAAGGTACCGCATTCAATTTGGGGTACCTTGCATTCCTATTGGCTGAAAATTTTAAATCAGCCAATAGGATTAGAGCTACTGAAATCCTATTGGCTGTTCAAATCAGCCAATAAGCGTTTAGTAGCTCTCATCCTATTGGCTGACTTCAAATTGTCAGCCAATAGGAATGCAAGGTACCCCACATTTTTAAACGGGTACCTTACATTCAATCTTCAGTGTGAGGTGACGATCATGCGAAGAGGATCTCCACGCTCGATGGCTCTTTGGTTTTTTTTATTTTTAAGATTAAGGATTTAATGGGCTTGTAAAAGAGCTGAATGCCCTTTTAAGGGCAATGCCCATACAAATGCCCCTTTCGGGGTAAAGGGTAGTTTAGATTTTTAGTGTTAGGTTTTTATTTTGGGGGGTTTGGTAGGTGGGGTGTTTTACTGTTAGGGGGGGACTTAGTATTTTTTTAATGTAAAAGAGCTGTTTAACTTGGGGCAATGCCCTACAAAAGGCCCTTTTAAGGGCTATTGGTAGTTTAGATTAGGGGGTGTTTTTATTTTGGGGAGGCATTTTTATTTTCATAGGGATTAGGTTTAATTTTTTAATTTTTGATAATTTTGTTTATTTTTTTCTGTAATTTTAGACTTTTTATTTTTTGTAATTTTAGATAATTTTTTTGTAATTTAATGTTAGGTTTTATTTTTAAATTAATGTTAGGATTTTTTATTTTAATTGTAATTGTTTAAGTAATTGGGGTTAATTTAGGGGTTGTTAGGTTAGGGGGCTTAGTAATTAACAGCTAGATTACGAGTTATGAGCACTATAGGGAAATTAACAACCGCCACAAAAGCAGCAGTATATAACCTCCCTATAGCGCTGCTAATACAGGTTTTTCAAAACCCGGCTTGAGCAGGCGATATGGTTGCGTTGAGCTCCATACCTCACCCAAATACATGCAGTGTTTTGACGTGCTCTTGCATGATTTCCCCATAGACATCAATGTGGAGAGTCGGCTAAAAAAAAAGCCTAACACCTGCGATCGCAGAAACAAAAGCTCCGTAACGCAGCCCCATTGATGTCTATGGGGAAAGAAAAAGTTACGTTTAAACCTAACACCCTAACATAAAAAACATGTCTAAACACCACTAATCTGCTGCCCCTAACATTGCCGCCACCTACATTGCAGTTATTAACCCCTAATCTGCTGCCCCTAACATCGCCGCCACCTAAATAAAACTATTAACCCCTAATCTACCACTCCCGATATCGCCGCCACCTACATTACAGTTATTAACCCCTAATCTGCCACCCCCAATGTCGCCACCACTATAATAAAGTTATTAACCCCTAAACCTCTGGCCTCCCACATCACTAACACTAAATACATATATTAACCCCTAAACCTAACCCTAATGTAACACTAACCCTAAGCATAACCCTAACGTAACCCTAAGCCTAAATCTAACCCTTACCCCCCCAACTTAAATATAATTAAAATAAATCTAAATTAAACTTACAATTATTACCTAAATAATTCCTATTTAAAACTAAATACTTACCTGTAAAAAAAACCTAAGCTAGCTACAATATAACTAATAGTTATATTGTATCTATCTTAGGTTTTGTTTTTATTTCACAGGTAAGTTTGAATTTATTTTAACTAGGTAGGCTAGTTAGTAAATAGTTATTAACTATTTACTAGTTACCTAGTTAAAATAAATACAAATTTACCTGTAAAATAAAACCATATCTGCCTTACACTAAAACCTAACATTACAATAAAATAAAATACATTTAATTAATAAAATACAATTATCTAAATAAAAAAAAATAAACACTAAATTACACAAAATAAAAAATGAAATTATCAAAAATATAAACTAATTACTCCTAATCTAATAGCCCTATCAAAATAAAAAAGCCCACCCAAAATAAAAAACAACAACCCTACCCTACACTAAACTGCCAATGGCCCTTAAAATGGCCTTTTGTGGGGCATTGCCCCAAATAAATCAGCTCTTATACCTGTTAAAAAAAATACATCTAAATAAACCTAAGCTAACCATTGCCCTGAAAAGGGCATTTGGATGGGAATTGCCCTTAAAAGGGAATTTAGCTCTTTTACATTGCCCAGACCCTAAGCTAAAAATAAAACCCACCCAATAAACCCTTAAAAAAAACCTAACACTAACCCCCGACGATCCACTTACAGTTTTCGAAGACCGGACATCCATCCTCATCCAGGCAGCAGAAGTCTTCATCCATCCGGCACGGAGCGGGTCCATCTTCAAGACATCCAGCGCGGAGCATCCTCTTCTTCTGATCGCTGCTGTAGAATGAAGTTTCCCTTTAAGTGACATCATCCAAGATGGCGTCCCTTACATTCCGATTGGCTGATAGAATTCTATCAGCCAATAGGAATTAAAGGTGAAAAAATCCTATTGGATGTTGCAATCAGCCAATAGGATTGAGCTTTCATCCTTTTGGCTGATACAATCAGCCAATAGGATTGAGCTTGCATTCTATTGGCTATTCCAATCAGCCAATAGCATGCAAGCTCAATCCTATTGGCTGATTGCAACATCCAAGATGGCGTCCCCAATCAGAATATAAGGGACGCCATCATGGATGACATCAGTTAAATGGAAACTTAATTTTACAGCAGCGATCGTAAGAAGAGGATGCTCCGCGCCGGATGTCTTGAAGATGGACCCGGCTCCACGCCGGATGGATGAAGATAGAAGATGCCGTCTGGATGAAGACTTCTGCACGCTTGGATGAAGATTTCTGCCGGCTTCGATGAGGACATCTGCCCACTTGGATGAAGACTTCTGCACCTGGATGAGGATGGATAACCAGTCTTCGAAAACTGTAAGTGGATCGTTGGGGGTTAGTGTTAGGTTTTTTTAAGGGTTTATTGGGTGGGTTTTATTTTTAGCTTAGGGTTTGGGCAATGAAAAAGAGCTAAATGCCCTTTTAAGTGCAATGCCCATCAAAATGCCCTTTTCAGGGCAATGGGGAGCTTAGGTTTATTTAGATAGGTTTTTATTTGGGGGGTTTGGTTAGGGGGGTGGTGGGTTTTACTGTTGGGGGGTGTTTGTATTTTTTTTTAACAGGTAAAAGAGCTGATTTATTTGGGGCAATGCCCCGCAAAAGGCCCTTTTAAGGGCCATTGGTAGTTTAGTGTAGGCTAGGTTTTTTTTTTATTTTGGGTGGGCTTTTTTATTTTGATAGGGCTATTAGATTAGGAGTAATTCATTTTTATTTTTGATAATTTTGTTTTTTATTTTGTGTAATTTAGTGTTTATTTTTTTTGTAATTTAGAAAATTGTATTTTATTAATTAAATTTATTTTATTTTATTGTAATGTTAGGTTTTAGTGTAAGGCAGGTTAGGTTCTATTTTACAGTTAAGTTTGTATTTATTTTAACTAGGTAGTTAGTAAATAGTTAATAACTATTTACTATCTAGTCTACCTAGTTAAAATAAATACAAACTTACATGTGAAATAAAAATAAAACCTATGATAGCTACAATATAACTATTAGTTATATTGTAGCTAGCTTAGGTTTTATTTTATAGGTATTTAGTTTTAAATAGGAATTATTTAGGTAATAATTGTAAGGTTTATTTAGATTTATTTTAATTATATTTAAGTAAGGGGGTGTTAGGGTTAGGGTTAGATTTAGGCTTAGGATTACGTTAGGGTTAGGTTTAGGGGTTAAAATATTTATGTAGTGATGTGGGAGGCCAGAGGTTTAGGGGTTAATAGTTTATTTTATTGTATTTCTTTGTGGGGGGCTTGCGGTTTAGTGGTTAATAGGTTTATTATAGTGGCGGTGTTGACGGACGGCAGATTAGGGGTTAATAATATTTAAATAGTGTTTGCGATGTGGGAGGGCAGCGGTTTAGGGGTTAATAGGTTTATTATAGTGGTGGCGATGTCCGGAGAGGCAGATTAGGGGTTAATATTTTTATTTTAGTATTTGCGATGTGGGTGGGCCTCGGTTTAGGGGTTAATAGGTAGTTTATGGGTGTTAGTGTACTTTTTAACACTTTAGTTATGAGTTTTATGTTACAGCTTTGTAACGTAAAACTCATAACTACTGACTTTAGATGGGGGTTCGAATCTTGTCAGTATAGGGTGTACCGCTCACTTTTTGGCCTCACTGCAAAACTTGTAATACCGGCGCTATGAAAGTCCCATTGAAAAAGGACTTTTTTAAAAGTGCGGTACTGACGTTGCGTGACGGCCAAAAAGGTGTGCGGTACACCTTTACCTACAAGACTTGTAATAGCTGCGTTAGGGAAAAAAAGCATCATTATGAAGCATAAAACGGCTTTTTCACTCATAAAGCCCAACTCGGAATCTAGCTGTAAATTAGTGATTTGCATTGTGGTGGGTTGGCGGTTTAGGAGTTAATAGGTTAATTAGGTTTATTGCAATGTGGGGGTTTGGTGGTTTAGGGGTTAATAGGTTATTAGGTTTATTGCAATGTGGGGGGTTGGTGGTTTAGGGGTTAATAGGTTAATTAGGTTTCTTGCGATGTGGGGTTTGGTGGTTTAGGGGTTAATATTTTAATTATGTTATTTGCGTTGTTTAATTTGCGGATTGGGGTTAATTACTTTATTATTTTGCGATGTGGTGGTTGGCGGTTTAGGTGTTTGTTAATACTTTGTGCGGGTGGTTAAGTTTTTTTATTATTTCGTGGGGGCGGTTAGGTTTTTTGTAATTTTGTGTGGGCGGTTACGTGTTTTTTCGTTAATGTTTCGTGCGGGCAGTTGCATGTTTCCCTACTATACTGCATCTAGGTGGATTCTTTTGGCTGCGCACGCAGCCAACATTCTTTTGGCTGCCTTGCGCAGCCAACATTCCTTTGAGGATGCGTGCGCAACTGGCGACAGTGACGGACGCGTTACAAACACAATTATAGTATAGATACTTTTTACCTCTGTGATTACCTTGTATCTAAGCATCTTCTGACAGCCCCTGATCACATGACTTTTTATTTATTAGCTATTGACCTGCATTTAGTACTGTGTTGTGCTAAATCTTAAATAACTCCTTGGGTGTGAACACAATGTTATCTATATAGCCCACATGAACTAGCAGTATCCTGTTGTGAAAAGCAAATAAAAAAGCATGTGATAAAAGGATGTCTATAGTGGCTTAGAAACAGGCAGCAATTTAGAGGTTTAGATGTTATAAAGTATATTAATATAACAATGTTAGTTGTGCAAAGCTGGGGAATGGGTAGTAAAGGCGTTGTCTATCTTTTTAAACAATAACAATTTAAGTGTAGACTGTCCCTTTAGTTTGAATGAGTTGATGTTGTTTACTTTAGCAGGTTCCTGCGTTGTGATGTAATATTGACTGGTGGTGTAATTACTCACATTCCATGTTGCATTAGTGTTTTTGGTCCATGTGTAGGACTTGAGTCAGCCATGCAGACTTTTTTTTTTTTCCATGCAGGCTTTTTATTTCCTGGTTTTCTTCCTCTGCTTAAGCTTTGTGCTTCTGCTGTTACCAAACTGGTTCTTCTTGTTTAACCCTTATTCGCTAATTTTAGATGAAACATGCAATGTTGTCTACACTTTAAATAATAAAGCTGTTAGTAGCGTGCAAACCTTTACCATATTGATATCAGTTACTTTGTATTTTGAAATGGTAGAATTATGTTCTAATTAAAGGGACAGTCTAGGCCAAAATAAACTTTCATGATTCAGATAGAGCATGTCATTTTAAACAATTTTAAAATTTACTTTTATCACCAATTTTGCTTTGTTCTCTTGGTATTCTTAGTTGAAAGCTTAACCTAGGAGGTTCATATGCTAATTTCTTAGACCTTGAAGGCCACCTCTTTTCAGAATGCATTTTAACAGTTTTTCACCACTAGAGGGTGTTAGTTCATGTATTTCATATAGATAACACTGTGCTCATGCACGTGAAGTTATCTGGGAGCAGGCACTGATTGGCTAAAATGCAAGTCTGTCAAAAGAACTGAAATAAAGGGGCAGTTTGCAGAGGCTTAGATACAAGATAATCACAGAGGTAAAAAGTACATTAATATACCAGTGTTGGTTATGCAAAACTGGGGAATGGGTAATAAAGGGATTATCTATCTTTTAAAACAATAAAAATTCTGGTGTAGACTGTCCCTTTAAATCTAATTAAAAAGTGAAAGTGTTAGTAAAAAATATCTTTAAAAAAATGAATATGACACAAATACTCTTTTTCCTCTTTATTCTGATAGAGCATGCAATTATAAACAACTTTCCAGTTTACTTCTATTATCAAAGTTGCTTTATTCTCTTGATATCCTTTGTTGAAAAAGCAGCAACGCACTTCTGGCAGCTAGTTGAACACATTGGGTGAGCCAATGACAAGAGGCATACATTTGCATCCTCCATAAAACAGCTACTGTAACTTCCAGTAGTGCATTGTTGCTCCTGAGTCTTCTTAGATATGTTTTTCAACAAATGATACCAAGAGAACAAAGCAAACTATATAATAGAAGTAGATGGAAAAAAACGTTTAAAATGGCATCCTGTATCTGAATCATGACATTTTAATTTTGAATTTAATGTCTTTTTAATGCTTATGTAATGCTCTAAACTTACATTAAAAGGAAAATTAATTAATTACATGTCCATGTAGGTCTTTTAAAAGAAAAAAAGACACCTCTTTAAATTTAAGAACACAGAATCCTATTCTCTAAAGCTTTAAAACTCCACAAGATTATCAAAATGTACCCTACATTTTTTTGTATATGAAGTAGAGACTCCATTTATCAAGCTGCATATTCAGGAGCCCTTCCAATGCACACAGCTGCAAGGTATTAAGCAGCATTCATAAGACCACTGCTTGCTAACTTTTCCGCTACCTAAATTAGTTGTGTGAAAGCGGAAGACGGGGCTGCACAACCACTTACTTGTACAATGTTATGATACTTCTTCACAAGCCCATACATGAGTGGACAAGTTCCCTGGCTGGGTATCTTGCCTGAGCACTGCTTGCTAATTAAGGCCCACATACATTACAATATGGCACTCAATAAAATAAATATTGAATAATTATAACACATAATGGTCCAGATTGCGAATAGAGCACAAACGTTTGCACCTAAGCGATAAGGGGTTTATTGCGGGTGTTTACACTCGTTTGACTTGTATTAGGAGTTAAAAGTAAACGCAATTGCTTGAGCGCAATCACGATTTACGCTAGAATGATTACCGTGACTTCAGAGCTCTGGTCAACTGTTTCACAAAACAAAAAAGTATAAAAAAAACACATAGAAAATAAAATACAGTCCAGTTACGCTCATAATAACACCATGTAATAAAAAATATTTAAAAAAAATATTGCAAACAAAAGTTATAAACTCTCAAAGATATGAGATCTCAGGTGTTAGGGGAAAGAAAGGTAGGCAAAGGGCCTTTGTGTTTATATATGTGTACATGTGGATTTATGTATTTACAGACATATATACCCATATAAACACATAAATACCTATGTATGCAGTTAAGTAGATGAAAACATGAAAAAAACATATTTATGCAATATTCATATTTAATAAAAGTATTTAAATGGACAGTCAACACCAGACACAACTTAATCCCACAATTTAGATCATCAGAATAAGATGCGCCTGCACCGCCTCACATGTTAAATACCCCTAACGTTATAGGAGTAATTGTCCACAGCACATACGTTTTTCTGCTGTAGACATGGCGCAAAACTCCACCCAACGTTACGTATTACGTTTCATTTTTAATCTCAACCGCCAATCAGAATAGAATCCTCAGTTGGATTCTTAACAGGCGTTCGCGGGGATTCACAGCAGCACTTCAGATTTCTGCTTGCGAGTGGAAAGAAATTAAAATGCGCATACGCATTAGCAAAGAAACACGAACAAGCATGGAATTCAATAGAGAAGGGGACGAAGGAAGGGAGGAGTTTGGCCGCCATATCTATAGCAGAAAAACGTATGTGCTGTGGACAATTACTCCTATAACGTTAGGGGTATTTAACATTGGAGGCGGTACAGGCTCATCTTATTCTGAGGATCTAAATTATGGGATTAAGTTGTACCGGGTGTTGACTGTCCCTTTAATTGTGTATGTGCTATAAATATTTCACATTCTAATGTTCTTTACATAGCAGAATATGTTATATATATATTGGATATAAAAAGTCTACACACCCCTGTTAAAATGTCAGGTTTCTGTGATGTAAACAAATTTGACAAAGATAACCATTTCAGAACTTTTTCCACCTTTAATGTGACCTATAAATTGTACAACTCAATTGAAAAACAAACTGAAATCTTTTAGGTAAAGGGAAGTAAAAATAAAAAACTAAAATAATATGGTTGCACAAGTGTGAACACCCTTAAACTAATACTTTATTGAAGCACCTTTTGATTTTATTACACCTGAGCAACTGGGTAATATAGTAAGAAGGTGCGCAGAAACATTTGTATTTAAAGGAAAACTAACCATCTTCATGGTCTATAGCACCCCACCCCCAGTTGCTCAGGTGCTCTCATTATAGGAGACTGGAAGTGTGTATAAAGCCAGAGAGGCTCATTCTTAGATGCATAGTTAAAGCAGGAATGTTACAGCCCAGAAAGGTATCACATTGTGTTAGGACCAGTCAACATTGGGACACCTTGTAAGTTGGTGACTGGGTTAAAGGTACACTGAACCCAATTTTATTCTATTGTGATTCAGATAGAGCATGCACTTTTAAGCAACTTTCTAATTGACTCATATTATCAAATTATTTTCATTCTCTTGGTAT
Organism: Bombina bombina; assembly: GCF_027579735.1. Lineage (NCBI taxonomy): Eukaryota > Metazoa > Chordata > Amphibia > Anura > Bombinatoridae > Bombina > Bombina bombina. The sequence continues at coordinate 1,014,195,901 of NC_069500.1, forward strand.
CTTTATTTGAAATGCAAGAAAGTAAGTTTAGATGCCTGCCCATTTTTGGTGAACACACTGTGTTGTTCTTGCTGATTGGTGGGTAAATTCACCTACCAAAAAAACTTGTGCTTTCCATGGTACTGAACCAAAAACATAGCTTAGGTGCCTTCTTTTTCAAATAAAGAAAGCAAGAGAGCGAAGAAAAATTGATAACAGGAGTAAATTAGAAAGTTGTTTAAAATTGCATCCTCTATCTGAATCACAAAAGAAAAAAAATTGGGTTCAGTGTCCCTTTAAGCAAAATATGGCCATATTGTGAGACTAAGATCCCAATTTTAAAATATGAGCTTAGGAGAATTTTTGCAATATTTAAAATGTTTTGATAATATAGAAGTGGATGTGCGGCAATATTCTATTTGTGTAATTATTTGGTTGGTTGCTTGCACCCCTAAGAAGTAATATTAATACAATAATTTTGTAAGGTGTGCAGAAACATTTGTATTTGTGTATATACTGTATATATATATATATATATATATATATATATATATATAGTTCGATTTGGAAACGACACACTCAACTCCAGCAACCACCTGATGCACTGCCATATAAACGAACAGCAAACATGAGTGATGAATCCTAACGGACGATATCCGTGTTCCCAGGGACCTCACACAGCCGATTGGGTGTGCTGATTGGTTCACATTGTGGGGAGGTGGGTATTTATACGTGGGTGTGGGTTCTGTTTGGTATGTCCGTTTTGGCTTTTCGCTACCATTGAAAAAAGCCCATGTGCGGGCTGAAACGTTTGGTTTTCTCTTATGACAATAAACGTATAAAAATCCTGCTGTGCCTTATTTGTGAGGTCTCTGGGAACACGGATATCGTCCATTAGGATTCATCACTCATGTTTGCTATATATATATATATATATATATATATATAGATATATATATATATATATATATATATTAAAATTATGGGGGAGATAAAAAACTGAAATTAAAATCCTCCATGTCTCAAAATTAAATCAATGTAAATATTTGCATAGAAAATTAGCACATCTAGGCAAGATTCCCCGCTTTCTTTTTCCCAGAAATACCTCATATACAATGTTACCAATGCACAAGAGAATTCTGGGTAAGATATGCAAATTAGATATGCAAAAAGTTTTTTTGCTTCAAAATACTGTTTTAACACAGCTATCCTTTTAACAGGATTATTGCAGCAAACCAGAAATCACTCACTAGACAGCCTGTTTCGTTCTTTTTGGAACTCATCAGTAGGAGATAGATTTCTGGTTGCTGCATTTCATTTGCATATCTAATTTGCATATCTTACCCAGAATTCTCTTGTGCATTGGTAACATTGTATATGAGGTATTTCTGGGAAAACGCAAGTGGGGAATATTGCCTAGATGTGCTAATTTCCTTTGCAAATATTTACATTGAGATATATATATATATATATATATATATATATATATATATATATTTATGAATAAAAAGAACATATTCCGCTATGTACAGAACATTGGAATGTGAAATAATTATATTTTCATGTCTGTTTATCACAATTGAGAATATGTAATCGGGTTTGTGCAAGAGTAAGGTGTTTTTTTCCACTTTTTGTCACTCCATTGACTTCTATGGGGGAATAAGTGAACATGCAAGCGATATTCAAAGTTCGGCTTTTTAGGCTTATTAGGTAAGTGCCAGAGTGAAAAACTGTTTACTTTCAACTCATAATACGAGCACAACCCGACGAGCACAAAAAGCTTACTTCCGGCGGCGGCGCAATTAACGTTTGTGTGGGAGCGTTAATTAGCACTCCACTTGTAATCTGGCCCAATATTTATTAATTCAAATTTGTGTTAAATATATGCAGAAAAATTACGATTTAAATTATGCAGTAAAATAATTTTCTTTACAGTATGTGTTATATGTTGTACAAATAAAAAATTATATTTAATTTGGATTCAAATTTAAAATCATTGACAAATAACTTAAAGTGAATGTCAATTTTCAGCAATGACTGCCTAGTTTTTAAAAATACTATTTAAAACAGGGGCACTTTCATTAATGAAAGTTTACATTGCACCGGATTTGTAGAAATACTTACCTTTTATTTCTCCAAAGCCGGATCGCTGATCCCAGCCTCAGTTCCTCTGTACTGACATCATGAATTACAAAATCAGCTTCCTCCAATCATGGCTTCACCCCCAGAGCGTCCATCTTGTGATGCTTGGCTGTGATTGGAGGAAGCCGGTTTCGTCATTGCTGTGGTTGTACAGCAGGAAGAAGAAGGAGGGGGATCGCCGATCCGGTTTTGCAGAAGTAAAAGGTAAGTATTTCTACAAATCCGGTGCAATGTAAACTTTCATCAATGAAAGTGCCCCTGTTTTTAAAAGTATTTTTAAAAACCAGGCACTCATTGCTGAAAATTGACGTTCACTTTAAGAAATAAAATTTTACTCCTAATTTATTTATTTTTATTCAATGTCTACATGATCTGGGAGTTAGGCTTATTGTGGGGCAGGGTATATTCATTTCATAGGGGGAGCAGTGTATATTCTGTGAAGTTTAGTTCCTGGGAAGGGTTTAGGTTAAAGGGACATCCCAGTCAAAATTTAATTGCACATAGATTAATTACATCTTTGAATAGAAACATATTTGCAATATAGATATATTGGCAAAAATGCTTCTATTAAAAGGTAACACTTTGTTAGTGTTAGAATTTTTCTCTGCACGTGCATGTGAAGCACAGCTAGATATTCTCAGTGAACCAGCATTTTAAATAATGCAGGTGATCAGATCATCAATGGGGCTTGTATCATGTCAGCTATTAACAAATTGAGTCATTGCCACATGGTACAAGCACCTTAGGCTCTCTGAGCAAGTGCTGTGTTTAAATGCTGGTGCACGGTGCATACTTAAATACACTTTTAAAACAGCTGTAGCTTTTATTAGAAGCATTTTTGCTAATACATGTATATGACAAAAGTGCTTCAATTCAATACCGAAATGCTCCCATGTGATTTCCAATTTTGGCTGGAATGTCCCTTTAAGTCAGTCTTTTACAGGACAGTTGGCAAGATTTCCTTGAATACATTTAAAACCCAGAATTTACTGTTTTGCCCAATGTTGAACACAGGTTGGGATCTTATTGAAATACTATCAACATCACATTTTTTTGGCTGTTACATCACATTTACACTGTCACATCTCTGCCTTTGAAATATTGTCACTTATATTAATGGCATTTAATGATGCACTTAGGGTGGGGGTTTAAAGGTAGGATTAACCCCTTGAATGCCAGACATTTTATTAAATGGCGCTTGTCATAAATGACATTGTTATATTGTTGAGCAATTTAAATATTTTCCTTATTCAGTCAACATTCTTACTGCATCAACAATTCAGATGGTCACCATAGCAAGCAGTGACAAATCAGTGACATATAGAAAGCTACATTTTTTGCGTTCTATTCTTTAACTTTTTTTGACACATTATATATTTTTTTAAACACTATAAATACATATATGTATATATGCACCATTTACACCGACAGTACTTTTGAGAAATTGCGTTTCCACTCTCTTTCACACACATACATTTTGTGTTTAATTACAGAGTGTTTGTAAATTGGATTGATAGAGGACAGAATGAGAATAGATGCTATGAAGGAATCAAAATAAGGGTGTCTAAGAGAAAAGTGAAAAATAAAAAATTATAAATACAAATGTGGCTCACTGAAATGTATTATCTGAAGTCTGTGGAACTCCAGGTAGAATGGATACGGAGGACACAGCAACTATAAAAAATAATGAATAATGTTCTACTTAGCATTTTGATATTTAAAGGAGCAATAAACGTAACAAAAATATTGGATTATTAATTCAATATGCATATTATGAAAATATTTTGCAGTGCACTCTTATTATTTATTTTGTCTACATTTTCTGTAATTGCAATCTGAACATTGTATTTTTTATACTTGCCTCATAGACACTAGAGTGTTTATTTTGTGTGATATATAACGTTGACACTCCAACATAATGCACAGTGATTGCTTGACATGTGGAGGAGCTCACTTATATATGTCCCTAATTAGCCATAGTAATAGAGGTAAGATAATCAACACTCAAATGGATTTTCAATAGTTGTGTCCCTGGCCTGCAAAACAATGTAACTTTTTCTAACAAAATGACAGCTTAAAGGCTTTTTAAACATGTATTTTGTATGTCAATATTTTACAATACATGGAGTAATTTTCAATGCTTGCATTAAAAAATCCCTTTTAGATCTGTTTAGCTGTAAAATATGAAGTAGTATATCACCTTACTTGAAAATATTTCTATATTGACCTTGTAACTCTAACTGCAATGTCTCGTTTGCATGTTTGATCACCCGCCAGCACTAAATAATCACCTGCCACTGCTCAGACTACACAGTTTAAAATGCTAAACCACAAAAGCGTAGAATAATAACACAGTTAAAATGAAAAGGCATACATAGAAGTCAAAAACCACAAATGAGCCTCAATGAATAGAAAGGATAGAGGATGTTAAAGTCTAGAAATGGGAATGATTACTGCAGAAGACATAACAAGATATTTTATTGTATCATCAGCCAAAAATCGTAACTTTTATATGTCTCATAACATATTTATTTTATAGGAGGTTTATGTTATTGAGATTTCCTTGTTGTCAGTACTTGTGAAGGCCCTTAATGTATGTATTCACTCTTGAGAATCGAGACAGGCAGTTGTGATTAGCGCTATATCAGCAGACAACCTAAATTACGATAGGCCATGTAAGGTTTTTGACTGAAAAAAGTATTGTGTTTTTTTTTTTTACATTTAGGGCCAGATTACAAAGTGAGCACTAATTTATTGCATAAACTGTCAAATTGCCCCGTTTACGGGCGCACAATCAAAATAACCAACCATTACAAGTGACTGGTTATTGATACTGTGAGTTTGTGGTAGCAATTAGCACTCGAAAAATTAGACTTCTGGTCAATTGTAAAAATGTCCCACAATTGCCTCCAAAATACAGGGCTAGATTATAATTGCTGCGGTATTTTTGTCCTGCGATTGCGAAAACTACACTGGAGTAGTGATGTCGCGAAAAGTTCGCTGGCGAATAGTTCCCGGCGAACATGGCATGTTCGTGTTCGCCTCGGCGGGCGAACATATGCGATGTTCGATCCGCCCCCTATTCGTCATCATTGAGTGAACTTTGACCCTGTACCTCACAGTCAGAAGACACATTACAGCCAATCAGCAGCAGACCCTCCCTCCCAGACCCTCCCACCTCCTGGACAGCATCCATTTTAGATTCATTTGGAAGCTGCATTCTTAGTGAGAGGAGGGACAGTGTAGCTGCTGCTGATTTAATAGGGAAATCGATAGCTAGGCTAGTGTATTCAGTGTCCACTACAGTCCTGAAGGACTCATCTGATCTCTGCTGTAAGGACAGCACCCCAAAAAGCCCTTTTTAGGGCTAGAACATCAGTCTGCTTTTTTTTTTTTCCTGTGTAATCTAATTGCAGTTGCCTGCCAGCCAGTGTGTGTGTCAGGCTCACAGCGTATACTGTGCCCACTTGCCCAGTGCCACCACTCATATCTGGTGTAACAGTAGTGTACATTTAAAAAAAACAACACTTTTTTGACTGTGAAATAATAGCAGACAGCTGCCAGTACCCAAGATGGCCGCCAATAAGGCAGATGGGGAGGGTTAGAGAGCTGTTTTTGGGGGGGATCAGGGAGGTTGGGGGCTAAGGGGGGATGCTACACGACAGCATATGTAAATATGCTAAAAAAAAAATTAAAAACCTTTTATTTTAGTAGTGGCAGACTTTCTGCCAGTACTTAAGATGACGGGGACAATTGTGGGGTGGGGGAGGGAAGGGAGCTGTTTGGGAGGGATCAGGGGGTCTGATGTGTCAGGTGGGAGGCTGATCTCTACACTAAAGCTAAAATTAACCCTGTAAGCTCCCTACAAACTACCTAATTAACCCCTTCACTGCTAGCCATAATACACGTGTGATGCGCAGCAGCATTTAGCAGCCTTCTAATTACCAGAAAGCAAGCCAAAGTCATATATGTCTGCTATTTCTGAACAAAGGGGATCCCAGAGAAGCATTTACAACCATTTGTGCCATAATTGCACAAGCTGTTTGTAAATAATTTCAGTGAAAAACCTAAAATTGCGAAAAAATTTAAGTTTTTTTTAAATTTGATCGCATTTGGCGGGGAAATTGTGGCATTAAATATACCAAAATGGGCCTAGATCAATACTTTGGGTTGTCTACTACACTACACTTAAGCTAAAATTAACTCTACAAGCTGCCTACATGCTCCCTAATTAACCCCTTCACTGCTGGGCATAAAACACGTGTGGTGCGCAGTGGCATTTAGCAGCCTTCTAATTACCAAAAAGCAACGCCAAAGCCATATAAGTCTGCTATAATGGCATGTTTGGCACACAGTGTTGGGGCAAGGGTCCATCTGACCACTGATACCTGGTCTGCAAAGCATGGTCAGGGCAGGTATATCACCTACACTGCGCACTGTGAAGCGGGCGTAACCCTTACACTACCTGATCGATACAACATCATACCTGATGTTTTAAAGCACGTTATTCCAAACAATTTAGGAATGTTAGGTGATTTATGCCCTTTATGAATTAAAACCAGACTCTGCATCAACTATGTAATTTTCCATGGGAGTTTTGCCATGGATCCCCCTCCGGCATGCCACAGTCCAGGTGTTAGTGCCCTTGAAACAACTTTTCTATCACTATTGTGGCCAGAAAGAGTCCCTGTGGGTTTTAAAATTCGCCTACCTATTGAAGTCTATGGCAGTTCGCCTGTTCACGGACTTTTGCGGAAGTTCGTGTCCGCTGTTCGCGAACCCAAATTTTTAGGTTTGCGACATCACTGCACTGGAGTTAAGCTTTTTGTGCTAGTCGTGTTGTGTTTGTATTACAAATTACAGAAAAACTTACTTTGCACAAGGGGTAATCTGAATAGCACAAAAATCCTAACTTAAGTTTTCGCATGCGTGTGCGTGAATTCCCCCATAGAAATCAATGGGGAAAAAAAAGTAGAAAAAATAACCTAACCCCTGAGATCCCGCAAATACAATTGCATTTTCGCATTCTCCATAGAAGTCAATGGAGAAAAAAAAATTGTTGGAAAAAACCTAACCCCCTTCGCACAAACAACATAGCAAATGTGAAATATTTACAGTAACTAAATAGTTAAAATATTTATTTAATATGAATATTGCGCTTATATGTTTTAACATCTTTTTATCTACTTAATGGCAATGGGCTCTAATACACTTCTATATCTGTCTTTATATGTGTACATATATATTTATGTTTTTATATGTGTATATATGTCAATACATGTAAATACATTAATATGTACACATATATAGCAATATCTATATACATAAAAATACATCTTAAGCAATGTATGTATCTATGTGAAAGTACTTTGGCAGCTTTTTTTTTTTCTAACACCCAATATCACATATCTTTAATAGTGATGTCGCGAACAATTCGCCGGAGAACAGTTCCCGGCGATCTTAGCTTGTTCGCGTTCGCCGCGGCGGGCGAACATATGTGATGTTTGATCCGCCCCCTATTCGTCATCATTGAGGAAACTTTGACCCTGTATTTCACAGTCTGCAGACACATTTCAGCCAATCAGCAGCAGACACTCCCTCCCAGCTCCTGGGCAGCAGCCATTTTAGATTCATTACGATCCTGCATTCTTAGTGAGAGGAGGGTTAGTGCTGCTGCTGGTGATTTTATAGGGAAATTGATAGCTAGGCTAGTGTATTCAGTGTCCACTACAGTCCTGAAGGACTCATCTAATCTCTGCTGTAAGGACAGCACCCCAAAAAGCCCTTTTTAGGGCTAGAACTTCAGCCCAAAAAGCCCTTTTTAGGGCTAGAACTTCAGTCTTTTCTTTTTTTTTGTAATCTAATTGCATTTGCCTGCCTGTCAGCCTGTGTGTGAGGCTCACATCATATACTGTGATTAATTGCTCTGTGCTACCACTCATATCTGGTGTAACATTAGTGTAAATTTAAAAAAAACTAACTTTTTCATCAGTTTGCTAGTGTAATCTAATTTCATTTTCCATCAGTCCTGTGTGCCAGGCCCACAGCATATACTGTGATTAATTGCTCTGTGCCACCACTCATATCTGGTGTAACATTAGTGTAAATTTAAAAAAAAAAAAAAAAAAACGTTTACATCAGTTTGCTTGTGTAATCTAATTTCATTTTCCATCAGGCCTGTGTGTCAGGCCCACAGCATATACTGTGCCTAATTGCTCTGTTTTCCACCACTCATATCTAGTGTAACATTAGTGTAAATTTTTTTATAAAAAACTTTTACATCAGTCTGCTAGTGTAATCTAATTGCAGTTGCTAGGCCATCCTGCCACTGCCAGCCTCAGTGCCATCACTCATATCTGGTGTAACATTAGTGTAAATTTTTTTAATTTTTTTTTTTTACATCAGTCTGCTAGTGTTATTTAATTGTATTTGCCAGGCCAGCCTGCCACTAGTGCCAGCCTGTGTGTCAGGCTCCCAGCATATACTGTGCCTACTTCCATCCTCAGTGCCACCACTCATATCTGTTGTAACATTAGTGTAACTTTTGTAAAAAAAACCTTTTACATCAGTCTGCTAGTGTTATTTAATTGTATTTGCCAGGCCAGCCTGCCACTAGTGCCAGCCTGTGTGTCAGGCTCCCAGCGTATACTGTGCCTACTTCCATCCTCAGTGCCACCACTCATATCTGTTGTAACATTAGTGTAACTTTTGTAAAAAAAACCTTTTACATCAGTCTGCTTTTCCATGGGAGTTTTGCCATGGATCCCCCTCCGGCATGCCACACTCCAGGTGTTAGTCCCCTTGAAACAACTTTTCCATCACTATTGTATCCAGAAAGAGTCCCTGTGGGTTTTAAAATTCGCCTGCCCATTGAAGTCAATGGCGGTTCGGCCGGTTTGCCGGTTCGCGAACATTTGCGGAAGATCGCGTTTGCCATTCGCGAAAGCAAAATTTTAGGTTCGCGACATCACTAATCTTTAAACCCTTATAACTTTTTTGTGCAATATTTTTTTTTATTAGACAGTGTTAATATGAGTGTAACTGTACCTTGCAATGTTTTTTTGAAGTGTTTTGTGCAAATTTTTTGTTTCGGAAAACAGTTAACCACAGCTCTGAGATTGCGGTAAGGATTGAAGTGTAAATGGCTATTGCTCAACTTGTAATATCAGCACCATTTAAAAGGCTTGTGAAAAAATTATATCGCTTGCGCAAAACAGTATGCACCTCATTTGTAAACTGCACAAAAGGGTTAAAGTGTGGGGTGTTAGAAAAAAAAAATGGCACTGAAAAGTGCCTTTACATAGCGGTCTATGGGGACTGTGTGTTCCCTGTAAATATATATGTATATGCTTATATAGATATATATTTATGTGTTAATATGTGTATATACACCTATTAACATATAAATATATACAGTATGTATATATTCATATACATATATATTTAAAATATGCTGCCCATGCTGCACAACTTACCCCCTTCACTGCGCTAGGAGTGTCTGACTTTATGAGAATGAGGTATGATGGTTCTCAGCAGTGTCTGACGGTATGAGAATGAGGCTCCCATTTTAGAATATGGAAGCACGCTCTTGTGAGCGCAAAGCTTCCATGTAATGCAAAAGCGAGCTTGCGTTTGCATTGCGCTGGTATTACTGAGTAGAGCGCAAATATCGCCCTGGCCCTTATTTGAGTGGATGTATTTTTTTGTTTGTTACAATTACTTTTTTGTGTGAGATGTTATAAATTGTGGATTTTTGTATTTCAGAGCAGAGAAAGTTTACTAGATTTTTTATTTCTCATTAACTTTTTTTTTAAAGTTTTAATTTGTGCATGAGTAAGAGTGAATTATTTGATATAGGGTGTTTATCCTATTATACTACATTTATTTGTATGGATTTGAAGGCAGTTTTATAATTTTAGTGTCCTTGACAGTGCAATACTTGCAGTGAGGAGTTAGTGGTTGTGAGGTAGATATTGATCATAATGGGACTAAGGTCACAACTCACAGCTGGGATGAGCGGAGGTTACAGATATCTTTAAATTCTAAAGGTTTTAGTGTTGAAGGAAGTCTTTTCAGCAAGATTTTAGTGTCATATACCTGTTTTATGGATTCTATGTCTTTGAGTGATTTCCAGCAGTTGTTAACATCACTAATTCTTTACATAAAGACTACTGAACAGAAGTATTCCACTTCATTACAAAACAATTTTCTGGTAACTTTTTGTATGATTTTTGGACTTATTAAATTTAGCAGCCTTGACCCTTTGAAAACCTTTTTTATTGCCTGTTTGAGCAGCATTTTTTAAATGTTAAAGCTAAAAAGTTAATGGAAACTACATGCTGCAATTCATTATTAATTTCTAATTCATTCACTACTACAGCCCATGCAAGTCTATGATCTAAACCTCTGCAAAAGGGAGTAAAATGAAGCAGGTAAAGCAGCAATTAGATTATATATGCCTAGTCTAGTAAAGGGCAAATGGAAGCTGGAACATGACAAAGAGGGTAGCTGGAGCAAGAGGTACTGCAACAACTGAGCAGTCTTTTTGTAAAAGCTCAGCTCAGTAAAATAGGATAACTAGAGCACTGTAGTGAGGTAACAAACTGTTGTAGATTGCTAATTGCAAAGTAAAGTAATACCACAGATATTGAGGTAGCATGAGGTTGTAATTATAGCACTGTATAAAAAAATCTGACTTTAAAGTAGTATTAAACGTATTCAGGCAGCAAGTGAAGATAAAACAGTTACCAGAAATCAGGCCAGAGTAGCCAAATCTTTTATTTAAAATTTGCACCTTGGTTGGGAATAAAAGCATCAAGTACTATATGTGTATTCTGTGGGGTCTTTCACTAGTAAAGGACATTAATTCATGTTCTAAGGTCAGCAGGAATCATGATGATACCCAGAAAAAATACAAACTGACCCCAGCCCAGAGCAGTATCTGTGAGCAATTTTAGAAGATCACACAAAGTAACAACTATGGGCAGTTGCAAAATCAAAATACAAAGCTAAACACCAGCATGTAATAATCTGTGGCAACAGACATCACTAACTAGTCCTTCCTAAGTCTAGTTTGTAGATATTGATAATGAGACTTGATATTATTATGCACCTTTAGTTAGGACAAGATGTGTTGTCTCTGTACAAATATCCTGTATTGTGTTACTATAGACAGTAAAGTACAGAATAGGATTTTTTTCTGTTCTGATCTGAAAGTTTGATGAGTAAGGTAACTAATTTCTTAAAGGGATACTAAACCCAAATTGTTTCTTTTGTGATTTGTGATTCAGATAGAGCATGCAATTTTAAGCAACTATATAATTTTCTCCTATTATCAATTTTTCTTTGATCTCTTGCTATATTTTTCTTCTTAAACGAGAAGAGTCCACAGCTGCATTCATTACTTTTGGGAAATACAGAACCTGGCCACCAGGAGGAGGCAAAAATACCTCCCCCACTTCCCTCATCCCCCAGTCCTTCTTTGCCTTTCGTCTTAGGAGGTTGGCAGAGAAGTGTCAGAAGTTTGAGATAGTCTCTTATGGAGGGTAGTACTCTTCGAAATGGGACTGGAGTTTTAAGTAATCCTGTCAACCTCTCAGTGAGAGCATGGATGAAAGTTAGAGTCCGGAGATGCAGGCAGAGTTTTCCTGCGAAACCATCCTGACTCATATTAACAGCTCCTTGGCAATCAGCGTTGACGAGTTTCGCTGCCTGCCTTTATTTACTCAAGTCCATGTCAGAAGCGAGACTACTATCTGTCACACTTGAAGGGCCATGTTTCTGTTCCACGGCGTAGATTCCAGTAAGATTGTTTCATTTTATTTTGATATGTGAATGTAATGTTAACGAAACAAGGTAGGGTCCCAGTGGGACTCCTTTTATCTTAATAAGGATTCATGGGTTAATATCTCCTGAGGGGGGTTATTGAACAGAGGGGACTTTAATCATGTTTGTTATATGGTTCTATCTGCTAATGTGTAGCAATACCTAGGCTCATGGCTTTTACTGAACATAACGGCCTTATCTTAATGACGTGATCTCTTGAGATTGCGCATTCTTTTTGTGAGTGGCACAGTGCACCACGTGATGGGTGCGGTTACGTTGTTTCTCACTTCCGTATACTGACTGTGTGGTGACAGAGAGAGTCTAGCTTGTGTGTTGTCTGGTTCACAGGTGGTGGTAAATGCCCCAGCCATTGGGGGTGTAAAAAGGGTGCCAGTTAGTGTTTGTCATTTTTGTAATCCCAAGATTATGGAGGATTCTGATATCTTAGACACAGATGTCTCCGATAGGGAGAATGCGTCTTGTGATGAATATGAAATTACCCGGGTAATCAATGCCCATCAGTTATGTTCCGATTGCCATTCTAGAGTACTCTTTTCTCCCGAATCAGGGAGCTTAGAGTGCGTTGAGTCATCCGCCTCCGAGGTTTCCATGTCCCGTGAGGCGTATGCCCCAGACCCTTTCTCAGCTACGCAAGCAGGTGTCCCTATGGCCTTTACTCCTTCTCCGGAGGGTGGCTTATTTCCTCCATGGTTCTGCATGGCCATTTCTATGGCGCTGACTCATTTATATCTCCCAAGTGAAATATTTCTAAGATACTGTCTGTGTTCTGTTAACCAGGGCCCATCGGGCATGGGATCGCCTCATTCAGTTCGGCCTCCTGGGGAAGTGTTGGCCTCTTAGGCTTCAGGGGCCGCAACATCGGGGCTAGGGTCTTTCATTGATCCGGCGAGGGATGATTTTGCCTTCTGTTATAGGCTGGCACGTCTTTGTGTTCTTTTAAGACAGGTTTTGGCGATTTTAAAGGATCCCAGTCCTAGTGGGCCAAGGGATCCGAAGCCTTAGATGCTGGATGGCAAATTGGATATGACGTTTGGGATGAAGCTAATCTCCTTAACGTCTCAATTTTACTTTTTTTCTTTATGTTTTGGTTCCAGTTCTGAGCTTGGGTGAATGGGGCCTGTGATCGTCTGGTCCCGTTGGCGTTCACCCGCGGGTGCTGCCTTCCTTTTATTTTGATCTGGATAGATGTGTTTTATTTGTTTTTGCTTAAGCTCATGTCTGATAGATTTCGGTTTTGAAAACGTTCTTCTCTGGAACTGATACTTGCAATTTTGTGGGTGCTTGGGCATTTCCACGGGAGTTACGCACTTTTTAAATAACAGAATTATGTTATCTAGTTCATTTATCCAACCTTTGGGGTGAATTTTCTTGGACCTTGGACAGTTCTGGAGTGTACTTATACCAGGCAGGTACTGGTCGGATGCTTTTCTGCTGTTACTTGGGTTCATGTCACCCTCGTGGTGCTGATTTAATCCTGTTGGATTCTGAATGTCACTTGGCCTATTGATATGGACGGGCTTGGATCCTATTTCGAAGTATGAGGCCTAGTCTGTAGAAACAACGCTTCTGAATGGAGGGTTGTGAGTGTTGATCTAAGGTTGTTTTTTTCTGGCTACTCGCCTGGGATATGGATCTGTCTTTTCAGACGTCATCATAGTACTTACAGATCCCTGGGTACTCAGAACCGTAGTTTCCATTCCTTTGGAGTTGGGAGATGTGAATGACCTCTGTGGTGAACAATTTGTATCTTCACTTGAGGTTCTTCCGGATACTGACTCTTTAGCCTAATAACATTGTTTTGCGGTGGCGGAGTCGCCTTCCTTCTTGCCTTGGGTGGGTCATCTGGTCGTCTGGAAGTGTGGGCATGTCCTTCTTCCTTTGCTCAGAGTTGCGTTACTCTAAGAGGTAGAGAGATTTCCCTGCCTTCTGTGGGGAGCTGCGAGGCTTCCAGCTTTTACCCTGTTAAACGGGTTTTTGGAAGATCGATCCTGCAAGGATCTCTGGAGGCTGTTGTCTCTTCTATATAGGATCTACCCTTTATCTGACCATGGTCTTCGATGCTCGGGTGTTATCTGTGATCTTGTTGCAAATCTAGCCTTGGGGCTTAACAGTGAAGGGTCGAGGTCGGTTACAGACGGTCGCCCTTCTGGAATCAGATAGATGACCATTTATCCTCAATGCTCCGTTGGGGCTTCATGGAGGGTGGTTTACATCTAGCTTACTGGGAAGGTAACCAAAGGGTCCAGGGTTCACATCCACCTTCGGGTGCTGGTTGTTCCCTTGCCAGCGTGTGTAACACGTGGTTAAGCTTGTCTTTGAGATTTTTCCTTGCGATCCAGGAGCACTGTGTGCCGAATTCTTAAACTGGTCAGGAGTTCTTTCAGACTCTTGACTTTGAGGCTGTTGCTTGGTCGCCAAGTCTACGGACTTTAGATGGTGCGCTCCTAATCATAGGAGGCAGCTTAGTGTTCCTCAGGAAGTTAGATTCTTCGATCGATTCCATTTTTTGAGGACTCTGGCCTAGGACCATGTCTCTCCCTGGAACGGGTGTGGACAGTTTGGTCTTACCTTAGGTGTTGTGGTTCCGTGTGTCCCTTTGAAGGGGTGTTGTTGTTTTTTCATGAGAGATTCCTTTCTGCCTGAGGCTTAGGTTCTAGGTCTCTGTGATGGATGCCTACTGGTCTTCTGGCCCATTTGATGTTCCTGTAGACTCCAGGTGTCTCTTCAACTGGGTTGGCGATATTGGCCGAGGGGTCTCGCCTTTATGGTATGGTGGTTTCCATTGCTTTAGTTCCCTTCTCTCCTAGAGTGGGGGATGGGTTCTTGTGTGTTCTCCTGATTTGGAGTTACCTCAGTATCAGTGATGACCTGTGGGTCCTTGTTTTTCTTGCCTTGTAGGGGTTTTTCCCTTCTTGAGTTTTCAGAATCCTGGAAAAGGACATGTGGAGTAGTGACTGGTTCCACCGTTCCTGCAGCAGTAGGCTGGGGGTTTGAACCCTTGTAAGGCTCCTGTTCATTGTTGGATTCTGATATTTAGATGCTGGGGGTCTGAGAACTCTCTTCTTTTGGGAAGTGTTCCTTTTTGTGAAAGACAGCAGTGTAGGGGGTCTTGTACCCGAGCATGAAGTTTGTCCTGACTCACGGTAGCATGACTTTTTAGTGGCAGTCAGAGTTCTACTCTGGGGTTTTGCTCCTCATAGATCCGTCCTTTTTTTCTTCCTGAGGTCTGGGACTCTTGTGTTCGGTCTTTAACTAGCCTTTGGGCTGGGACCATTACCCTGGAGGGAAGTTCGGGGATCGGTTACTCTATGCATTGTTGACCATTTTCTTCTTGAGTCTGTCCTCCCCTTTGGTGGGAGGACTTTTGATGTCCTCCTCTTTTCTAACGGTGTCTGGTACTGGGAGGGAAGGCTCCTTGGAGCCTGGTATTCTGAGGGCTGTTGTCGATTTTTTTCTGCACCTCTTCGGTGGTCTGGGTTCCACGATGGCTGGGTCAGCTTTCCTACCTGGAAGCTGGTCATTGTGAGTTCCTGTTCAGATGGCTTGGTGTTCTCTTGGAGAGCTCTTTGCTAGCTGCTGGGATAGTTATCCTGACTCTGCTGTCTATGCTTGCCTAATCTGCAGGTTTTGACTTGATACAATGCAACAGGGAACTCTTCATTGGAGTCAAGGGCTGTGGGGCTGGCTCCTTGGAGGCTTATTGTGCTCGACAGACTCTGGGGCTGAGTGGTCTCTAGCTCGGCTTTGCTGGTTGTGTAACTGATGTGCAGTTACCTGGGCTTCGGGGTTTTACCTGTGTCATTTATTATTTTTATAGGGTGTCAGGTAATTTCAGGCTGGGGTGCCTTTCAAAGTGGCCGCCTTTTTTGTACCCACCCTTTGTTTGCATTCAGTGTCCGCTAGCTTGGGTATTGTTTTCCCAAAAGTAATGAATGCAGCTGTGGACTCTTCCCGTTTAAGAAGAAAAACATAAATTATGCTTACCTGATCATTTTCTTTTCTTCTGACGGGAAGAGTCCACAGCTCCCGCTCGCGTTATGTCTATGAGACGGCAGTCATTTTTTGTTCTTCTGGCACCTTTTTCACCCCTTGGCATAATGACTGGGGGATGAGGGAAGTGGGGAAGGTATTTAAGTCTTTGGCTGGGGTGTCTTTGCCTCCTCCTGGTGGCCAGGTTTTGTATTTCCCAAAAGTAATGAATGCAGCTGTGGACTCTTCCTGTCAGAAGAAAAGAAAATGATCAGGTAAGCATATTTTACATTTTTTTTTAAAAGCAAGAATGTAAGCTTGGGAGCTGGTCCATTCTTGGTTCAGCACCTGGGTAGCGCTTGGTGGGTAAATTGGTTGCAAGACCGCGCTATTATTACAAGTCTGCAGGAGGGAGGGTCTAATAGCGTCGTCTTGCTACTCGCAACAAGACCCACCCTATTACACCCAAAAAACAACCTTAACAACCAATTAAGGGGTTAAAGACTGAAAATGTATGTTAAACCTGTGCAATTAAAAACTTATCGGAGCTAAATGTTTTTGCATAATTTATCCCTAGGAATAGATTGCTGTCTGGCTAACACTGGATCTTTAATATCCATTTAACACTACATAACAACCAAATCAATTACAACAGATTATTCTAAACCTAAAATATGTTTGACATCAAATGTATAATGCAAATAAGCTTATTAGGGAGAAGTGCTAAACAGAAAAATGTATACCAGAAAAAAGACATTTTATCAAAAATAAAGATACTTTTTATATAAATGCTAGGGAGTAATCATACAAAAGCTAGAGTAAAAACTCATTAAAACAATATTTAAAATATGACCAATCTATTTCCTGTAATACTCTAGGGAAAACAATCCAAATCCCTAATATATTTTCCAAATTATTATCATATTTCTAGGATAATCCATTCATATGAAGGAAAGCTAACTAAAATCACAATTATAGGGATCTAAATGAATATGAACAACACCTTGGGTATAATTTCTCTAAAGTCTGCTGCTATTAAAGTTAATTTACCATTTATATTACTAATCTTTAAAGGGACATGAAACTCGTTTTTTCTTTCTTTCATAATTCAGATAGAGAATACAATTTACTTCTGTTATCAAATTTGCTTTGTTTTAATGTTATTCTTTGTTGAAGAGATGTCTCTATATCTGAAAAACGACATGACTTCTACTAGTGCTCTTGCTATTGTATAACATGGTTGCAAAACTGTTGCTATATAGTACTGTAGACTCGCACACTCCTCAACTCACCATCCTGCTTTTAAACAAAAAAAAAACAGAAAATTTGATAATTGAAGTAAATTGCAAAGTCGTTTAAAATTGTTTGTTCTATCTGAATCATGCAAGAAACAATTTGGGTTTTATGTCAATTTAAGTGTAATAAATTAAAAGTGATGAGAAGTTCTTTACAAATTCATGTAAGAAAGAGAATTAAGTAATGGGTTAACCCAGTGATTGGGGTTTAGATTTTCAAATAAATTGATCAAGATGTTTCATCTTTAAAACCTAATTATAAAGCTTTTGTACAACGGCCTCATCTGCAGTTTAAAGGGACAGTCTACTTCCAAAATGTTATTGTTTAAAGGGAAATGAAACCCAAATGGTTTCTTTCATGATTCAGATAGAGCAGCAATTTTAAGCAACTTTCTCTTGGTATCTTTATTTGATAAGCAGGAATGTAACCGGCTCATTTTTGGTTCAGCACCTTGGTAGCGCTTGCTGATTGGTGGCTTAATGTAGCCACCAATCAGCAAGCATTACCCAGGGTGCTGGACTAAAAATGGGCCGGCTTCTAAACTTACATTCGTGCTTTTTCAAATATAGACACCAAGAGAACGAAGAAAAATTGATAATAAGAGTAAATTAGAAAGTTGCTTAATATTGCATGCTCTATCTGAATCATGAAATAAAACATGTGGGTTTCATTTCCCTTTAAAAAGATAGATAATCCCTTTATTACCCATTCCCCAGTTTTGCGCAGCCAACATGGTTAAATTAATATACAATTACCTCTTTGATTATCTTGTATCCAAGCCTCTTTTGGCAGCCTCCTGATCACAGGGCTATTTATTTATTATCTATTGACTTGCATTTTAGCCAATTAGGGCAGTGTCATCGACAACTCCATGGGAGAGAGCACAATGTTTTCTATATGGCTGACATGGGTTAGCAGTATCTTGTTGTAAAAAGCTAATAAAAAAACATGATAAGAGGTTGTCTGTAGTGGATTGGAAACAGGCAGAAATTTAGAGGTTTAAATGTTATAAAGTATATTACTATAACAGTGTTGGTTGTGCAAAGCTGGAGAATGGGTAGTAATGGCGTTATCTATCTTTTTAAACAATAACAATTTTGGTGTTGACTGTCCCTTTAAGTAAAACGCCAGATATATAACCAAAAGAAAATGACATTTGTAGCAGCTGAATATGGTGTATTTGCCACAATACTATAGGGATACCAATGTATTAATGCTTGTAAATAAGGTAAACAATGTTTCCTTGATAAATATACGCTGAAACAGAGATGTCAGATGATGTGAGACCCAGGAATTCAATTGATACAGCTGCACAAATTACAGCACTACACTAAATTGCTAAGGAGGGTGGGGAGCAGCCAAGCCTGCATGATGTGATGGAAGGGGAAAAGGGCATCTAGTTTGTGCTGCCAAACAGCAGGACATTTTCAAGTTTTAAGATCACTTGTTTTGTAATTAAAACTGAACTTTGTAATGTTTTAAACCTGCTCTTTTAATCTTCTGGCAGCTGACATGAGGTTATTGCCCATTTAATTAAGGGGAAATTGTGTTTTATATGAAACAGACATGGACGGTTAGAGACACAAGTGGGAGATTTAGCAATATACAATGTAATTATTACATTTATGATTTTGTTTTGAAACAATGATGGCATTTGAGTATGTTGTCAAGAAAATATATGAAAGCTTTTACAAAATATTATTGGTGAAACAAGACTCTGATACAGAGTGGATTTGATTTAAATTAAGTTGATTTAAATCATAAGTTAAATCACGATTTAAATCACTAGTCAGTAAGACCAATTTAAATCATGGTTTTCATTTTTAGAATAATAACTATTATTTTTCTGGGCATATCAAATCATTACTGATTTGGTTATATATCATTAGATATGCATAGATAAATAATTGAAATTTATGAAATTATTGAGAGGTGAACTATCTCTAGTTTAAAAGGTTAAAGTGTCAGTAAACATTAAAAATAATGTTATATAATTCTGCACATAGTGCAGAATTATATAACATTATATTAGCGCAAACGTTTTAAAACAAAATTTCCCCTTTGAATTTTTTAAAAAAACAGCTGTTTTACAGACCCGCTCTCTGTGATCTTCTGAGCGGGTTTGTTTTTTTTCAAACAGCGCATCGGGCCAGCTGTATAGTCACAGCCCGGCCCAACCGCGCCATAGCACTAAGTGCAGCTCACTCCTGTTGTCTGACAGCGCAGGAGCGAGCTGCACTTAGTGCTATGGCGCGGTCGGGCCGGGCTGTAACTATACAGCTGGCCCGATGCGCTGTTTGAAAAAAACAGACCCGCTCAGAAGATCACAGAGAGCGGGTATGTAAAACAGCTGGGGGGTTTTTAAAATTCAAAGGGGAAATTTTGTTTTAAAACGTTTGCGCTAATATAATGTTATATAATTCTGCACTATGTGCAGAATTATATAACATTATTTTTAAGGTTTACTATCCCTTTAATCATTCATATTTGAACTTTTCAACTGTACTTTATTGGAAGTAGAAAATAATGATTACGTTAATAATAACAATTTAAATAGTTTAATTTAACAAAAGAAAATTAGAAAATTAGCCATTACCTTAATAATAACAATTTAAATAGTTTCATTTAACTAAAACAATTATACTTTGGTCCTTGTGCAGATCTATTCTACTCCAAACAATCTTCTATTCAGTGAGCTGAAACTTAGTATGGGCTGGTAATGGCATTAAAGGGAAATGATTCCCAAATGTTGAAGCACTTGAAAGTGATGCAGCATAACTTTGAAAAGCTGACTAGAAAATTTCTTCTGAACATCTCTATTTAAAAAAGGAAGATATTTATCTCAAAATGTCATGCCTTATTGTAAAGGGACTTAAAAACGAGCATGCATCTAGCATGTGCAGGCACAGTCATGTTATTTCTCTATTCAGTTTAAGGAAGATTACAGTGAAATCTCATAAGATTTCAGTGAAATCTCATGAGATCACAGCAAAGCAATGCATGACCTCAGCACTGCTGATGCTGATTGGCTATTGTTTTTTTCCCCTAACTTGCAGCTGGACAGTAGCTGAAGTTTAACTGTTACCAGTGCACTTAGTCTTATAAACTGAAGACATTTTGAGGTAAAATATCTTCATTTTTTACATAGAGATGTTCAGATGTTTTTGACAGCTGTTTACAGCTATGCTGCATCACTTTCAAGTGATTTAGCACATGGGTATTATGTCCCTTTAAATAAATAGTAAATTCAGAATTAAACTTTCATGATTCAGAAAGAACATGCAATTATCAACAATTTTCCACTTTCTTTCTCTTATCTAATTTGATTCATTCTCTTGGTATCCATTATTGAAAAGCATATATAGGTAGGCTTAGAAGTAATGCACTACTATGAGCAAGCTGCTTATCACCATGTTACCCAATGTGTTCAGTTAGGCTCCAGTACAGCATTGTTCTACTATAACAAATGATACCAAGAGAATGAAGCAAACTTGATAATAAAAGTAAATCTGAAAATGGTATGCTCTATCTAAAACCCAAATGTTTTCTTTTATGATTGTGTCTATTTCTCAACTCTGTATGTTTATTTTATAAAAAAAAATTGCTAAGAAAAAGGGGCATGTTATTTCTGCAGACACAAATTCACACGGCTAGATTACGAGTTGTGCGTTAGGCTTAAAAAGCAGCGTTAACCGGTCCTAACGCTGCTTTTTAATGCCGCTGGCATTACAACTCTTGCAGGTACAGGCTCACCGCTCACTTTTTTGGCCAGACTTGGAAATACCGCAAATCCACTTACGTAAATTTCGTATCCTCTTTTTTCAATGGGACTTGCATAGCGCCGGTATTACCAGTCTGACAAAAAGTGAGCGGTAGACCCTCTCCTGTCAAGACTGGTACCACATTTTAAAGTCAGTAGTTAAGAGTTTTACACTACAACGCCGTAGCATAAAACTCTTAACTAAAGTGCTAAAAAATACACTAACACTCATAAACTACCTATTAACCCCTAAACCGAGGCCCTCCCGCATCGCAAACACTAAAATAAATTTTTTAACCCCTAATCTGCCGAACCGGACATCGCCGCCACTATAATAAATATATTAACCCCTAAACCGCCGCACTCCTGCCTCGCAAACACTAGTTAAATATTATTAACCCCTAATCTGCCGCCCCTAACATCACCGCCACTATATTAAAGTTATTAACCCCTAAATCTAAGTCTAACCCTAACCCTAACACCCCCTAACTTAAATATAATTTAAATAAATCTAAATAAATATAACTATCATTCACTAAATTATTCCTATTTAAAACTAAATACTTACCTATAAAATAAACCCTAAGCTAGCTACAATATAACTAATAGTTACATTGTATCTAGCTTAGGATTTATTTTTATTTTACAGGCAAGTTTGTATTTATTTTAACTAGGTAGAATAGTTATTAAATAGTTATTAACTATTTAATAACTACCTAGTTAAAGTAAATACAAAAGTACCTGTAAAATAAAACCTAACCTAAGTTACAATTACACCTAACACTACACTATAATTAAATTAATTCCCTAAATTAAATACAATTAAATAAAATGATCTAAAGTACAAACCCCCCCACTAAATTACAGAAAATAATAAACAAATTACAAGATTTTTAAACTAATTACACCTAATCTAATCCCCCTAACAAAATAAAAAAGCCCCCCAAAAATAAAAAAAGCCCTACCCTACACTAAATTACAAGTTGCCCTTAAAAGGGCCTTTTGCGGGGCATTGCCCCAAATTAATCAGCTCTTTAACCTGTAAAAAAAATTACAAATCCCCCCCAACATTAAAACCCACCACCTACACAACCAACCCTTCTCTAAAACCCACCCAATACCCCTTAAAAAAAACCTAACACTAACCCCTTGAAGATCACCTTACCAGGAGAAGCCTTCATCCAACCGGGCCAAAGTCCTCAACGAAGCCGGGAGAAGTCTTCATCCAAGCCGGGCGAAGTGGTCCTCCAGACGGGCAGAAGTCTTCATCCAGACGGCATCTTCTATCTTCATCCATCCGGCGCGGAGCATCCTCTTCCAATGAAGTCTTCTTACTAAATGACGGTTCCTTTAAGTGACGTCATCCAAGATGGCGTCCTTTCAAGTCAGAATTAAGGTAGAAAAAATCCTATTGGCCGATGGACCCGCTTCGCGCCGGATGGATGAAGATAGAAGATGCCGTCTGGATGAAGACTTCTGCCTGTCTGGAGGATCACTTCGCTCGGCTTGGATGAAGACTTCTCCCGGCTTCGTTGAGAGGACTTTGGCTCGGTTGGATGAAGACTTCTCCCGGTAAGGTGATCTTCAAGGGGTTAGTGTTAGGTTTTTTTAAGAGGGTATAGGGTGGGTTTTAGAGTAGGGTTGGTTGTGTGGGTGGTGGGTTTTAATGTTGGGGGGGATTTGTAATTTTTTTTACAGGTAAAAGAGCTGATTACTTTGGGGCAATGCCCCGCAAAAGGCCCTTTTAAGGCCTATTTGTAATTTAGTGTAGTGTAGGGCTTTTTTTATTTTGGGGGGGCGTTTTTTTTTTTGTTAGGGGGGTTAGATTAGGTATAATTAGTTTAAAAATCTTGTAATTTGTTTATTATTTTCTGTAATTTAGTGTTTGTTTGTTTTTTGTACTTTAGATAATTTTATTTAATTGTATTTAATTTAGGGAATTAATTTAATTATAGTGTAGTGTTAGGTGTAATTGTAACTTAGGTTAGGTTTTATTTTACAGGTACTTTTGTATTTATTTTAACTAGGTAGTTATTAAATAGTTAATAACTAATAACTATTCTAGCTAGTTAAAATAAATACAAACTTCCCTGTAAAATAAAAATAAAACCTAAGATAGATACAATGTAACTATTAGTTATATTGTAACTAGCTTAGGGTTTATTTTATAGGTAAGTATTTAGATTTAAATAGGAATACTTTAGTTAATTATAGTAATTTTATTTAGATTTATTTAAATTATATTTAAGTTAGGGGTGTTAGGCTTAGGTTTAGACTTAGGTTTAGGGGTTAATAACTTTAATATAGTGGCGGCAACTTTGGGGCGGCAGACTAGGGGTTAATAAATGTTGGTAGGTGGCGGCGATGTTAGGGCCGGCAGATTATGGGTTAATAATCTTTAACTAATGTTCGTGATGCGGGAGTGTGGCGGTTTAGGGGTTAATATGTTTATTATAGTGGCGGCGACGTTGGGTGCAGCAGATTAGGGGTTAAGAAGTGTAGGTAGGTTGCGGCGACATTGGGGAAGGCAGAATAGGGGTTAATAAATATAATGTAGGTGTCAGCGATGTTGGGGACAGCAGATTAGGGGTTCATAAGTATAATGTAGATGGCGGCGGTGTCCGGAGCGGCAGATTAGGGGTTAATATTATAATGTAGGTTGCAGCGATGTCGGGGGCGGCAGATTAGGGGTTAATAAGTGTAAGACTAGGGGTGTTTAGACTCGGGTTCATGTTAGGGTGTTAGGTGTAGACATAAATTTTATTTCCCCATTGGAATCAATGGGGCTGCGTTAAGGAGCTTTACGTTGCTTTTTTGCAAGTGTTAGACTTTTTTTCAGCTGGCTCTCCCCGTTGATTCCTATGGGGAAATCGTGCACGAGCATGTTACACCAGCTCACCGCTCACTTAAGCAGCGCTGGTATTGGAGGGCGGTAATGAGCAAAATTTTGCTCAACGCTCACTTCTTGTCTGGTTTGTAAAAACCCGTAATACCAGAGCTGTATGTAAGTGAGCGGTGAGAATAAACTGTTCGTTAGCACCGCACAGCCTCTAACGCAAAACTCGTAATCTACCCGACAGTTAACTATAAAACTAATAATATGTGATAATATATTTAAGATAGAAAATGTATCCAAAATAATCTGACATAATCCTCTGGGAGAGTATGGCATTGTGAGTGGATTAATGTGATTCATTTACCAAAAAAATTAAATGTTATAGCCATGAATATACAGCATCTTGCTGTATAATTAAAAACTAACATATTTCAGGTAAATTACCTTTAGATTATAATGTATCTTAAAGGGATACTCAAGTGAAAATTAATATTTCATGATTTAGATAGAGCATGCATTTTTAAACAACTTTCTAAGTTACTCCTATTATCGATTGTTCTTCATTCTCTTGGTATCTTTATTTGAAAAATAATGTAAGATTAGGACCCAGCCCATTTTTGATTAGGCACCGTGGGTAGTGCTTGCTGATTGGTGGATTACATTTAGCCACCAATCAGCCAGCGCTACCCAGGTGCTGAACCAAAAATGGTCCGGCTCCTAAGCTTCCATTCTTGCTTTTTCAAATAAAGATAGCAAAAGAACAAACTTAAATTGCTAATAGGAGTAAATTAGAAAGTTACTTAAAATTGCATGCTCTATCTGAATCATGAAGTTTAATGCAAATACATGAATGTTTAAATGTAGACATCACATAGTGGCCGATTCTAAAAAATGTGCAGGTCTAGACGTGGTTTTCCACGCCAGGGAGAAACTGGTTTGTTTTTAAACTTGAATATTACGCCTAATGCAAAACAAATGATGCTCTTTATAGTACATTGTACCTTAACTTCACTGTTATTCCTTTCAGAGTAATTAGTGTTTTGAGTATTTTGATAATAGCTCGCCACCTTTTAACTGGTAAGAAAAAAAAGATGAGTGAATGAAAAAACTGTAGTGCGAAAATGTTTTCAGAATTACGCTAGGATTTGAGAAACAAGTTTATATACACCCATGTTTCACCCATGTTTAGCCCATGTTACTAAAAAACAACAATTACATTTTGTAGTTTTAAGTACAAATTTCTTGTTTGTTTGTTTTTTGCTCATCCAGTGTACTTAAATTACGATTTATGCGGTACAAAGTTAATACGATTTATTCCTGTGTAATTTATATACAAATTTTACATTTTTGATAGAATATAATTTTTCAACAACAATTTTGTTACGATTTCTGATGCTCCTTAACAATACAATTTTTTCATGAGTGTTTTTGTGTGAATGGTTCAATTATTCATTTTGTATGATTTTTAAATTATGATTTTCATTATGCATTTTTGTAATGTATGCATCTCCTTCCCATATAAAAATGCAGTATACGCCCCTTAGCGAGATGCCCTGTTTTCGTGTTAAAACGTGGCTTTATATCGATGAGGGAATCTTACAGTATCTCACCAGCCCAGAGTCTTTTTTTAGAATTGGGCCCATGATCTGAACAAAAGCAAGGCTGGATTGGCCTACCAGGGTACCAGGAGATTTCCCGGTGGGCTGCAGTAGCTGGGGCTGGAAAGCTACAATTTAAAAGGGTTATTAATGGATGCAATTGGGCTTTAGAGTGCATATAACAACAATCTGGAACTTTTTTTAAATACAAACTAATATAATATAAATCTGAAACAAAATATTGGGGGAAGGAGTATCCCAGTAATCCCTTTTGAGAAAAATGGGATGTGCGCATAGTGAGTCAACAGAAAATATTTTCAGGGCTGCTTTTTATTTCCAGTCCAGCCCTGGGGGTACAATTAGAGTGAGCTGTAGTTATTTATGACATGATTTCTTTTATATTTGAGTATTGTTAAACTACTTTGCTGTGTATGATTTATTATTGTCTTTGTTCCTAGGAAAGAGATGACTACCGATCACTTTCACTCCCTGGAAGAAGTTTATCGTTTAGCTGTGCGCAGCCTGTCAGGTCACCGACCTCTCCAATGATTTTTGAACCTTCTCCTGAATACAGTGGTAAACAAGCAGCTACACCAGACACACCTGGTAAGAGAATAACACCATGGGAAGCAGCAGCAAAATCTCCTCTGGGATTGGTGGACGATGCTTTTATGCCGCATGTGATGCATGAAACCGTTTCTGCCAATGTTGTATCTGCTGCACGTAGGAAAACTCTCCCAGAGCCTCCACCAGCCTGGAAATCATCCTCCAACGCTTCTTCTGCTCCTGGTTCATATCCATTTAAAGGCATATCTGAGACAAAGCCAAAAGGCATGACATTTGCACCAAAAAGCGTAGTGCCCCTGTCTTTTCAATGTGGTTATCAACTCAGGTATCCATATTCTAGCCAGCACTCTATAACCAATCCAGGCTCTGTGGCTTTGGATACCAGGTCAGAATATTGTATGTCTACAATGCGTAATACTAACTATAATGCTTTTCCTAGGGCCTGGAGACGCTAAGTATTAACTATAACAATGAAACAATTGAATTCTTAAACTAAAGGTCTAGGAATTAAAGTTAAGAAGGAATCTGGTCTGGTTCCCTAGGCCTTTGTAGTAACTTGGAATGAACTATAAGATATGGACCATGCAGAAAACCTTTTGGCACTCCAGAGCTTTAACATATAGATTTATAGTTCACATATTTTTCACTTTATACATTCAGGATTATTTTAGCGGGTGGAAGTGAGTGCGTATGCATTACCACTTTATGGGCTCCATTTACTATTGGTCAGGCAGACATGATTCGCTACCACAAATCATGTCCTTCAGACCTTGCTGCAAGTGGACAGCATACACTGTCCATATTTAACATTGCATAAGCATTGCACCAGCTGTCAATCATCCGATTATCGGATCAGGATGATTTCAATACGCCACGGTTAAGGAGCATCTGTCTTAAGACCGCTGCTACTTAACTATCGTTTCAGGCCTGAAACGACGGCTTCGGAAGCATCAATTGCTGCTTGGCAAATGGAGCCCTACGGCTCTATAATGACAAAAAGGAAATGACGTTCACTGTAAAGTATAACTTGTCTATAATAACACATCTTATGATCAGGTATAATACAATGCATATCGTGAGTTAATGTGCTATAGGCTGTTTAATGATGAACTATTTTCCTCTGTGAATTCAGCTGGTCCCAATCTTTATGTAAATGGTTAAACTTATAGAAGTGACAATGCAAATATAGTACATTACCTTAAACCAAATGTTATATATTGAACTCTTGTTATATTTTAGTCCTTGCCAGACAGTAATTACCTACTCTCTTTTTTATTGAAAAAACTCCCCAATATGGTATCTTTTCCAACCAAAATATACTTTTAAATTAATAAGCAGAATGAGCATGAGCTCGAAATCATCAGACGAATACAAAGGGTAAACACTAGGCCCCGTGGACCAAGAATAACAGTTTCTCCATTTATATCATGCAGAATTATTTCAGAACATATAGAAAGATAATCTTTAAGTCATTTAATGTATCATGATATTTCTCTAAGGATAAAGTAGAGGAAAATATGTTTCTTAGAGGCAATACCTGTCCTGTTTTATTTAAATTTTTCCCGCTGATATCATATCGGCACAGTTTACAATTACCTAAAAAAAACATACATAAAATATGCCTGCTATGCATTCCTAATATGTTAAACTGCAATGAGCAATATTAAATGCAGTCTGAAAATATGAGCAATATTCCATAACAATCAAGTCAGATTAACATTTACGCTGACAGAGCTGAGATCTATTTGTTCTCATGTCCAGTAACATTTGTAATCAACGCTACCATCCTGAAACAATACCTTATTGCTTCAGACTGAGAGTTTTAGTATTATGAAACATTTAGGTGTTTGCTTTTTATAACCTATTCTGTCATTTGTGAGTGATTTCATGAGTCATTAGTGAGTATATATGACACAATATATAGTGCAGCATAAATTAAAGATTGCTTCTTTGTAGTCATTCCTTAAATAAGAAATTTACAAGCCCTGTTTCCTGTTTGTGCCGGATCACATGGCTGTAAACTGGCAAATGATATGCTTCAATGTGAGACATTTATAAAAATTCTGGAAACACATGAAAAAATGAAAGATAGGAAAATTACAAACCATATTTATTGTGCTTCTGCATCATCAGATCTTTTCCAGCTTGTATTAAGCTTTTTAATTATGGGATTTTGGTTTGTTCTCTTGGTATTCTTAGTTGAAAGCTAAACCTAGGAGGTTCTTATGCAAATTTCTTAGACATTGAAGGCCGCCTCTATTCTAAATGCATTTTGACAGTTTTTCACCACTAGAGGGTGTTAGTTCATGTGTATCATATAGATAACACTGAGCTATTGCACGTGAATTTACCGAGGAGTGAGCACTAATTAGCTAAAATGTAAGTCTGTCAAAAGAACTGAAATAAGGGGGCAGTCTGCAGAGGCTTAGATACAATGTAATTACAGAGCTAAAACATGTATAATTATAACTGTGTTGGTTATGAAAAACTGGGCAATGGTAAATAAAGGGATTATCTATCTTTTTAAACAATACCATTTTTGGAGTTTACTATCCCTTTAAGCCATCTGACATTAGTGTTTGTAACAATGTTTATAGCAATGAAATAGATAGTTACAAACACTGCTGCCATAGACTGCTATAGACACGTGCATGCTCCTAAGCTCTTTTCAGCCTACCCAGGTTTAGTCTTTAACAAAGGATATCAAAAGAACAAAGCAAATGTGATAATAGAAGTAAATTGGAAAGTTGTTTAAAATTGCATGTTCTGTCTGATTCATAAAAGTTTAATTTTGACTTTACTATCCCTTTAACCAGGAAGCTATATAACTGTTTATACTGATATGAGGATATCTACATTCTCTAACATTAGGGGGAGTTCAAGCAAAACAAAGCTGCTTTAGAATATTGTTCAGCTTTAACGCTAGTGCAGACCTAAACATTAAAACTAACAGCTATACAACGCCACAATTATAACATTTTTTATGAAACGATTAAAGCCTTTAACGTAACACTTCCCCTGGTTATATCACATGCAATATCATTGCAGATATGAGGTTTAACAGGTGCTACTAATTGCTGACATTAAGCACTTGCTTTGTGCTGCTATTTTGCTTTGGGGACAGGAAACCCCAAAAATGTAATTCATGATTCGGATAGAATTAAAACAACTTTCAAATTTACTTTTATTATCAAATATGCTTCATTCTCTTGTTATATTTTGCTGAAGGAACAGCATTGCACTGCTAGCAGCTAGCTGAACACATCTAGTTAGCCAATCATACGAGACAAATGTATGCAGGCACCAATCAGCAACTAGCTCCCACTAGTGTTGGATATGTGCATATTCATTTTCAACAGTGGATACCAAGAGAGAAAAAAGCAAATTTGAAAATAGAAGGGATTTTAAAAGTGTCTTCAAATTGCATGCTCTATCTGATCCTTGCAAGTTTAATTGGACTTTCCTATCCCTTTAACACCAACTCAGAAATCTTCATGTCAGCTATAGAAATTTGCTGCAAGACTTATATAATGTTCTGCTCTGGTCACCAGCAATGTTTAGCCAAATGGAACAGAGGGAGCATACTGTTCAAGAAAAACAGGCCTTAAAGGGACATAACACTAAAAATTGAAATGAATGAGTTTATTTTAATTTTGTATAGAAGCTTTTCTGCAATGCACATATATTAGCAAAACTACTTCTAGTAAAAGCTATCACTGTTTGTGTGATATGGAGTGTTGTTAGTGTTCACAGACACACAGAACATATGTATATATGCCCCGTGCACACTGAGCATTTCATATTTAAGTGTAATGTTCCTTTAATTGTAAAATGAAATTGTAGTTGACTCCAATTTACCTATTCATCTTGCACTGATAAAATATGGGAAAAGGCCTATAAGGAAAGAAAATAGTCAAAAACAAAACACAATTCTGCTTCATACAATTAGAAAGCCACAAACAGAAAATATTTATAAAATATTTGTAAAAGATGGAAACTTTTTAAGTCAGGAATTTGTATTATGTTATGTTATGCTCTAGAGCACTGTTTTTTAAACCTGTCCTCAGACCTCCCTAACAGGCCACATTTTGAGTATATCTGTACTGGAGCACAGGTGAAATAATCAGCTGATTATTAATCATGACCATTTTACCTGTTCTCATCCTGGGTAATTCTGAAAACCTGGCCTGTTGGGGAGGCCTGAAGACAGGTTTGAAAACAAGTGGTCTAGAGCCATCCTTTGTGTGATCCTTTTCACAAAACAGCTGAGTTCTAAAATACAATATGACTTCTGCATGACACAAGCAGTAAGATGCCAGCATACACTTAGGCCTTGCTGATAATATATACATGGGTTGCAGCTGATCGGTATAGACAAGGTGAGCAAGTGATTCACATTTGGATTAAATGGTCATTGTTTTTGCTGACAGACTAATGGACAGTCATGGATGCTAATCGGAGAATCACCATTGCAAAGTATTTGCAGTTTATTATTCCATGTATGATATAAGTAAAAAAAATCTTATACCACATGAACATATATTCTAAAGCAAATGGAAGAGATGCCATTCAATCCAGTTGAAATGAAAGGTTATTATGTGTACTTTGATGCAGCTGTTCCTTTCTGCATGTTAAGAAGTGTGCTTGTTTGTAGTCACTATATCTTTCAACCCCACAAGACACCCTATGGACTAGAATCATAGACACCCTCCTTGTTGTAAAGGTGAGATTATGTTTACTGAGCCTCGCTTCAACCTATCAATCCAAGTATAGTGGAAACACACTTGAAACACGGTTCATGTAAATGTAGAATATTTGTACAGTATGTCTGTCTTGTTATAGAAGCTTAGTCTTGCTGGATAGAATGAGAGGCGTCTCAGAAACCTTGCAGACACAGCAAGGAGCAAACAATGGGCGCTCAGGGGGCACGATCGCGATTGTTCACCTAAATCACAGGCAAACATGTAATTCATGAAGACTGTATTGCCTCTGTGTCTTGCTTTTATTCGTTTTCATTTGTCGTTTACTTTTCCTTTTATGTGTATGTTAGATTGCACTGCTTTACAGAGAGTTGTTTTTTTTCCTATTTTAATTGAGTTGTTTTGTATAGTTTTGAAAGCAGTTTCGTGATGTTGTTATCCTTGACAGTGGAATTAATTGTTTGCATTGAGAAGTGAACAATTATGAGATTCATGCAGCTTCACTAAGCCTGTGAGTAAGTTTACAGTTAAATAGACAATATACCGTAAAACTTTATTCTCCTTAATGGGTTTCTAATATACCAGCCGAAGAGTATAAAATGAATGGGAAATTGTTTGTTTCTTTTTGAATATGAACTAGATGGTTTTGCTCTTTGAAACTACAACCCATTCAAATGGGTTTTACTTGCAGGGATATCAGTTCTCCTTACATTATCACTCTTTATACACAAACATATACGCATACAAAGCCTTGTTATGTTATCTCTGTTTGTATACTTAGGGCTAGATTTATTAAAGCCGAGGCGGACAGGGGCGCATATACGCGCCCCTGTACGCCTCAGCTCGCCTGTGGCGGGGGGAAATTACCCCCAGGTATTCGCCATTGCACACAAGCGCAATTTTGCGCTTGCGTGCAATCCCGCCCCCTGTCCGCGCACAGCCAATCTAGCGCGGGCAGGAGCTGTCAATCTCCTCGGTCTGACTAGACCGAGGAGATTGAATTTCGCCACCTTAGAGGTGGCGAAGAGGTTAGGGAAGCGGCGGTCTGGTGACCGCTGCTTGATAAATTACGGCGAGCAAGTTCTTGTGAGAACTTGCAACCGTAGGGCTTTAATAAATCTAGCCCTAAGAGAACAACTGAAAATTAACATTTGAGGACTTATCTCTATAACCCCACTGGGAAGGTAATTTATTATCCTGGTTATGTTTACGCAGCTTTTCCATGGTGAATACTTAAAGGGACAGTCTACACCAGAATTTTTATTGTTTTAAAAGATAGATAATCCCTTTATTGCCCATTTCCCAGTTTTGCATAACCAACACAGTTATAATAATATACTTTTAACCTCTGTGATTATCTTGTATCTTAGCTTCTGCAAACTGCCCCTTTTTTCAGTTCTTTTGACAGACTTGCAGTCTAGCCAATCATTGCCAGCTCCCAGATTACTTCACGTGCACGAGCACAGTGTTATCTATATGAAATATGTGAACTAACACCCTCTAGTGGTGAAAAACTGTTAAAATGCAATCTGAAAGAGGTGGGCTTCAAGGTCTAAGAAATTAGCA
Source organism: Bombina bombina (assembly GCF_027579735.1). Classification (NCBI taxonomy): domain Eukaryota; kingdom Metazoa; phylum Chordata; class Amphibia; order Anura; family Bombinatoridae; genus Bombina; species Bombina bombina. Next base: position 1,014,228,160 of record NC_069500.1, read on the forward strand.
TATGAACCTCCTAGGTTAAGCTTTCAACTAAGAATACCAAGAGAACAAAGCAAAATTGGTGATAAAAGTAAATTGGAAAATTGTTTAAAATGACATGCTCTATCTGAATCATGAAAGTTTATTTTGGCCTAGACTGGCTCTTTAAGTATTGAAATGTTAGTATAGGTGGGGTTACAACAGGTTAAATTAGCTATTTCAAAAGACAAATTAAAGCTAAAGAAGTTATTTGTAACCAATTTAATATACTCCAGCAGGTAAAATAGATAATTCGGATCACACCAAGACTCGAAAAGTTTACTGTATGCTGCCCATATGTTTGGGTTTTGTTAGAACCAGTTTTACACATAAACAGACATTTTTTTCAACAGCACTTTGTTTTTTTAGATTTTTGTTTTACACAAATGTGTGTTTGATGCAGATTTACAAACTATTGTATGTTTTATGTGTTTGGTGAGAATATGAGCCGCCCTCAAGGAAACTAGAGAGGGAAGCCACAGGTTGATAAAACTGAATGGGGCACATAGTGATATGGTCCTGATAGATAAAAATGATGTGAAATCGGAAAGTGATGTTACACAGAAAGTATAGAGAAATAGTAAAGTGTTAGGCAAAGTGATTGTTTCTGTTTAAAAAGGTGAAAATTATTTGCTCTTGTAAACCTTTCAGCCTACTAAAAATAACAAAAGTCTATTTAGATTTTAGTTTTCTGTTGTTGTACTTTAAAGGGACACTGAGCCCATTTTTTTTCTTTCATGATTCAGCTAGGGCATGCAATTTTAAGCAACTTTCTAATTTACTCCTATTATCACATTTTCATCGTTCTCTTGCTATCTTTATTTGAAAATCATGAATGTAAATCTTATCAGCCATCCCATTTTAGATTCAGCACCATGGATAGAGCTTGCTTATTGGAGGCTGACATTTACCCACCAATAAGCAAGCATAACCCAGGTTCTCAACCAAAAATGGGCCGGCTCCTATGCATCACATTCCTGTTTTTCAAATAAAGATAGAAAGAGAATAAAGAAAAATTGATAAAAGGAGTAAATTAGTAAGTTGCTTAAAATTGCATGTTCTCTCAGAATCATGAAATAAAAAATTTGCGTTTAGTGTCCCTTTAAGTAGTTCAGGTTACAACTGATATAGAATCTATGCCAGATTTGGGGTATTTACAGTGAACATGCTGCTGACTGGTCATAAATTGTTTTGTAGCTTTGTGTTACTTTGACTCCATCATTGGTCATGCACGTTTTGTTTTTTTGTGATGTTTCCCATTATTGCCATATACAAAAAGAACAAAAATGACATACTCTGAAAAATATTCTATTACCAAATTCTTGGATTTTGGGATTGAGTCTAGAGTCTCCCTGGAGTATAGAACTGCTCCTACCTTCAACTGATGCAATAGAATGACCTCATATATGCAAAATACGCTTCATTAGAATACCCTTGTATTGCGATTTGTACCTTCACTTGCAAATAATGTAATAATAATATATTTTTTTCTATTAAATTGCAGTTGCTTTACATCTATATTATTATACAGATAAAAGCTTGAATCTGTAAAGAATATCTGAAGAATTAGCAGCAAGCAGTTTAATGTATTTGTAACCTGCATGCTGATATATTGAGTTACAGTAACTATCTAATTTAAAAGGCTATTTTTACATAAAATAACCAATGCTACACAAACTATATCAAAGCCAACCTACTTAGATTATAATGTTTATGTTGTTATTTTCTTAAACTATGATGTCCATATAAATGCTATAAGTTGGTAAGATGCTACAAGTATACTTATGGGAACCGTCTGGTGTCAGCCTTAAAGGGACATGAAACTCAAACTTTTTCTTTCATATTTCTGGTAGAATGGTAGAACAACTTTCACGTTTACTTCCATTATCACATTTGCTTTATTCTCTTGATAGCTTTTGTTGAAGGAGCAGCAGTTCACTACTGGGAGCAAGGTGAACACATTGGGTGAGACAATTACAACAAGAATTTATTTGCAGCCACCAATCAGCAGCTAGCTCCTAGTAGTGCATTGCTGCTTCTGAGCATATCTAGTTATGCTTTTAAAATGTAATACCATGAGAACAAAGCAAATTAGATAACAGTTGTAAATTGGAAAGCTGTTTAATATTAAATGCTCTATCTGAATCACCAATTAACATTTTTGGGTTTTATGTCCCTTTAAAGGGAACATGTTATATAAATAAAACATTAAAGTCCAAGAATATTATAGTTTTTGTTATTCATCTTTATGTTGCTGCTAAGCATTAATATATAAAATCAGCACAACCTGTAACAGTTATAAAAAGACCCATGCAGGCACAAGCAACCTGCACATAATTGGATGCTAAGGATACAGGAACATGTGCATGGCTGGGGGCAGGAAGGGAATAAAAAAGCGCTGTTACATTAACCTGAATACAGATCTGACAGTTTGCCAAGCCTGGGGGTTACAACATACAGTAGTATAATCCATTCAAACTAATGCACTGCTATGTTTAAATCTCTGCTGGATTTTACACTCCCAGTATAGTTTAGAGTGTTGCTAAATTTTGCTAAAACTTCAGTCAATTCCACTCCATGTTAAAAAAAAAATATGCTGTGTGTAGAAAGCCCATTAGTTGGTTCTCTCAGTAAAGTGTTGCAAGCTGTGATCGTTTTCTAGGGCGTTTTCTGAAGTTCAGGTAATAAGAATAAATTTGACTGCAGAGTTATGCTAAGTGCTATATGTTTTAGTCCAGCTGGGTAATGCTTTTAACGTCAGTATTTGACTTTATTTTGCTTGCATTGCTTGACAGAGGTAATAAGACCCTGGCAGCAACAACAATTCAAGGATCAACCAGCAGTGAAATGAAATGCAATTAGTCACATTGCTGTAGTTATACCATCAAACTTAAATTGCACGAGAGGAATTATGCTTTTGTATGTGGCAGTAAAGCAATTTAATTTAGTGGCTGAAATGTTTGAAGCACTGCGAGTGTAACAGAGTGAATGGTGACAAATATCTATGCAAAACATTTTTCTGAGCAATTTGTGATTATGCTTCTTGCTTTAATGCTCTTAGTAACTTAGCAGCAGTAGATATTTTAAAATGGCTTCGTATATATATATATATATATATACATTATAAAAGTGCTGGGTTTCTTCTTGTTCTGAAGGTCTAATTAAGGTTTTGGACTATATATATATATATATATATATATATATATATATATATATATTCATTATTTGCTTCATCCTTGGTTCTTTTTTTATTTTATTTTTTTAAATGTTTTTATTGAGGATTAAACAAAATAACATACAGGAATTCCAATATAAGATAACCGAAAAACACAGGCGATAAGTGCCATAACAATGGAGTGGCATATGGTCAAATAGGTACAGAAACTTAAAAACAGTGAAATACCATAATACAGCCAGCCATCCCAATTGTATCTGTAGGAAAATATAAAAGAGAAAGGGAAACATAATCTGTTCATCCTCGATTTTCCACCTCCCTAACATAGGTGAGGTCGCTTTTGGTCCTCCAACACGTCCATTATAAAGAATAGCAGGAGGGTTTCTACATTATAGGGTCCCATTTTGGATCCTTTTAACACTATCAAAACATATTACTCTTCCTTATAGCATATATATCTAATATAAAGAGTAAATAATACAAACAAACATAAGGGAAGGGGTAATATTAAGTACAAGAAGCTTATTAACGTTAAAACATACAATAATCCGGCGGCATGAGAGCATATGAAATAATAGCTGTCTCTGGATAATAACTTATGATAAACAAAATTAATATCCTGTCTAATGAAGACAAGATATAGACTATGGGGAAATATTCATCTAGAGTAAAAGCAACAATATTGTCGCACATTCTTTATATATTATTCGTACCCAAAATGCAATATCCCTATTGGTCATTGTATTATTCATATGCCGTATGCTCTCAGCTCATCTAGAGTGCTCAGTATAAGTATTTGCTTCTTAAACATAGAATACTAGATTTTGACGTTAAATGGGAAGGTTCCTTGGAATCTACTTTCCTGTTTATTAGATAAACAAAAAGTTTAGTGGGGGTGGAGCGATATTTAGGAGGATCGCGGTTACAAAAGGGTCAAAATATTGAGACTAAATGGAAGCTAATGTACCAAGATTTTAGGGAGACCTATGTATGACATGTCTCTTTAAGTTTTCCTTGGGGATCCTGGGTATAACTTTTTAAATATAGGATGTTCTTCTAGGGCTAACCTTTATATGATGTATAAGTAACTCTCAAGATGAGTCGATTTGGTAGCAAATTAGTTATCATAATTAAACAGCTTCAGCTCCATCCATGTATACAAATATAACTATGGCTACAAAAGCAAAGCACACTAGATGGACTTGTTAGGTATATATGCTGGGTATTAGGTTACCCTTAAATGAAAGCACAAAATAAACAATATGGCCATCCCAACTGGAAAAGTATATACTTATGTTGCTACTTAGATAGACATAATTATCTCTATAATGCTATTATTTACCTTAATATAGGTGGTCTAGGAGACTGTATTGCAGTTGTGTATATATAAAATATCCCCAAATTTAACTATATCAGTGCATATGTGTTATGTTTGCTAGGCCACCTCGCCCGCAGGCAGCCCAGCAGAATGGGTAAAAGATGTTTGTAATGTCTCAAACCTAGCTCCACTAGTATTATACAATAGCTCAGACATTGGTATACACACACATAAAACAGCAGCATTTTTCACTTAATATTGGCTAATAAGTGCCTAGGGTGTATATATAGGGAAAATGCCTATTATATATTAAGGGTCTAATACAAAGGGTGGGAGCTATTTAGCCCTGCATAACCTGGACTTCACTCTAGTAAAAAGAACCCAAAATGTACCACCTTAAAAATGATCCATTACATCTAGAAAGTACATTATACAGCAAAAGGCATTCCATCAACTATAAAAACAGTGTATATAAACATTATAAGAATAGTTACTGATAGCGGAATTATGCAGGCAGATTAGGCTAGCAAGCCATCATATGTCATAGGCCCCAAACACAATCACGTCATAAGACTGGAAGAAGTATATAGGTGCAGACAAGTCTTTATCCGATGCCAAGTGTCCAAGCAGCAGTTGCACAAAACAATAAAAGTTTCAAAATAAACAGTTCCTTTGCCCAGTCTATAAACTCACTGCCCCATAGACTGACCGGACCACTAGTACTGGATCTCCCTGGCAGTACACTCTCCGATATTAGAAAATAGTTTTCCAGGGCATAAAGATGGGGACTCTTTCCTCCATTCATTGCTAGGGCACTACTTTGTATAAATTCAGGCGGGCCACTCTCCTTCATGAACGGCAACTAGGAGCCTTGTTTTGAAAACATAGGAGGATTACCACCGCTTGCTGAGATCGCTCCACCGCTCGACTCCCGAGCTAAAGAGGAGGTATATGTAAGTCAGAGGTCCCCCTGTTGTTTGTTCAGGCTAGGATACGGCCCCAAAATTAAACAAGATGTCAGTTGCTGTAGTTAGAATAAAAAGTCTCTTTATTTAGAAATAATTAAAACATGGAGAGTGCATGCCCTATTGGAGGAAAAAATAGACTAACATGTTTCGGCTTGCGCCGTACTCAAAGTCTTGGAGGATATGGCCCCTCCATGTGCTCAATCAGATCCTGCAGTTGGACGGAATGACCCAAATACCAGATCCTATGCCCATCCAGATAGACATCTGCCATGTCCGGCATCGGAATGTTTAGTATAAACCCAGGACTCCAATCCTGCTTCAGGGCAGCTCTGCATCCAGTATAACAAGGGTGAGTCACAGGGCAATAGCGAAGATTACCCTCGAAAGAGCACTGTATCTTCTCAAGGTCTTCTGAAGTCGCATTGGTTGCCGGTTCCTGCTCAAACGCCTTTGCAAGTTCTTGCTTGAATTGTGAGAAGCAATCCTTTAATATACTTATGAGTCCCTGTTCACACGAGGACTCCGCCATCTTGAGTATTTCAAATGCCTTGTTCACTATGCAGTTGGTCGTGTCGTGAAATAATATAGGGCTTTTGAAGTCTCTCCAGCTCCTTCTTAAAGTAGTTTCTAGTACTGGGACTCAGTTCAGGGTGAATTTGAGCTATAAAGTGAGTCATATAAGTCCCTTTTAGGATAATTTGAGCCGGAGTTCTATAGAAGTGCGACCATCCAGTTCGGCGGATAACTCTGCCGTCCCATCATTGTTTTCTTAATCTTACCTCTGAAAATTGCATGCCTTGTAAATTCTTCAAAAATTTCAGATTGCAAATTCTTTGCAGATTTCATAGTGCAAATCTTGCTATATTAAACCCAGTATAGGAGGTAAAATAAGATTTATTTATTTTTTACGGAAACCTAGATTAGAACATGGTGACACCTATTGCTTTAAAAAAATATTAATTAAAAAAATTTGATTTTGAAATCATTCTGGATTTTAGAATTCCGGATTTGAGGATCTGTACCTGTATGTGCGTGTGTGTATGTATGTGTGTGTGTGTGTGTGTGTGTATATGTATATATGTGTGTGTATGTATGTATGTATGTATGTGTATATATATATATATATATATATATATATATATATATATATATATATATATATATATATATATATATATATATATATATATATATACACTGTATAAACAATGTCACGGCTTCATGCCATCAAACCATAACATTTCGGCTCCAGACTCAAGTCTTGGTCACAAGGAGGCATATAACAAATATTTGTTATATGTTTCCATGTGACCAAGTCTCGAGTCTAGAGCCGAAACATTATGGTTTGATGGCATGAAGCAGTGACATTGTTTATACAATAAAGGCATTGCTACCTTACAGAGAGTGCCTACTTATAGAGGACCCATACTGGGTTTACAGCCGGACCCAGGTTTTCTTACTTGTTTGTGTATGTATATATATATATATATATATATATATATATATATATATATATATATATATATATATACTGTATATAAAAATCCATAATACATTAAGGACATTTTAAGTGTAATATACCTTAAAAAATCCTAGAGAAATTAAAAAGGCATAAATTTATGTTCATGCCAGAGTTGTCACTCAAATGATAAAAGCAGTTACTTTCCTGGTCACAGCTCACTTGCTGCAAATTTGAAACTTACACTCCTTGCTTCCCACCAAAACAATAATAATAATTGCGTTTGCATGTAGAATAATGGAGGTAGAGCAGAGTTTACATTTTTAAATGTACAAGTATGGAGAGCTTTAACCAGGTTATACTTTTCTTTTTTTAGTTGCAAGATAATGTAAACTGTTAAGATCAATGTATATAATAGACACAGAACACATATATACTATATATGTGTAGTGTGTGTATTTGTTATGGTGCCATAAAGAATATTACAGCCTCACTTCTACAATGGTTTTCATGGACTCTAGAACAGAATGCACAACTAGGAACCACATTTTACTCAGCCCTGGAAAAATTTAAAACTCAGCCATATTTTTTATTGAAGCAAGAGCATTACTGGGATACTCATTCACCCAACATTTTTTTCCAGAATAGATTATATTAGTTTGTTAGTTTGTAATAAAAGAAAAATGCAAGATGGTTGTTATATAGGTAATCTACAACCCAATTTCATCCATGACTCCCTTTCTCAGTGTAAAAATGATTGCCCATAGTTTGATCTGGAGAAGACACTTAAAACATTGTGTCAATCTGTCTCACAATGTGACTTAAAGGGACACTGAACCCAAATTTTTTTCTTTCGTGATTCAGATAGAGCATGCGATTTTAAGCAACTTTCTAATTTACCCCTATTATCAATTTTTCTTCATTCTCTTGCTATCTTTATTTGAAAAAGAAGGCATCTAAGCTTTTTCGTGGTTCAGACCTCTGGACAGCACTTTTTTTATTGGAGGATGAATTTATCCACCAATCAGCAAGGACAACCCAGGTTGTTCACCAAAAATGGGCCGGCATCTAAACTTACATTCTTGCATTTCAAATAAAGATACAAAGAGAATAAATAAATTTTGATAATAGGAGTAAATTAGAAAGTTGCTTAAAATTTCTTGCTCTATCTGAATCGCAAAAGAAAAAAAATTGGGTTCAGTGTCCCTTTAAAGGAACAGTGTTTTATGTTCATATAACTGCATGCAATAGACACTACAATAAAGGAGAATATGCACAGATATTGAACTAAAAATCCAGTATAAAACCTTTTAAAACTTACTTAGAAGCTCCCAGTTTAGCACTGTTGATGAGTTTAGGCTGAAAAAGGGGGATGAGAAACCAGCAACAGCAGACACCCCCCCCCCCCCCCCGAATATGAAAAGTCTATTGCACAAACCAGAGCAAGCAGGAATCTATAGACTTGGGTATACATCTGATACTTGGGCCTTGGTTAGGAGTCTTAAAATCAGCACAATGTTGTTAAAAAAAAAATAATCAAAACTATACATTGTTACAAAAACTCTCCCAGATGGGCTACATAAATGGATCATCTACAAAACATGTATGCAAAGAAAAATCTAGCATATCATGTCTCTTTAACTAGACACTAGAAACCATTCAAACGGGGGATATTAAAATGGTACATTGTTTAGGAAATAAAGCTGTATCACCTCACCAGCAGCACCAGCCCAGCTCCCCCGGCCCAACAAGGAAATCTCCTGGTACCATGTAGGCCTATCTGACCTTATACTCATAGCTTGGTCTTTTAAAGCTTCCTTATTAATTTGGTTAAAAGCTTTCAATGAGTTCAGTTGTGCACTTTTCAATAATCCCCAGAAACCATGCAGTATTTGTCACATTATTATTTATACATAATAAATTCTAGTTTGACCCATTGGCCTCTTACATTCTCATAAACCAGCACTTCTCATTAGAATAATCTTTCACTTCTGCTGGAACTGTGCAGTATATACTGAAGTAAATCTTAAATTCTCCTTTAAAAAGAAGAAAATATATTAATTTATAGAAAGTTACATCATAACACATCCTGGGACCCAGTTTATACAAGAAAAGTGTTAATATGTTGTTATAGAGAGAGATGTCTGTATATAAACCAAGAAGCTTAGAATCTGCCTTTGTGTTACAGAAGATTAACTGCAGCAAACCGAGAATAGAAAGGAATAAAAACATACTTATGCTCAGTACAATTAGACAATGAAAAGTGTTATGTAATTCTGGAAAGCAACAGTTGTTCATTCTGTGCCATCAGTATAGCGGCAGCGCTGTTTGTCAGGAAGCTGCCAGGCATGCTTTTGCGTTATGAATTACTTGAAAAGGATCAAAAGGTGTTAAAATATGATAAGCCATTCCCTCAAAAAATAAAAAAGAACTGTAGGTGTTAAACTAAGAATTAGCTACCACTATAAAATCAAATTGCTTTTTACATTGAATTCACACAGAACAAAAAAATAAATAAAGAAAATAGGAATAAGCCCTCTGGACAACACAATCCATTTTATACATGTTTGTATTTGAGGGAATTAAACTCACATTACCCTTCTGACCCTAAATTGCAGGCAGGGTATGTGTTAATAATATGATTATGCACCAGTTATAATCAAGTTAAACAGAATCAGTGGAAGCTTTTCTATTTTTACTGCATAGTTCTCTTGTACATGATATCTTCAGAACATTGTATGACCACTATAAATACATGGCTCAATCAAAAGTGGAATTTGGTTTCCTGGAAGTTTGTTTTATAAAAATGTCTCACATAAAGTACTACCATGCTCACTTACACACATTTTGGTTAGAGCGTTTATACTCATTTTAAAGACACAAAGACTGCAATTGTGCCGTGAAAGCAAATGCATTGTAATTTTGTCTTCAATATCTATTCTAGTGTATTGATATATAGCTTTGTTCATAAAGATCATAACCGTTGTTTTGTTCATGTCACTTTCATTAACATTTACACAAGCAGCTCTTAAACCTCAAGTTACTTTTATGAAACATCAATTTTAAAGTTACCTTTGAAATTATATATTTGTAAATTTTTGGAAAATTAGTTTTATATTATTGAATTGTCACATAAAAGATACAGCTATTAAGCAAACAGATGGATGGTTCACAATTTTTAATTGTTCTTGAAGTTGAAAAGATTATATTATACCATTATTCCAAGGCTGAGTCACACATGTATCTCTGTTGTCATGGTAAAAATGTATTCAGTTTATGTTTTTAAGTGCATGTTTATTTGATTTTTTTTTTTAGCTTTTTATTCACATGTATGCACAAATTAAATAAAGATCAATGGCTTTCATCTATCTATATAAAGACTGTGTTATTATGTGTAAACCCCTGGTTCATTGTTCTATCAAAATAGAAATAAAGCTTGTATCTATAGAGGTAACTATCAGTGCTGATAATGAGTTGCTGTTATTCACATATAAATCACCACCTACACCTCCATGTACACACATAGACACAGCCTGTGATCCTGCTATCTTTAGAAGCAAGCAGGGGATATGTATTTTATCATAGATATAGTGTTTTTCTTATAAATAAATATATATTATCATATAGTGTTTTTCTTGTGTGTATATATGTATATGTATATATATATATATATATATATATATATATATATATATATATATATATATATATATATATGAGAGAGAGAGAGTTTTCAAAATGCATTATTGACCATCTATTGGAACATTACATTTTTACATATATGTTATATACATGTAAAACTGAAATGCCACATATGACATAATAGTCTCACAAGGAGCTGTGACAAAAGCATCAGTCAGCCCTATCATGCCATTAACCTTTTACGTTCCTTTATTTCAAACAGTACAACTGGAGATCTATAACTATACCCTTGCTATTCCATACAGAATGTGAACTATACCATCAACATCTAATTATAGAATGAAACCTATACCTTGAACATCTAATTAAAGAAAGTGAGCTAATATTCCATTACAGAATGTCAACTCTACCTTCAACATCCAATTATAGGAGAGACTTTTCGATCAGAGACTGCTGTTTTCTTTCATCTTTTCTTCATTTCTGCATACCAGCAATTGTAAAGAAAGCAAGTTAAAGTTTAAAAGGAAAATAAATCTGCTTGGTCAGAAAAAAAAATAGATACATTATAACCAACAAAATTAAACTATAAAGAATGACAAATTGATGCCATGAAAGGCTGGATCTTCACGGTAATGATGTTTGATCATTACAGTCCTCTTTCCTTTTGTTGTACCATTAAACGTGTTTATGATTTGGTCTCTCCTTTCTTTCTTGTCTCATGAATCTATTTTTAGCTCTTTTTATATTTATTTTGCACACTTTTTCTCCATATTGCAGTTTTGTGGTTTGTACTTAGTTTGAAATAAACCTCAGAAATATAATTACAATTAACTCTTTCTGTGGAGATAAGTTAAGCTAAATAGCTACAAAAAATAATCCATCATTTGAAACTATATTTTAAGTTCATAATAATATTGTAATAATAATAATAATAAAATACAAAAAAAATCAAAGATTAACAATATATGCCAAATGGGCAAATGTATGTGGACACCTGACCATCACACCTATTTGAGCTTGTTGGACATCCCATTCAAAAACCATGTGCATTAATATAGAGTTGCTGCCCCCTAGCAGCTGTAACAGTTGTCTTCTGGGAAGGCTTTCCACAACATTTTGTAGTGTGTCTGTGGGAATTTGAGGTCAGGCACTGATCTTGCACAAGAAGGTCTGGCTCACAATCAGCATTCCGATTCATCCCAAAGGTGTTCAGTCGGTTGACGTCAGGGCTAAGGCAGGCCATTTGTGTTCCTCCACACCAAACTCATCAAACCATGTCTTCATCAACTTTGCACACAGGGACACAGTCATTCTGGAATAGGACAGTGCATTTCCCAAACTGTAGACACAAAGTTGGAAGCACCCAATTGTCTAAAATGGCTTTGTATCCATAGCATTAAGATGATCCTTCGCTGGAACTAAGGGGCCTAGCATAAACCCTGAAAACCAGCCCCAAACCAATATCCCTTCAGTAGACACTATGCACCTCTAGGTAGCATTCTCCTGGCATCCACCACACACCCAGAGTCTTCCATTAGACTGCCAGATAGTGAAGCATGTTTCCACTCTTCTGGAGTTTAGTGGCAGTTTGCTTTACACTACTTCAATTTGATGTGAGGCTTGTGTACAGCTGCTTCGCCCATGAAGCTGCCCAATGCACAGATCTTGTGTGAATGTTGCATCAACAGGCAGGTTGGATCACTGTAGTGAGTGATGCAAGATGATGACAGACAAGTTTTAGGTGCTATGCACTTCAGCACTCGGCAGCTCTGCTCTGTGTGTTTGCATGGTTTACCACTATACTTTGTGGCTGGGTTGTTGTTGCTTCTAGACAATTCCATTTCACAATAATAGCACTTACAGTACACCAGACAGTTCAGCAGGTCTAGTAATGCTTAAATTTCACAAATTTACTTGTGTTAAAAGTGGTTTCATATGCCATGCTTAAATTCACTAAGCTCTTCAGTATGGCCCATTGTACTGACAATGGACTCTTTTCCATTGAGTCTGTAAAAAATGGAGCTCTAAGCTACCAAAGTTGCTAAAAGTAGCATACAGCTCCATTTTAGTGTGGTGTAATTGGTATCCTCACTTATATATGGAGGGATTTCCCCACCCTCATTATTATGGGAATACATATTGTGTTGTATTAGTGAACTACTTGAGACTAATATACAATTAGACTATTCTATAATACTCTTGAATAAGACCCCACCTCTACACTGTGTGTATAGGAAACACAGTTTCCAATATATTATTAATTGTGCTAAATGACTGATCCAACAATTTTGGAAGAAGATCCAAACACCTACTTATGTTCAATGGGTGTGTTGGGTAAATAATGTATAATCTATAGTTATCCAAAATAAGTAGTAGGAAGAATCCGGTCTTTTAAAAAATAACTTTTATTTCCAAATGGTTAAAATCCAGAAGAAACACCACACGCAACGAGCATACACCTGCAATGCGCAGCACTAGCAGCCTTACGTGTTTCGTCTGAGAGCCGTAGTCATAGCCATAATTAGGTAAATCTTAGACAACTTTAAAACATAGTTAAAACAACTCAATTAGTTGAATTTGCCACACCTGCAAATGGAAAACTCGCCACTATTGGTAAAGATTACATTTACTTGTAGCTGCAACAATATGGGAAATGTAAATGTACAGATATAGGTATTACAGAAATAACTTTTATAATACATCCTAATTAATACATGTTAAGGAATAAGTTTATATTGGAATGAACTGGAATGCATATGTAATGTACAGTAGGTATATACAAAAGTGCAGATAGTAACATAGATGAGTAAACACACAAAATAGATCAACAATAAAATGTAAATAGAAAGGCCATACTCCACCTCTTATGACATGAAACATGATGAACCTTGAGGGGCTTGTACATTAAACCTCAATGGAGTATTTTACAGAAGTAAGAGCTATTGCAAAGGACCCTGACAGTTAAAGGGACACTGAACCCAATTTTTTTCTTTCCTGATTCAGATAGAGAATGAAATTTAATGCAACTTTCTAATTTACTCATTTTATCAATTTTTTTTTCATTCTCTTGCTATCTTTATTTTAAAAGCAGGAATGTAAATCTTAGCAGCCAGCCCATTTTAGGTTCAGAACCATGGATAGCACTTGTATATTGGAGGCTTACATTTACTTACCAATAAGCAAGCATAACCCAGGTTCTCAACCAAAAATGGGCCGGCTCCTATGCATCACATTCCTGCTTTTTAAATAATGATAGCAAGAGAATAAAGAAAAAATTATAATAGGAGTAAATTAGAAAGTTACTTAAAATTGCATGCTCTTTCTGAATCATGAAAGAAAAAAATGGGTTTAGTGTCCCTTTAATTCATTATCATCCCTTCTGACCAAACAAAAATAGTCCAAATGCTAAAGGAATGGTCAATATTCCAGCTCATTATTATTGATTTAAATACACTGTCAAACTATATTAAACATAGGAACAGTGGTAGTAGGCATACAGTACAACTAGAAGAATTCGAAAATAGAACGAGGGACAATAAACTATTAATACTATGTCCATAATAACTCGGAAAACACTCAGAAATGCACTAGTAGAGATAGACAATCATTTCAAATAGTTTATGAGATCATATCTCGAATTGAGATTCTCTGGAATCCTGGTTGTCAACCGAATAACCTAATAAATCTCCCTTTAAACAAGTATTCTGTCCAAGTCCCCTCTCCCCCCCCCCCCCTGGTTTGGTTTAAACACCTTCTCAATTATACACCAACTGAATGTATTTAAACTACTCTGATGAAAGTTGGTAAAGTGTTGAACCAAAGTGGTGGGGGACCTGCCAGCACCAATAATCGATGAGTGTTTCCTTACACAGGAATTGACGTCTCAGGTTGTGAGCCCTAAATATTGTAGCTTACACTGTTGACAACTGATTAGGTAAATGATAAAGGTCGACGTGCAGTTAAAACAGTGTTTCATGTAAAAAAAAGTCTCCCCTGTGGCAAATGAGGTAAAGTTTTGGTCACCCTGACATATTCGCAAGATCTACATTTCTTGTGTCCACATCTATATGTTCTTGCACATGAAAACCATAAACTGGAAGAGGACCCATCGTGTTTCAATTGAGTGGGTGCTAAAATCCCTCCTAGAGTTGCACATCTCCTGGAGGAGCACCTCAAACCCTCCTCCACTATCCACCGCGTCCAGTGTTGGGAAATGTTTGCGAACAATTTTGGTTACTTCAGAGTATTGTGCACTATACTCCATGACAAACATAACACCCTTGAACTCTATGTTCTCTCTGTATTTCCTAACATCCATTAAGAGACTTTCTCTGAGTTAGGATTCCACTGCCTTTCTGGCCCTACTGATATCTCTAGGGTAATATTTCCTCTCCCTCAGCCTATCTGCAAGGAGATCAGCCTCCTGAAGGTAATCCTTAGGCTCTGTACAATTACTCTTGTCGGGTAAATTGACTCTTTGCTACCACATACATGGTATGTTTAGGGTGACAACTTGAGGCGTGAAGCAGAGAATTCCCTGAAATGGGTTTAAGGTAGACCTTGGAGATTACTCTGCCATCACTTGAACCCCTCAGGGTCAAATCCAAATAGTTGATCTGTGAGGGATGGTATTCAAAGGTAAATCTCAGACTTATATGGTTCTCATTCAACCAATCAATAAAAGATTGTATAAGGTCTTCAGGGCCATTCCACACAAACAACACATTGTCTATGTATCTTTTAAAAGCCTTGAATGTGAAACCTATATAGGTTACTATCTCCAAAGATGTGGGTAAACTCCCACCAACCTAAGAAGAGGTTTGCATAGGAAGGGGCAAATTTGGCCCCCATCACAATCCCACATCTTTGGAGATAGAAAACCCCCTGAAACTGAAAGATGTTGTGCGTAAATAAAAATATAGTCACTCTGATGATGTAAGATTGGTACCCCTCAGTATAATCTGTAAATTTAAAAAAAAAGAAACGAATAGCTTCAATGTCTTTAACGTGAGGTATAGAGGACTATGAGGATACTACAACCATTGTAAGCCACATAAAATCCCTCTTTCATTTGATATTTTGGGTAATGTTCAATATATGTTTGGTGTCCCTGACATATGATGGCAAAGACATGGCTATAGGTTGAAGTAAATAATCTAACCCTTGTGAAAGGTTAGTCAATAGGGAATCAATCCCACTCACTATTGGGCAGCCCTGCACATTCGTGACTGATTTATGGACTTTTGGAAGGTGATGGAACAGTGATATCTTCGTGTTCTCAGCGTCCAAATACTGCACCATAGAGGTGTCTAGGAAACCCTGTTCCAACCCATCATCCAAAATATGGCAAAATTCTTCCTTAAATAGATTAGTGGGATCCTTCTTCCAAACCAGGTAATCATTTTTATTAGATAGTTGCCTCAAAGCTTCGTTAATATATTGTGACTTCATCACCACAATGGTGCCACCTTTGTCAGCAGTTGTTATTACTAATTAAGGATTCTCCTGTAGGGATTTAAGCGCAGTCCTTTCTAAAAAAAAAAGGTAGCTTGTGATTAACCTTACCCATGTTATCTCTAAGAGCCACCAAATCTGTCTCTACTCTGTTGAAAACTGTTTCAATCACATTACCTCTGCTTAGGATTGGATAAAACCTAGATCTATCTTTAAAGATTTTGCTCCTGTTAATAGTGCCAGTGGTACCTTCAGCTGCAATTTGCAGTTCCTGTAATGTGAACAAGTCACAGTTCTCACTAAAGGAATACATATCAGGCACTGAACCAGAGGCGACTCCCGTAGATTTGGTACAAAAACTCCCCCTACTCTCAGTCCCTGAGAAGTGTTTTTTAAGAGTGATATTTCTTATCAGTCTTTTCAGGTCAATGATAGTTTGAAATAGGTCGAAATTGGTAGTGGGAGAGAAAGTCAACCTATAACTTAAAACTTTAATTTTTAGCTGCTGTAAATTGGATATTAGACAAATGTATCACATTGTTTATTTGTACCTGCTCAGGGGGCAACCCCCCCCCCCCCAAGCGGGTACCTTCCCTGTGTATTTTGTATTGTTTCATTGCCCCCTGTGTTTCTTTGTATGGTCTAAGGGAAAAACCCAGTCCAAATTGACTTGGTCAGCTCCTGATATAGTCAGGCATTTTATGTTTTGGGGTACTGGTGTAACTGGTGTTATGTATTTGGAACCCTTATTGTTAATGGTGAGATGTGTTCTCTCTTTAGGTCTGACTGGGGGAATTGATTCAGCTCCAGGCTTGGATTGTGTTTTCTCGCTGCCTTTCAAAATGCCCTCTGTATGTGACCTGCTTCCTCATTGCCAGAGGCCCTGTCATCAAATGAGTAGTCAATCTCACTGTCAGAAAGGTGACAGATTTAGATTTGGACTGACTACCTCTGCGCCTACGATTCCTATGTCTATTGTTTCCAGTATGGGGTGTCTGGTTACGTATAAGTTGTCCCCTTTGTCTCATATTCCATATGTACACTGTATTGGATGTGTAGTCAGTTTTGCCCTTAAGTATTTTGTGTTTTTGTTTTCCATAATAGACGATTTACCTAGAGCCACTGATTCCTGACAAAATTCAGAACATCACTTCTTTTATTCAGCTAACACTGCAAATGGTCTATTTCATTCCTCATATTTACAAGTGAAGCATTTTTATATTCAATGAGTAACAACATTAGATGGGATGAACATTCTGACAATACCAAATTTCAAGCATTTACAGTCTTTGTTACTATCATCCACCTCAAAGGTGGGAAACTTATAGACTCGCAATCCTTTTGGGATCATCCCCGCCTTAATGTACTGGTCACATTTCCATATATCCCACTGGACTTTAGCTTCCTTTAATAGTAAATGTTCCATATTGTCAAAAAGGGTACTTAAAGTAAGAACCCCTTTATCCTCAGAAAAAAATGTGTTCACAATCCTGAACATTGGATACCCTGACCGTTGCAGACATTAATTAATAAAATTGCAGTTGTGCATTCTCCATATCTCACACTCAAAAGAGCAAATCCCACGTAAAAAAGTTATTCCACCAGAGGAAATCAGAATAACTTCACAAGGAAACAAAAAGATCTGTTTGTCGTGGGAATGTTATTGCACTTAAAGACAAAGGTGCTGTAAATGTATTGTGTCCAGGTAAGTATAAAAAATGTCCCAAGTAGTATACAGTCCAGTGTGGGGATAGTAATGAACACCCAAAACCCTGGAGCTATGCTCTCTCTACTTACTAATACTTCTGTAGACACACAAGGGAAAAAAAGGCCACCTGACCACTGTAGGATTCAACAGATTCTCTGGTCCATGGCGTCTTCAGCGTTCTCCTTGCCCAGGTTCTTCTGTGTAAGAGAATATGAGCCAGATCTAATTCTGGTGCAAAGGATCCACAATAAGAAGGAGGAAGAATCCCGTCTCTTAAAAAATAACTTTTATTGGCAAATGGTTGAAATCCAGAAGAAACACCAAATGCAATGAGCATGGACATGCAAGGCGCAGCACTAGCAGGCTTACGTGTTTCAGCTGAGAGCCATAGTCATAGCCATAATTAGGTACATCTCACACACCTTTAAAACATGGTTAAAACAACTCAATTTGTTGAATTTGCCACGACTGCAAATGGTGAACTCGCTACTAAGAGTTAAGATTACATGGTAGCTGCAAGGTATGGTCAATATTCCAGCTTTTTCTTTTCCCATTATTCTAGTTGCACTGTATGCCTCCCTTTGAACTACCACTGTTCCTATGTTTAATCTAGTTTCACAGTGTATTCTAATCACTAATAATGAGCTGGAATATTGACCATTCCCTTACCATGTGGACTATATTTGTTTGGTCAGAAGGGATGATAATTAATTAACTGTTGGGTCCTTTGCAATAGCCCTTCTGTAAAATACTCGGTTGAGGTTTAATGTACAAGTCCCTCAAGGTTCATCATGTTTCATGCCATAAGAGGTGAAGTATGGCCTTTCTTTCTACATTTTATTGTTGACCTATTTTGTGTGTTTACTCATACATGTTACTATCACTTTTGTATATACCTACTGTACATTACATATGCATTCCAGTTCATTCCAAGATAAACTTATTCCTTAACGTGTATTAATTAGGATGTATTATAAAGTTATTTCTGTAATACCTATACCTGTACATTTAAATTTCCCATACCGTTGCAGCTACCTGTAAATGTAATCTTTTCCAATAGTAGCGAGTTTTCCATTTGCAGGCATAGCATATTTAACCAATTGAGTTATTTTAACCATGTTTTAAAGGTGTATGAGATATACCTAATTATGGCTATGACTACGGCTCTCAGCCAAAACGTGTAAGCCTGCTAGTGCTGCACCTTGCATGCGTATGCTCATTGCTTGTGGTGTTTCTTCTGGATTTTAACCATTTGGCAATAAAAGTTATTTTTTAAGAGACCGGATTCTTCCTCCTTCTTATTGTGGATCCTTTGCACCAGAATTGGATCCGGCTCGTATTCTCTTACACCGAAGAGCCTGGGCGAGGTATTCCCCTGCATGATGTCATCTGACATTTGACAGGAGCAGCGGACCCATGTTGGAGGAGAACGCTGAAGAAACCATGGACCAGGGAATCTGTTGACTCATACAGCGGTCCGGTGGCCTTTTTTCCCCCTGTGTGTCTACAGAAGTATTAGTAAGTAGTGAGAGCATAACTCCAGGGTTTTGGGCATTCATTACTATCCCCACACTGGACTGTATACTCCTTGGGACATTGTTTATACTTACCCGGACACAATACATTTACAGCACCTTTGTCTTTAAATGCAATAACATTCCCATGATGAACAGATCTTTTTGTTTCCTTGTAATCTATAGTTATGCCACAAAACATAATCAAATTCTTAAAACTTAAATATTGAGAGAGCGCTAAATAGCTAGATGTATCAACACACCTATTCCAATAAATTAATGACAGATGATACAAATGTCAGAGAGTGAGAAAAAAATGAATAAAAAAGTAATATCAAAATTAATATTTAATATTCCATAATCTAAAACCTAACATAGTATAATACAGATCTTAAAAGAGGGACGTCTCCCTATATATAATTAATATAGAAATATAGATTAGCCAATATACCACCTAATTTGATGGACCACCTTGAAGACAATAATATGAGGATATTTGTTATGTACACTGATTCTATGTTCTTCTCCGTATAGAGGAAATAGAGTCAATGTTAAAAGATAAGTTGTTGTATCTAATTGTATCGGTATATCAGGTTAAAACAGATAATGCCTTTAAAACCACTGAAGGCGATTATGCAAATCCTCTTGCTGGTGTTTCTAATGCCTCAAATTTTAGCAGTCTTTATGTTATGTTGCAGCCAACCAGCCGGATCCTTTAGCTATTAGGTTATAAATTTTAACAAGCTCTGCACAGCTTAGGGGGAGTCAAACTGACAACACTTACCCCACTCTTCAGAGATAGCTGGCATAGCCGTAATTGTGAGCCTGTCGGGCCTGCGTGTTGTCAGGCCTGCATGTTGTGCGATTGTTAACCCTGCTTGCAATTCCAGAGAGTAATGAATGCCGTATAGAATCCTTGCAATTGTCAGGTTCAGTCCGTGTTCCACAAGGGGAAGCCCGCACTTAGCGTGTATCACGCGCGGGTTAAAACTAGGTACCTAGAATTTAAAATATCTTTGTTCTTGACAGGATAAACAGCTCAATTCCTTCAATGCGTTTCACCCGTTATGTTGGGCTTTTTCAAGATGACTGCTGATCCTGGAACCTCATTTAAAAACCTGTTGCTTGGATTTCATTGGCTGAGTTCCATATTGACTATTTCTCAAGGTGGAATTCCCTTTAAGGTGGAATTTATAATCAAGGCTCCATAATTTCAGTGGTTTAGACTCATGCTGTAAATTTTACCACAGTTTATTTGGATAATTAGATATATCAGATATAAGTATATTAATAGAGGACGTGGTATATGGCTAAAAATTATTATTTTAAAAGGTATAAGAAGGTGGTAAGAGAAGGTGGTATAAGGCTTATAACAGTTGTTTTCTATTAGCATATAATTTCTATTACACAAAACGAATGCTACAATATCTATTGTACGTGATAATACATTTAAATATTATCACTTTTAGCCTTATCAATATGTATTTAAATCATATAAATCCCAAGTTTTTTTTTACATTTAAAAAATCTAAAATGTCTAAAGGAGATCATACATTCGTTGTATACACACTAGCCTGTACTATAATTTTATATTTCTATATGTTCAAAGTTTCTGCTAGTATAAATGGAGTCACTACCTCACTGTAATCAAATAAAATTGGGTTATAACATAAAATATACATTATAGATTATTTATTATTTACTTCCAGATTGGTGAATTGTTTACAAAAATGTATTATAAAAAGGATTCCATTAGGGACTTTGAATTTTGTTAATTTATATTGATGGGGTGAGACCTATTATACTAAAAAAAGGTACTTAAGATTACATGATTCCATGATTCCATGATTAAGATTACATGATTACATTTTTTATTTACATTGATAAAAAAATTTCTTTGTAAACTTTAACTTGTTTTCTTTTATAATGCTTGCATGGATTAGTAAAGGAAAGATTTAGAAAAATATTCATATGTGTGTTTTTAACAAAATTATATTTACAAAAAAGAAGGGAGACGTGCTCATCTGGGAAATCTAAACTATAATGACCCAGTGTGCAGCATCTTTTCAGCCCAAATGGTACAAATGACATTCCTGCAGCACATCAGACTGATCACAACCAAACTCCCAACAACAAACTCAGGACATATGTTTTGGCCCCTGTGGACCTTTCTTAGGCTCAGCAGGCAGAGATTCTTCTATTTACATATTTTATCAATTAAAACATAATGATTATACTGTCACAAAGTTAGGGTCTTCTTTATGTATCGTTCCACATCTGCTGCACCTCCAGCCATTACTTCCATTGGCTTCCTTTAGAATGTAAACTCACAAGTCCACCTGTCCTGTTGATCATCATACCTAAATATACTTTACAGCTTACAGTGACTCAAGTACAAGGTCTTCTACACTTTACTATTCATGTAAATGTCTTCTGATTATTATACTCCACACCTGTGTACTTAATGTTACAACTGTGCATAATATTTTGTTGCTTTATAAATAAATGATCATTTAATGATAATCCTATATAATAAAAGGCCAGGTATGTTTGTCAGATGCAGTCATGCACAGTAGAGACAAACATACCTGGCCTTCAGTGACAGAGGTGTGCGTGAGGCAAAACAGCTGTGATTCACACATTAGTTGAAGAGACAGACTGTGCGAGGCGGCCGGGAGGCAAAACAGCTGTGATCCACACATTGGTTGAAGAGACAGAAGAGGCAAAACAGCTTATCATTAGGAGCAGTGAGGGTGGGCAGAAGCTGCCGTGGTGGGGGGCGTGGCTGGTGGGAGCACCTTGATGGGAGCATGGTCGGGTGGGCATGGTCGGCAGAAGTGGGTGTGGTCATGAGAGAGAGCCCAAAAGGGACGGGGGAGAAAGTCCAAAAGAGAGGGGAGAGAGAGAGCAAAAGAGAGGGGAGAGAGAGCAAAAGAGAGTGGGGAGAAAAAGCAAAAGAGAAAGAAGAGAGAGAGCAAAAGAGAGTGTGGGAGAGCAAAAGAGAGGGGGGAGAGAGAGAGTGCAAAAGAGAGGGGATAGAGTGAGCAAAAGAGAGGGGGTGAGATATAGAAATAGAGAGGGGAAACAGAGAGAGAGCAAAAGAGAGGAGGGAGAGAGAGAGAGAGCAAAAGAGAGGGGGGAGAGAGAGAGCAAAAGAGAGGGGGAGAGAGAGCAAAAGAGAGGGAGGAGAGAGAGAGAAAGAGAGCAAAAGAGAGGGGTTAGAGAGACAGCAAAAGAGAGGGGGGGGGGAGAGAGAGCAAAATAGAGGAGGGGAGAGAGAGCAAGAGAGGGGGGAAAGAGAGTGGGAGAGAGAGAGCAAAAGAGAGGGGATAGAAAGAGCAAAAGAGAGGGGGTGAGAGAGAGCAAAAGAGGGAGGAGATAGAGAGCAAAAGAGAGGAGGGAGAGAGAGTGAGCAAAAAAGAGGGGAGAGAGAGAGCAAAAGAGAGAGGGGAGAGAGAGCAAAAGAGAGGGGGGGAGAGAGTGCAAAAGAGAGGGGGGAGAGAGAGAGCAAACATACCTGGCCTTCAATGACTGAGGCGTGCACGAGGCAAAACAGCTGTGATCCACACATTAGTTGAAGAGACAGACTGTGCGAGCCGGCCAGGAGGCAAAACAGCTGTGATCCACACATTGGTTGAGGAGACAGAATAGGCAAAACAGCTTACCATTAGGAACAGTGAGGGTGGGCAGAAGCTGCCATGGTGGGGTTGGGTGGCCGGTGGGAGCACCTTGATGGGGGCATGGTTGGGTGGGCATGGTCGGCAGAAGTGGGTGTGGTCATGAGAGAGAGCCCAAAAGAGAGGGGGGAGAGAGAGCAAAAGAGAGAGGGAGAGAGAGCAAAAGAGAGGGGAAGAGAGAGCAAAAGAGAGGGGGGAGAGAGCAAAAGAGAGTAGGGATAAAGAGCAAAAGAGAGGGGGAGGAGAGCAAAAGAGAGTGGGGATAAAGAGCAAAAGAGAGAGGAGAAAGAGAGCAAAAGAGAGCGTGGGAGAGAGAGAGAGAGCAAAAGAGAGTGTGGGAGAGAGAGAGCGCAAAAGAGGGGGAGAGAGAGAGAGTGCAAAAGAGAGGGGATAGAGAGAGAGAAATAGAGGGGGGAGAGAGAGAGAGCAAAAGAGAGGAGGGAGAGAGAGAGAGCAAAAGAGAGTGACACCTCAGTGACAGAGGTGTGCGTGAGGCAAAACAGCTGTGATTCACACATTAGTTGAAGAGACAGACTATGCGAGGCGGCCGGGAGGCAAAACAGCTGTGATCCACACATTGGTTGAAGAGACAGAAGAGGCAAAACAGCTTATCATTAGGAGCAGTGAGGGTGGGCTGAAGCTGCCGTGGTGGGGGGCGTGGCTGGTGGGAGCACCTTGATGGGAGCATGGTCGGATGGGCATGGTCGGCAGAAGTGGGTGTGGTCATGAGAGAGAGCCCAAAAGAGAGGGGGGAGAAAGTCCAAAAGAGAGGGGAGAGAGAGAGCAAAAGAGAGGGGAGAGAGAGCAAAAGAGAGTGGGGAGAAAAAGCAAAAGAGAAAGAAGAGAGAGAGCAAAAGAGAGTGTGGGAGAGAGAGAGAGAGCAAAAGAGAGGGGGGAGAGAGAGTGCAAAAGAGAGGGGATAGAGTGAGCAAAAGAGAGGGGGTGAGATAGAGAAATAGAGAGGGGAAACAGAGAGAGAGCAAAAGAGAGGAGGGAGAGAGAGAGAGCAAAAGAGAGGGGGAGAGAGAGAGCAAAAGAAAGGGGGAGAGAGAGAGCAAAAGAGAGGGAGGAGAGAGAGAGAGAAAGAGAGCAAAAGAGAGGGGTTAGAGAGACAGCAAAAGAGAGGGGGGAGAGAGAGCAAAATAGAGGAGGGGAGAGAGAGCAAGAGAGGGGGGAAAGAGAGTGGGAGAGAGAGAGCAAAAGAGAGGGGATAGAAAGAGCAAAAGAGAGGGGGTGAGAGAGAGCAAAAGAGGGAGGAGAGAGAGAGAGCAAAAGAGAGGAGGGAGAGAGAGGGAGCAAAAGAGAGGGGAGAGAGAGAGCAAAAGAGAGAGGGGAGAGAGAGCAAAAGAGAGGGGGGGAGAGAGAGCAAAAGAGAGGGGGGAGAGAGAGAGCAAACATACCTGGCCTTCAGTGACTGAGGCGTGCACGAGGCAAAACAGCTGTGATCCACACATTAGTTGAAGAGACAGACTGTGCGAGCCGGCCAGGAGGCAAAACAGCTGTGATCCACACATTGGTTGAGGAGACAGAATAGGCAAAACAGCTTACCATTAGGAACAGTGAGGGTGGGCAGAAGCTGCCATGGTGGAGGGGTGGCCGGTGGGAGCACCTTGATGGGGGCATGGTTGGGTGGGCATGGTCGGCAGAAGTGGGTGTGGTCATGAGAGAGAGCCCAAAAGAGAGGGGGGAGAGAGTCCAAAAGAGAGGGGGGAGAGAGAGCAAAAGAGAGAGGGAGAAAGAGCAAAAGAGAGGGGGAGAGAGAGCAAAAGAGAGGGGGGAGAGAGCAAAAGAGAGTGGGGATAAAGAGCAAAAGAGAGGGGGAGGAGAGCAAAAGAGAGTGGGGATAAAGAGCAAAAGAGAGAGGAGAAAGAGAGCAAAAGAGAGCATGGGAGAGAGAGAGCAAAAGAGAGGGGATAGAGAGAGAGAAATAGTGGGGGGAGAGAGAGAGAGCAAAAGAGAGGAGGGAGAGAGAGAGCAAAAGAGAGGGGGAGAGAGAGAGCAAAAGAGAGGGGGGGAGAGAGAGAGCAAAATAGAGGGGTTAGAGAGACAGCAAAAGAGAGAGGGGAGAGAGAGAGAGCAAAAGAGAGGGGGGAGGGAGAGAGAAAGCAAAAGAGAGGGGGAGAGAGAGAACAAAAGAGAGGAGGGGGAGAGAGAGAAAGAAAGGGGGGAAAGAGAGCAAAAGAGAGTGGGAGAGAGAGAGCAAAAGAATGGGAGGAGAGAGAGCGCAAAAGAGAGGGAGGAGAGAGAGCGCAAAAGAGAAGGGATAGAGAGAGCAAAAGAAGAGAGAGAGAGAGCAAAAGAGAGGGGGAGAGAGAGAGCAAAAGAGAGGGGGAGAGAGAGAGCAAAATTGAGGGGGGAGAGAGAGTAAAAGAGAGGGAGAGAGACAGCAAAAGAGAGGGGGGAGAGAGAGCAAAATAGAGGAGGGGAGAGAGAGCAAGAGAGGGGAGAAAGAGAGTGGGAGAGAGAGAGCAAAAGAGAGGGGATAGAAAGAGCAAAAGAGAGGGGGTGAGAGAGAGCAAAAGAGGGAGGAGAGAGAGAGCAAAAGAGAGGAGGGAGAGAGAGTGAGCAAAAGAGAGGGGAGAGAGAGAGCAAAAGAGAGAGGGGAGAGAGAGCAAAAGAGAGGGGGGGAGAGAGAGCAAAAGAGAGGGGGGAGAGAGAGAGCAAACATACCTGGCCTTCAGTGACTGAGGCGTGCACGAGGCAAAACAGCTGTGATCCACACATTAGTTGAAGAGACAGACTGTGCGAGCCGGCCAGGAGGCAAAACAGCTGTGATCCACACATTGGTTGAGGAGACAGAATAGGCAAAACAGCTTACCATTAGGAACAGTGAGGGTGGGCAGAAGCTGCCATGGTGGGGGGGTGGCCGGTGGGAGCACCTTGATGGGGGCATGGTTGGGTGGGCATGGTCGGCAGAATTGGGTGTGGTCATGAGAGAGAGCCCAAAAGAGAGGGGGGAGAGAGTCCAAAAGAGAGGGGGGAGAGAGAGCAAAAGAGAGAGGGAGAGAGAGCAAAAGAGAGGGGGGGAGTGCAAATGAGGGGGTTTGAGAGAGAGAGAGAGAGAGAGCAAAAGAGAGGGGTTTGAGAGAGAGCAAAAGAGAGGGGAGAGAGAGCAAAAGAGAGGGGGAAAGAGAGCAAAAAAGAGGAGGCAGAGAAAGAGAGCAAAAGTGAGAGGGGGAAAGAGTTCAAAAGAGAGGGGGGAGAGAGATCAAAAGAGAGGGGAGAGAGAAAGCAAAAGAGGGGTTAGAGAGAGAGCTAAAGAGAGGGGTTAGAGATAGAGCAAAAGAGAGGGGGAGAGAGAGAGAGCAAAAGAGAGGGGGAAAGGGAGAGCAAAAGAGAGGAGGCAGAGAGAGAGAGAGAGCAACAGTGAGAGGGGGAGAGAGATCAAAAGAGAGGGGGGAAGATCAGAAGAGAGAGGGAGAGACAGCGCAAAAGAGAGGGGGGAGAGAGAGATAAATAAAAAAAAGGGCGCAGAGAGAGAGCAAAAGAGAGGGGGGAGAGAGAGAGCAAGGGGTTGGATAGCTGTACTGCAAAAAATGTCCCATGTACACGGGCTTTAGGACAAGTAATAATAATAATCAGACTACGCTCAGCATTCACATATTTAATTTGAATTAGCATTTTGTTATTAAATGTAATAACTATATCATATTGTCTTATAGAAGGTGGACTACACTGTTAAAATCCTGATATGTAATTTAATGTCCTATAATTATATAACAACCAAACCATCACCATTTAATTTCAGTATGTGAAGTTTAACATGAACATCTAGTCGTACTTAATGTGAACTAAATCTCCAAAACCAATTATAGGATAGGAACTCCAAATTAAATTATATTAATGTTTATTATACATATTACTTTCTTATTACTTCTGTAGTTATAGTGTAACTAGGGTGATAACTGCCTTGGAATTGCAGGGCTGCCAGTCAATTCTAAGGCTGGACGCTCTGTTGCGTTACACATTTAGACCTGTAGCTGTTCCCCAGGGTTCCAGTCTTTTTATGCTGGAAGATCAAAGGCTTCTAGTTACAATATCTACTTTGTCATAAAAAGCACTCACAGTCTTCCTCTTTTTCCTTACAATGCACTGAGTTGTTTGTGTATCATCAATACGTTTTTGCAAAATACTCCATTTAAGTAAATTAAATTAATTGGCTTTTACATAAATAAATATATTATTAAGTACTGCATTTCTTATCTAAAGCTCAAAGAAGCACAGGAAACAATTGATTTATTGAGCTTTGTCTGCATACCCTAATTACATAAATGTTAGCTATATTCTTATCACCCATGAAATAAACCTGTAACCTACAGAATATGATCTACATTAGTAGCAACATATCCATTATGATACAGATGAATATAATCCAGTCTGGATTATAGTTGTTGTTATTCCAATGCAGTCATAAAATATCATTTGTAATATTTTTTGTAAGGAGAAAGGAGCCTACAAAGGAAAAAGTAACTATGGCACAATAAAGTCATAACACAGCCCTAAACTATACTGAACTATGCGCTCAATATCCATATAGCAACTTTACATTATAGAATGTATATGCTATGCTTAACATATAATAATACATTTTGAACTATAATATGTGTTAAGGAATATGGCAATTACTCTGTTACATGTAAACTTTCAAAACAACTAAATGTAATATGTAAGTATACATTTCACATATAATTATAGAGTGTTGGAATTTCTCTCTAGGCTGGATTATATAGTAAATCTGGATGAAACTTCAGCCAAGCCACAAAAGGTGTGCGTGTGTGCTCCTGTGTGTATGTATGTACAGTATCTCACAAAGTGAGTACACCCCTCACATTTTTGTAAATATGTTATTATATCTTTTCATGTGACAACACTGAAGAAATGACACTTTGCTACAATGTAAAGTAGTGAGTGTACAGCCTGTTTAACAGTGTAAATTTGCTGTCCCCTCAAAATAACTCATCACACAGCCATTAATGTCCAACCCGTTGGCAACAAAAGTGAGTACACCCCTAAGTGGAAATGTCCAAATTGGGCCCAAAGTGTCAATATTTTGTGTGGCCACCATTATTTTCCAGCACTGCTTTAACCCTCTTTGGCATGGAGTTCACCAGAGCTTCACAGGTTGCCACTGGAGTCTTCTTCCACACTATATAATCCAGCCTAGAGAGAAATTTCAACAATCTATAATTATACGTGAAATGTATACTTACATATTACATTTAGTTGTTTTGAAAGTTTACATATAACAGAATAATTGCCATATTGCTTAACATTTATATCATAGTTCAAAATGTATTATTGTATGTTGAGCATCACGGAGCTGGTGGATGTTAGAGACCTTGCACTCCCCCACCTTCTGTCTGAGGATGCTCCACAGATGTTCAATAGGGTTTAGGTCTGGAGACATGCATGGCCAGTCCATCACCTTTAAGCTCAGCTTCTTTAGGAAGGCAGTGGTCGTCTTGGAGGTGTGTTTGGGGTTGTTATCATGTTGGAATACTGTACAGAGGAAACAATGTACAGATATTGTATGATGTTAAAAAAAGCACAATCTGTTACAAATGGACTGAAAGCTAATACTCTCCTAGCGGTTAGACCACTGCCTTCTTTCAGTCTCTCCCCAGGGACTGTAGTTTAAGGTTGATTTTCAGTGGTAGATGGCGCAGATCTTGAGTGTTAAACTCAGACTGGATGTATAATAATCCTTCTGATGACAAAGAGAGAAGGGCTTGGTGTGTATGTAAAAGGCAATTAATGAGAGTGCAATATACTCACTCCATAAGTTGCATGATATCCGCTTGTCTGGAGTATGTCACACAAAGGTCCAGTAGCAGTGATCCACAGATGTCTTGGTGGTATAACAAACAGAGCAAGAAAAAAACTCCAGTGAAAAATATGTAGAATCTGTTATAAACTGAAAAAGTAGTAACTTACTCCATCAAAATTGGACGTCCGGCGATGTCAAGCAAAGGAACAAAATAATATTCCAATATAGATAAAAATTATTTATTATCTCAACACGTTTCAACGTATGCAAACGTCTTTTTCAAGAGCAAATATAAAACAGGTAAAAGCAGTTGAAAGATTTGTAAGCTGTGACAATTATGGCCGGTTTAAATATAGGTGATCTATGTTCAAACTTCCTGTGTAAAAAAGGAAATTGGACTCACAAATAATTAAATTACAAACATCTGATATAACTCGTATTCATCCGTAACCAAATGTATACATAATTACAAAGTTAGACTTCCGATTATGCCACTAAATAAATTAAATTTTCAGTGTAATGTCAAATGGTTAGGTGTGAATATATGTATCAACCAATGGAAATATGAATTGCTATATGGTAGCCAATGAGGGAGCTCAAAATGAGTAGTATTGTGCAAAAAGTTCAGTTTCAGGTCCGCTTTTGTCACATGATGTTACGGACCTATTAGGAGAGAAGAACATCCAAGATGGCGTAAACCATATTATAACCAATAACATTTTGAGCTCCCTCATTGGCTACCATATAGCAATTCCCTGTAGTTTTTTTCTTGCTCTCAGTTTGTTAAACCTCCAAGACATCTGTGGATCACTGCTACTGGACCTTTGTGTGACATACTCCAGACAAGCGGATATCATGCAACTTATGGAGTGAGTATATTGCACTCTCATTAATTGGCTTTTACATACACACCAAGCCCGTCTCCCTTGGTCATCAAAAGGATTATTATACATCCAGACTGAGTTTAACACTCAAGATCTGCGCCATCTACCACTGAAAATCTACCTTAAACTACAGTCCCTGGGGAGAGACTGAAAGAAGGCAGCGGTCTAACCACTAGGAGAGTATTACGCCTAGATTTAGAGTTCTGCATTAGCCGTCAAAAGCAGCGTTAAGGGGTCCTAACGCTGCTTTTTACCGCTCGCTGGTATTTAGAGTCAGTCAGGAAAGGGTCTAAGGCTCACTTTCCAGCCGTGACTTTTCCATACCGCAGATCCCCTTACGTCAATTGCGTATCCTATCTTTTCAATGGGATCTTCCTAACGCCGGTATTTAGAGTCTTGGCTGAAGTGAGCATTAGACCCTCTACCTACAAGACTCCAGCCGCAGAAAAAAGTCAGTAGTTAAGAGCTTTCTGGGCTAACGCCGGTTAATAAAGCTCTTAACTACTGTGCTCTAAAGTATACTAACACCCATAAACTACCTATGTACCCCTAAACCGAGGTCCCCCCACATCGCCGCCACTATAA
Organism: Bombina bombina; assembly: GCF_027579735.1. NCBI lineage: Eukaryota > Metazoa > Chordata > Amphibia > Anura > Bombinatoridae > Bombina > Bombina bombina. The sequence continues at coordinate 1,014,258,326 of NC_069500.1, forward strand.
TAAAAATTTTTAACCCCTAATCTGCCAAACGCACACCACCGCCACCAACATTATCCCTATGTACCCCTAATCTGCTGCCCCTAACATCGTCGACACCTACATAATATTTATTAACCCCTAATCTGCCCCCCCCAACATTGCCGCCACCTACTACCTACACCTATTAACCCCTAATCTGCCGACCGGACCTCGCCGCTACTCTAATAAATGTATTAACCCCTAAACCGCCTCACTCCCGCCTCGCAAACCCTATAATAAATAGTATTAACCCCTAATCTGCCCTCCCTAACATCGCCGACACCTAACTTCAAGTATTAACCCCTAATCTGCCGACCGGACCTCGCCGCTACTCTAATAAATGTATTAACCCCTAAACCGCCTCACTCCCGCCTCGCAAACCCTATAATAAATAGTATTAACCCCTAATCTGCCCTCCCTAACATCGCCGACACCTAACTTCAAGTATTAACCCCTAACCTGCCGACCGGACCTCGCCGCTAATCTAATAAATGTATTAACCCCTAAAGCTAAGTCTAACCCTAACCCTAACCCTAACACCCCCCTAAATTAAATATAATTTTAATCTAACGAAATAAATTAAATATTATTAACTAAAGTCTTCCTATTTAAAGCTAAATACTTGCCTGTAAAATAAACCCTAATATAGCTACAATATAACAAATAATTATATTGTAGCTATATTAGGATTTATATTTATTTTACAGGCAACTTTGTATTTATTTTAACTAGGTACAATAGCTATTAAGTTAGGTGTCGCCGATGTTAGGGAGGGCAGATTAGGGGTTAATACTATTTATTATAGGGTTTGTGAGGCGGGAGTGCGGCGGTTTAGGGGTTAATACATTTATTATAGTGTCGGCGAGGTCTGGTCGGCCGATTAGGGGTTAATAAGTGTATGTAAGGTAGCGGCGACGTTGGGGGGGCAGATTAGGGGTTAATAAATATACTATAGGGGGTCGTGGTGTTGTGGGCAGCAGATTAGGGGTACATAGCTATAATGTAGGTTGCGGCGGTGTCTGGAGCGGCAGATTAGGGGTTAATAATAAAATGCAGGGGTCAGCGATAGCGGGGGCGGCAGATTAGGGGTTAATAAGTGTAAGGTTAGGAGTGTTTAGACTCGGGGTTCATGTTAGGGTGTTAGGTGCAGACTTAGAAAGTGTTTCCCCATAGGAAACAATGGGGCTGCGTTGGGAGCTTAACGCTGCTTTTTTGCAGGTGTTAGGTTTTTTTTCATCCCAAAATGCCCCATTGTTCCTATGGGGGAATCGTGCATGAGCACGTTTTCCTATCTTACCGCTACCGTAAGCAACGCTGGTATTGAGAGTTGAAGTGGCGGTAAATATGCCTCTACGCTCCCTTTTTGGAGCCTAACGCAGCCCTTCAGAGAACTCTCAATACCAGCGTTATTTAAAAGGTGCTGGGGGGAAAAAAACATGCGTAGCTAACGCACCCCTTTGGCCGCAAAACTCTAAATCTAGCCGTTAGTTCTCAGTTCATGTGTAACATGTTGTTTTTTTACCATCTTACAATATCTGTACATTGTTTCCTCTGTATTGTATTGCTTATTCTCCTACATGGCTAAGAGCACTCTCAATGATTGGAGGACAGCAAGACAAAATAAATATAATAACAAATTCAAAGATAGTCATAGAGAAATCCCTAATTGGGAAAGTATTTTAAATACATTACAAAAACTTTATCTTAAAGAAACTAAGAAATGGTGGGAAATTACCTTTCTAAGTAGATATTTAAATGACCGCATTTTAACATTTTATCTTGATAAAGCTCTTCTGAGAGCGAAACGTGTTGATCTGTGTGACTGTTTTTATCAAAAATTAGACAGTGAAAGTTCCATCTGTTGAATATTGGAATGACCATATTTTGAATGTGATAACCCGGGTTACTCTTTTATCATCCACCACTTCCCTACGTGCGAAGCACTAAGTGCAGGGAAACTCAGATGTGCCTTATGAATAGGACCGCTATACGGATATAATATATTTTGGAGAAAATATCCATTTGGAACCGTTAACAACTCACCAGCACTCGGAAACCCCGAAGGTGATGTCAGACGCCAAGACACATGCGGCGCATCCAAGTCACTGGGTAAGATTGGAGACGAGTGAGTTGTCACAGCTAAATCTGGAACACTAAGAAGATAAGGTAACTAGGTTCTTCTGAACTAACACTAGCCCGACTCTGAAATTGTAAGTGGCATTTAGGCAGAGAACTTTAACGAAATACCATTAACGGCATCCAAATGTGCTGACTTTGGAACTGTAGAAAATTAGCACCAGCCCTGTTGGTCTCTGTTATTAGAGGTTCTGTGGAACAAACACGTTTTATATTTTTAGAATTGTTGGCATTTATGTATATGCCTTTTACTAGACTATATGTTTAGAAATTATTAGGCCATATTGTATAATCAGGGAGACGTCCCCGCTATCCGTACTATTTAATCTATCATTAGGTAGCGGCGCTATTCAGTTTGGGTTAATACATTTATTTTTTACTATATTATTCTTTTTGTATTCTACATTTATATATTTACCTTTTTACTTCCAGGTGAATATATTTTTATAATTCTCCCCTGTGGCACATTTTTGTTCACATTTTTGTTCACATTATATCACATTAAGAATTTTATTTACTTTTAGTATTGTTTTTGTATCACACAATTCAAGGTATAACCTAAGGATACATATATTGAGATATCACTTGCAACACTTAAAAAAATCACTTGCAACATTTTTTAACACATTGATAATTTATTGATTTGTAGCAATTATGCCATCTGGAAAGAATTAAGGATACACCCAGATTTATTTGTAACACTTTATTATTTCACTTGTGTAAGGTTAATCAGTATAATAGAGTCACCCAAATTTATAAGTTAAGTAGATCAGTAGATAACATGCTTATATATCCCCAGATTTAAAGTGATACACACACTCAATATTATTATTTTTGATACCTTCAGCTTATTTTAGCGCACTTACTCCCACCCAAATATTAGCATTTTAACTGTGAAAAGAACAAAGGATCTTTTCTAATTGTAAGGTATTTGGTATCTTTTATTTCCAGCGCTCTACTATATCACCATATATATAGTAAGGATATTAGAATAGCAGCTTTTGTTTAATATTGATCACTTATTCATATTTTATTTTTATTTTGTCCATTTTTGGAACTAATTACATATGAATATATGTTAAACACATATAATTTAGCATCTGATATATAAATTATGCACATACACATAATACACTAGAATATTTATGTATCACTGAATAAAACTATTGGAGTAAAAAAAATATTTGAAAGTTATTTCACATTCCGCTCTTATCTAATCTCTTTTTAAAATACAAATTGCGTTATGTGAACATTATTATGTAATATAAATTTATGCAATACAAAGCAAATCTAAATGTGTTAAATACAACTGTTCCTTTAAGAACATTTATATGAGCATTATTACGCAATAAAAATTATTTTATACATATTAAATTTGTTAAACATATTTGTTCATTTAAAAACATTGAATGCTCATTTGTTCTTTTGCATATACATTGTTGTAAGAATATCATCATGTCACATAAATGCAATCTTTGTTTCTTTAAGAACTTTTACTGTTCTTCACTTGTTTTTTTTTCACTTTAGAGAACACTCATAAGCACAGCTATGTATTCCTAATGTTAGTGGTCGAGGCCACTCACATGACGATAAATCATCTTCTTAAGCAATACATTCTACGTCTACGTCATTCTGGATGTTCTCTTCTTGTTACGGGTCCGTAACATCATATAACCGAAGCGGAACTGAAATGGAACTATCTACATATTACTACCCGATTGAGGACTACTCATTATGATCCTTTCCATTTGTTATAATATGGTTTATGCCATCTTGGATGTTCTTCTCTCCTGATAGGTTCGTAACATCATGTGACAAAAGCAGACCTGAAACTGAACTTTTTGCACAATACTACTCAATTAAGGATTATTCATTTTGAGCTCCCTCATTGGCTGCCTACCATATAGCAATTAATATTTCCATTGGTTGATACATATATTCACACCTAACCAGTTGACATTACACTGAAATTTTAATTTATTTAGTGGCATAATCAGAAATCTAACTTTGTAATTATGTATACATTTGGTTACGGATGAATACGAGTTATATCAGATGTTTGTAATTTAATTATTTGTGAGTCCAATTTCCTTTTTTACACAGGAGGTTTGAACATAGATCACCTGTATTTAAACCGGCCATAATTGTCACAGCTTACAAATCTTTCAACTGCTTTTACCTGTTTTATATTTGCTCTTGAAAAAGACGTTTGCATACGTTGAAACGCATTGAGCTAATAAATAATTTTTATCTATATTGGAATATTATTTTGTTCCTTTGCTGTGACATCGCCGGAAGTCCAATTTTGATGGAGTAAGTTATTACTTATTCAGTTTATAACAGATTCTACATATTTTTCACTGGAGTTTTTTTCTTGCTCTCAGTTTGTTAAACCACCAAGACATCTGTGGATCACTGCTACTGGACCTTTGTGTGACATACTCCAGACAAGTGGATATCATGCAACTTATGGAGTGAGTATATTGCACTCTCATTAATTGCCTTTTACATACACACCAAGCCCTTCTCTCTTTGTCATCAGAAGGATTATTATACATCCAGCCTGAGTTTAACACTCAAGATCTGCGCCATCTACCAGTGAAAGTCTACCATGTTGGAATACTGCCCTGCGGCCCAATCTCCAAAGGGAGGGACTCATGCTCTGCTTCAGTATGTCACAGTACACGGCATTCATGGTTCCCTCAATGAACTGTAGCTCCCCAGTGCTGGCAGCCAGGCCCGGACTGACCATAGGGCCCTGTGACCCGGCCGCCCACCATTACTGCACACACAGTGCTTCTGCTTCACTTTTTGGCTCTTAGTTCTTACTTAGGCTCTAGTTTGGTGCGGCTGTTGTGCTGCCGGAATCTGGATCCCTTATCCCCGCCCACCATTACCCTGCCTTATTGCACGCAAGCCTCAAAATGACATGTAGATGAGCTGCGAGCATGTGTGAGGGAGTGGGGCTTGCCCTCAAAAGTTTGGAGTGACTGAGTCTGTGTGAGCCAGAGTCCAGACCAGACTAGACAGGCACGGTGCAGGCAGTGGCAGGAACAATACACCGGCACCTGGGAAGTGGGAACAATAAAATGTATTTTTAAGGGCTTTCCTGTTTGTTAAAATGTGGACGTGGTGGTCAGGGAAGGGTATGCTATTTGCATGCAGCAGATGGGGAGTGTGTGGCGCGCGCTATTTACATGCAGCAGAAGGGGACAGCACAAGCTATCAGGATGCCAGCAGTGACAACATCATAGTAGGACTCAGGGAAGAGAGTTTGACAGAGAGCGCGCCCCCAAGTCATACTGCGCAGGCCTGAGGATTTAGGAGAGAATGCAGAGTGCGGGAATTTTTTTTAAATGCCTGCACTGTTCAGTCTAAGACTCTAAGATTTGCAGATGGAGTCAACTTCCTGTTACTGGGGGAGGACTGCCTGGGTGGGTGGACATGGACAGGACAGCCATGTCTGCAGTACAGAGCATCAGTGGCCAGTGCTGCTTCCAGACACATATGCACCTTCTGCCTTCAGAGGAAGCTGGTAAGTGAGAACCTAAAAGCCTCTATATGAATAGCTGCCTGCCTTTTTTTACTGCAATCTGCTTAATTTCTCCATTACTGACCTATGGGCATGTGGAATTGATTTACAAGCCCAATTGCAATATTATACACATGCTCAGGGACATTTCTAATTAGGCAAAGTTTGCAATTGTCTAGGGGTGACATGTCTACAGGGGATACCTTTCAAGATGATTATGTGAATAGTCTTTGTAATACTCTCCTTATCTTCTGATAGAAAGGAATCTATATAGAAAAGAATGATTAGGGTCATCAACTATGTGCTTTTGTTGACATTAGTGGCGATATTACCAGTGACTATTAAGTAGAAAAGGCAGGGAACAATTTATTAAACAAGAAAAACAGGAAAAGAGTTGCACACTAATAAATTAAGTCACTTAGGAACAGGTGCTTCCTAGAAAAAGTACATATGAAACAACATAAAAAAGAGAGTAAGAACTCCACAATAAGGAATTCCCAAAAGTCTAGGTAAATCCAGCACAACTGTATCAATAAAAAATGCACAAGAGATTTTATATGTCAAAAGATATGAATACTTTAATAAATATACCAAACATACAATCACATTCATACAGGGGATCCCGCAATATAGAGAGTAAATAATACTGGCCAAAGTCATCTGGTGCACCAGGGGAAAATAAATAGTGTTCAGTCCATTTGAAAAATACTGATATTTGTAATCCAACAGGTACAAAGTTAGTACAGTTATATGACCCCCAGTGCTGCAAGACCAATCAGTCCAGACTTTATCCCCAAGTGTCACTGAATCAGATAATTACGTTAGAGCATAGCATAGGAGGAGCTAAGAAAACACGTGTCTTTATTCACAGGTATATTTTGCCAGGAGGTAATACTTCATACAAAGGTGCGGTTCACATATTATACCTGTATTTGTTCACGCGGTTGCTCCTCCTAGCTGCATCGCTCCCATAACGTCAAACCTTCAGGGTTAAGTCGGGGTAGGCAGGGGATCCGCTGTAAAAAATATTTGTTGGATTACAAATATCAGCATTTTTCAAATGGACTGAACACTATTTATTTTCCCCTGGTGCACCAGATGACTTTGGCCAGTATTATTTATTCTCTATATTGCGGGATCCCCTGTATGAATGTGATTGTATGTTTGGTATATTTATTAAAGTATTCATATCTTTTGACATATAAAATCTCTTGTGCATTTTTTATCGATACAGTTGTGCTGGATTTACCTAGACTTTTGGGAATTCCTTATTGTGGAGTTCCTACTCTCTTTTTTATGTTGTTTCATATGAACAATTTATTAACCTTAACCTGTACCTAGGGACTGTGTGTCTGTATGTGTGTGTCTCTAACTGTGTATGTTTGTGCGTGTATACTTTTTGTATACCTATGTGTACAGGGAGTGCAGAATTATTAGGCAAGTTGTATTTTTGAGGATTAATTTTATTATTGAACAACAACCATGTTCTCAATGAACCCAAAAAACTCATAATATCAAAGCTGAATAGTTTTGGAAGTAGTTTTTAGTTTGTTTTTAGTTATAGCTATTTTAGGGGGATATCTGTGTGTGCAGGTGACTATTACTGTGCATAATTATTAGGCAACTTAACAAAAAACAAATATATACCCATTTCAATTATTTATTTTTACCAGTGAAACCAATATAACATCTCAACATTCACAAATATACATTTCTGACATTCAAAAACAAAACAAAAACAAATCAGTGACCAATATAGCCACCCCTCTTTGCAAGGACACTCAAAAGCCTGCCATCCATGGATTCTGTCAGTGTTTTGATCTGTTCACCATCAACATTGCGTGCAGCAGCAACCACAGCCTCCCAGACACTGTTCAGAGAGGTGTACTGTTTTCCCTCCTTGTAAATCTCACATTTGATGATGGACCACAGGTTCTCAATGGGGTTCAGATCAGGTGAACAAGGAGGCCATGTCATTAGATTTTCTTCTTTTATACCCTTTCTTGCCAGCCACGCTGTGGAGTACTTGGACGCTTGTGATGGAGCATTGTCCTGCATGAAAATCATGTTTTTCTTGAAGGATGCAGACTTCTTCCTGTACCACTGCTTGAAGAAGGTGTCTTCCAGAAACTGGCAGTAGGACTGGGAGTTGAGCTTGACTCCATCCTCAACCCGAAAAGGCCCCACAAGCTCATCTTTGATGATACCAGCCCAAACCAGTACTCCACCTCCACCTTGCTGGCGTCTGAGTCGGACTGGAGCTCTCTGCCCTTTACCAATCCAGCCACGGGCCCATCCATCTGGCCCATCAAGACTCACTCTCATTTCATCAGTCCATAAAACCTTAGAAAAATCAGTCTTGAGATATTTCTTGGCCCAGTCTTGACGTTTCAGCTTGTGTGTCTTGTTCAGTGGTGGTCGTCTTTCAGCCTTTCTTACCTTGGCCATGTCTCTGAGTATTGCACACCTTGTGCTTTTGGGCACTCCAGTGATGTTGCAGCTCTGAAATATGGCCAAACTGGTGGCAAGTGGCATCTTGGCAGCTGCACGCTTGACTTTTCTCAGTTCATGGGCAGTTATTTTGCGCCTTGGTTTTTCCACATGCTTCTTGCGACCCTGTTGACTATTTTGAATGAAACGCTTGATTGTTCGATGATCACGCTTCAGAAGCTTTGCAATTTTAAGAGTGCTGCATCCCTCTGCAAGATATCTCACTATTTTTGACTTTTCTGAGCCTGTCAAGTCCTTCTTTTGACCCATTTTGCCAAAGGAAAGGAAGTTGCCTAATAATTATGCACACCTGATATAGGGTGTTGATGTCATTAGACCACACCCCTTCTCATTACAGAGATGCACATCACCTAATATGCTTAATTGGTAGTAGGCTTTCGAGCCTATACAGCTTGGAGTAAGACAACATGCATAAAGAGGATGATGTGGTCAAAATACTAATTTGCCTAATAATTCTGCACTCCCTGTATATCTGTGTGCATTTATGTATCTGTGTATGGATGTGTGTGTAAGTATGTACATGTGTGCATCTGTGTATGTGTGTGTTTGCATGTATCTGTCTATGTGTGAGTGTACTACATGTGTGTACCTGTGCATGGATGTGGGTGTCTGTATATCTGTTTGTGTCACACATATTTACACACATAAATACACATATACTGTATGTATGTATATCTATTTGTATATATATATATATGTATATATATATATATATATATATATATATATATATATATATATATATATATATATGTGTGTGTGTGTGTATATAATCTATTATATGGTTAAAGGGAAACTAAACCCAAAAAAATTCTTTCATGATTTAGGTAGAGAATACAATTTTAAATAACTTTCCAAATTACTTCTATTATCTAATTTGCTTCATACTTTAGATATCCTTTGTTGAATAAATAGCACTGCACATAAGTGAGCCAATTACACAAGGTATCTATGTGCATCTACCAATCAGCAGCTACTGAGCATATCTAGATATGCTTTTCAGCAAAGAATATCAAGAGAATGAAGCAAATTAGATAATAGAAGTAAAATAAAAAGTTGTTTAAAATTGCTTGCTCTTTCTAAATCATGAAAGAAACAATTTGGGTTTTATGTCCCTTTAAATAAGAAGTGTCGGGGGGGGTTAGTGGGCTGCTTTGCCTTAAAATGCCCGGGCCTATTTTTGGTCCCAGTCCGGCCCTGCTGGCAGCACTCATGCAGGCCAAGACCATGACACTTCCACCACCATGCTTGACTGTAGCTAAGGCACACTTGTCTTTGTACTCCTCACCCGGTTCCCGCCAAACCTGCTTGACACCTTCTGAACCAAATAAGTTTATCTTGGACTCATCGGACCACAGGACATGGTTCCAGTAATCCATGTCCTTAGTCTGCTTGTCTTCAGCAAAATGTTTGCAGGCTTTCTTGTGCATCATCTTTAGAAAAGGCTTCCTTCTGGGACAACAGTCATGCAGACCAATTTGATGCAGTGTGCGGCGTATGGTCTGAGCACTGACAGGCGGACCCCCACCCCTTCAACCTCCGCAGCAATGCTGGCAGCACTAATATGTCTATTTCCCAAAGACAACCTCTGGATATGACGCTAAGGACGTGCACTCAACTTTTTTGGTCGACCATTGCAAGGCCTGTTCTGAGTGGAACCTGTCCTGTGAAACCGCTGTATGGTCTTGCCCACCATGCTCCAGCTCAGTTTCAGGGTCTTGGCAATCTTCTTATAGCCTAGGCGATCTTTATGTAGAGCAACAATTCTTTTTTACAGATCCTCAGAGAGTTCTTTGCCATAAGGGGCAATGTTGAACCTCCAGTGACCAGTATGAGAGAGTGTGAGAGCGATAACACAAAAATAACACCTGCTCCGCATTTACACCTAAGACCTTGTAACACTAACAAGTCACATGACACCGGGGAGGGAAAAAGGCTAATTGGGCCCAATTTGGACATTTCCACTTAGGGGTGTACTCACTTTTATTGCCAATGGTTTAGACATTAATGGCTGTGTGTTGAGTTATTTTGAGGGGACAGCAAATTTAGACTATTATACAGGCTGTACACTCACTTCTTTACATTGTAGCAAAGTGTCATTTCTTCAATGTTGTCACATGAAAAGATATAATAAAATATTTACAACAATGTGAGGGGTGTACTCACTTTTGTGAGATACTGTATGTGTATATGCATTTGTGTGACTGTGTGTCAGGCTGTTTTATGTGTATTTATTTGAATGTGAACGTGTGTGTGTGTGTATATGTGTAAAGATTGACACCAGATTATCAGTGGACCACAACTGCAGAATTACAAATTCAAGGTATTGTACCTTTAAGTGGTAAATGTATCACTATTGACTGAATAACTACTATTGAGAAGTAGTTTGATAAGTCAGAGGTGAATTAATAAAGTTATTAGAATGTTTAGAAACAAACAGGTAGATTACAAGTTTTGCGGTAAGCTAAAAAGCAGCGTTAACAGGTGCTAATGCTGCTTTTTACTACCGCTGGTATTACGATTCTTGCAGGTTTTGGGGCATCGCACACTTTTTTGGCCTTACCGCAAAACGACTTACTTAAACTTCGTAAAGTCTTTTTTCTATTGGGACGAGTCTGTCCTAAGAGGCCAAAAAGTGAGCGGTACACCCTATCCCGTCAAGATTCCTACCACATTTGAAAGTCAGTAGTCATGAGTTTTATGGTACAACGCCGTAGCATTAAACTCATAACTAAAGTGCTAAAAAGTACACTAATACCCATAAACTACCTATTAACCCCTAAACCGAGGCCCACCCGCATCGCAAACACTATAATAAAAAATGTAACCCCTAATCTGCCGCTCTGGACATCGCCGCCACTATAATAAACATATTAACCCCTAAACCACCACACCCCCGCCTTGCAAACACTAGTTAAATATTATTAACCCCTAATCTGCCACCCTTAACATTGCCGCCACCTACATTATACTTATTAACACCTAATCTTCTGCTCCGGATATGGCCGCAACCGACATTATATTTATTAACCCTTAATCTGCCGCCCCCAACGTCGCCACCACTATACTAAATGTATTAACCCCTAAATCTAAGTCTTACCCTAACACCCCCTAACTTAAAGGGACACTGTACCCACATTTTTTCTTTTGTAATTCAGAAAGAGCATGCAATTTTAAGCAACTTTCTAATTTACTCCTATTATCAATTTTTCTTCGTTCTCTTGATATCATTATTTGAAAAAGAAGGCATCTAAGCTTTTTTTTGGTTTTAGTACTCTGGACAGCACTTTTTTCATTGGTGGATGAATTTATCCACCAATCAGCAAGGACAACCCAGGTTGTTCACCAAAAATAGGCCAGCAGCTAAACTTACATTCTTGCATTTCAAATAAAGATACCAAGAGAATGAAGAAAATTTGATAATAGGAGTAAATTAGAAAGTTACTTAAAATTTCATGCTCAATCTGAATCACAAAATAATTTTTTTTGGGGTACGGTGTCCCTTTAAATATAATTTAAATAAATCTAAATAAAATTACTTTCATTACCTAAATAATTCCTATTTAAAACTAAATACTTACCTATAAAATAAACCCTAAGATAGCTACAATATAACTAATAGTTACATTGTATCTAGCTTAGGGTTTATTTTTATTTTACAGGCAAGCTTGTATTTATTTTAACTGATAGAATAGTTATTAAATAGTTATTAACTATTTAATAACTACCTAGCTAAAATAAATACAAAAGTACCTGTAAAATAAAACCTAACCTAAGTTACAATTACACCTAACACTACACTATAATTAAATAAATTAACTAAATTAAATACAATTAAATAAATCAAATTAAATTAGCTAAAGTGCAAAAAAACACACTAAATTACAGAAAATAAAAAACAAATTACAGATCTTTAAACTAATTACACCTAATCTAAGAGCCCTATCAAAAAAAAAAAAAAAACTAGCCTAAACTAAACTATCAATAGCCCTTAAAAGGGACTTTTATGGGGCATTGCCCCAAAGTAATCAGCTCTTTTACCTGAAAAATAAACCCCCCCAACAGTAAAACCCACCACCCACACAACCAACCCCCCAAATAAAATACTAACTAAAAAAAACTAAGCTCCCCATCGCCCTGAAAAGGGCATTTGGATGGGCATTGCCCTTAAAGGGTAGTTAGCTCTTTTGCGGTCCAAAGCCCTAACCTAAAAATAAAACCCACCCAATACACCCTTAAAAAAAACTAACACTAACCCCCTAAAGATCGTCTTACCTGGAGAAGTCTTCATCCAAACCGGGCCGAAGTCCTCAACGAAGCCGGGAGAAGTCTTCATCCAAGCCGGGAGAAGTCTTCATCCAAGCCGGGTGAAGTGGTCCTCCAGACGGGCAGAAGTCTTCATCCAGATGGCATCTTCTATCTTCATCCATCTGATGCGGAGCGGGTCCATCTTCAAGACATCCGACGCGGAGCATCCTCCTCATCCGACGACTATCCGACGAATGAAGGTTCCTTTAAGTGACATCATCCAAGATTGCGTCCCTTAGATTCCGATTTGCTGATCGAATTCTATCAGCCAATCGGAATTAAGGTAGAAAAAAAAAATCCTATTGGCTGATGCAATCAGCCAATAGGATTGAACTTCAATCCTATTGGCTGATCCAATCAGCCAATAGGATTGAGCTGGCATTCTATTGGCTGTTCCAATCAGCCAATAGAATGCCAGCTCAATCCTATTGGCTGATTGGATCAGCCAATAGGATTTTTTCTACCTTAATTCCGATTGGCTGATAGAATCTTGGATGACATCACTTAAAGGAACCTTCATTCGTCGGATAGTCGTCGGATGAAGAGGATGCTCCTCGTCGGATGTCTTGAAGATGGACCCGCTCCGCGTCGGATGGATGAAGATAGAAGATGCCGTCTGGATGAAGACTTCTGCCCGTCTGAAGGACCACTTCGCCCGGCTTGGATGAAGACTTCTCCCGGCTTCGTTGAGGACTTCGGCCCGGCTTGGACGAAGACTTCTCCCGGTAAATCGATCTTCAGGGGGTTAGTGTTAGGTTTTTTTAAGGGTGTATTGGGTGGGTTTTATTTTTAGGTTAGGGCTTTGGGCCGCAAAAGAGCTAACTGCCCTTTTAAGGGCAATGCCCATCCAAATGACCTTTTCAGGGCAATGGGGAGCTTAGGTTTTTTTAGTTAGGGTTTTATTTGGGGGGTTGGTTGTGTGGGTGGTGGGTTTTACTGTTGGGGGGGTTGTTTGTATTTTTTTTTCAGGTAAAAGAGCTGATTACTTTGGGGCAATGCCCCGCAAAAGGCCCTTTTAAGGGCTATTGATAGTTTAGTTTAGGCTAGGGTTTTTTTTTATTTTGGGGGGCATTTTTTTATTTTGTTAGGGCTCTTAGATTAGGTGTAATTAGTTTAAAGATCTGTAATTTGTTTTTTATCTTCTTTAATTCAGTGTTTGTTTGTTTTTGTACGTTAGCTAATTTAATTTATTTAATTGTAATTAATTTAGTTAATTTATTTAATTATAGTGTAGTGTTAGGTGTTAATGTAACTTAGGTTAGGTTTTATTTTACAGGTACTTTTGTATTTATTTTAGCAAGGTAGTTATTAAATAGTTAAAAACTATTTACTAACTGTTCTACCTAGTTAAAATAAATACAAACTTGCTTGTGAAATAAAAATAAAACCGAAGCTAGCTACAATGTAACTATTAGTTAAATTGTAGCTAGCTTAGGGTTTATTTTACAGGTAAGTATTTAGTTTTAAATAGGAATAATTTAGTTAATGATAGTAATTTTATTTAGATTTATTTAAATTATATTTAAGTTAGGGGCTGTTAGGGTTAGAGTTAGACTTAGGTTTAGGGGTTAATAAATTTAATATAGAGGCGGTGGGCTCCGGGAGCGGCGGTTTAGGGGTTAATAACTTTATTTCGTTGCGGTGGGCTCTGGGAGCTGTGGTTTAGGGGTTAATAAATTTATTAGAGTGGCGGTGGGCTCCGGGAGCAGTGGTTTAGGGGTTAATAAGTATAATGTTGGTGGCGGCAGTGTCGGGGGCAGCAGATTAGGGGTACATGTTAGGCTGTTAGTTGTAAACATTACCATAGGAATCAATGGGATATCGGGCAGCAGCGAACATAAGCTTTCACTGCTTTCAGACTCCCATTGATTCCTATGGCATCCGCCGCCTCCGGGGCTGAGACTGGCGGATCGTATGTTACGTCACAAAATTCTACTTTTGACGGTCTGTAGGCTTTGATAACTAAGGGGAATCAGACTCGCCACAAATACGCTGCGGAATTCCAGCGTATTTGCAGTTGACGGCTTGATAAATAGAGGCCTATTTGTTCAATAGCCAACTAGTATTTTCGAGTCCTCCCTTCCAGGGGTGAAACTAATTTGATTCTATTCCACCAGTTAAAGCAACACTACATTAGGCTGGAGGGTGTGGATTTTAGCAAAGAGTTTGACATCTAAATTGATCAAAAAGATAGGGTAAAGGTCTCACAGGAAGTGGTATCTTTGCCTGGCTTTGGTATAGTAACAATGGTAATGATAAAAGTCAGGTGGGAAGGAGCATCGCTGATGAGTGGAAAAAACAGGAGAGAGCACAGGTAGATGCTGTTTTTGATTTATTTTATAGAAGAGGGCAGCACTACCTGTCCTCACTCATCAACAAATATACTCCAGCCTTCCCCCTAAGATCCAACAATGACCTGCTCCTTGCATCTTCTACCATCACCTCCTTCAATGCTAGACTAAAGGGGGCCTATTTATTAATGTGCGAGTAGAGTATCATGTCCACCACACATCGATAAATGCTGACAGCATATGCTGTCGGCATTTATCATTGCACCAGCAGTTCTTACCTGCTGGTGCAATGCTGCCCCCTGCAGATGCACAGCCAATCGGCCGCTAGCAGGGGGTGTCAATCAATCCAATCAGAGCAGGCAGATAAGTTATGGAGCAGTGGTCTTTTGTTTCCAGCGAGTTGAGCATAAACGAGATCATGTGAGCGCAATCGAGATTTACGCTACAATGATTACAGCCACTTCAGAGCTGTGGTTAACTGTTTTCTAAAACATAAAAGCATCACAAAACACATCAGAAATACGAAAATAATAATAAAAAATGAAAATGTTCTTTATTTTGTTTTGTTTTTAATTTTCATTTAAATTTTCTTCTAGAACTATACACATCACCCGAAATATATAGATGTCTGCTATTTAGTATGATAAAATGTCCACGTCCCGTAGATACAAACTGGCTATGACATACCATTAAATAAGATAGAGTGCGGACACCAAACCAGAAACGACGCATTTTCATAACCGGAAATGACAACATTCTCTGGTCCAGAAGTATGAATGTTTTACAGCGATAAACAAAGTTACGTTCTTCCGATTATCGGAAGTGACGTCATCTTGTAGTCCGGAAGGATTAACATTAGGTAACGATCAGACTTTAATTTTGGCGCCTAAACAATGCCACTGTGCTCCAATTGGGTGCTTTGGTCTATTTATATCAGACAAAACTGAGCCAATATTAGTCTTGAGAAAGACTGAAACACGTAGACACTGACTTTATAGCAGCTCAGGTTTTCATGAAAGCGATTCTTATAGTCCGGTAAGCCTTATTATATGAGCACTGGGTTTATATTATTTGACAATATTGTACTATAAACTTCTGATTTTATAGGCTTATCTGGGGTGTTTTCTTCTTGGATACAACGGATACTTTCTTTTTTATATTTTTTCACTGGAAACGTCTGGATTTGACTACCGACACATTTTTTTCCCCCCATTTTTTATTTTCTCAGTAACTATCTTCTTGGGACTCACAATTTCGTACAAAGATATCTTCTTTTTTTGCAATACATTTAGGATTCTATGGATGAAACATTTTTTCTCTATTTTTGGTACTATGGTACTATGGACACATTCTCTCTGGACTAATTGTTTTATATATATATATATATATATATATATATATATATATATATATATATATACAGTATATATAACATTATATTGATTGTGGAAAGTGCAGTACTATATTCCAAATTGCGCATATTTGTTTTTAATGTTTTTACTATTTTTATTTTATTATATGTAATAAATAAGTTTTTATTTTTTTGCACATAGGACCACACTTTAGCTTATTTAGCACTTCCTATTCTTTTATATATTTTAGGGTTTTCCACTTTTTTTCTCCATTAACTTCTGTGGGGGAATACTTGAATTCACACGCAATATTCTAACTTCAGATCGGGTTACCGCTAGAGTGAAAAAAGTTTACTTTCAACTCATAATACAAGCCCCAAAATCTTACTTGTAGCACAATTAATGCTCAATTGGGTTTTGAAATTTGACCTGATTCAAAATTCCACAACCACACATTTATTATGTTTTCAGTGACTTTTGGTACAAAATCACCACCTATTCCTTACAGCGGGGAAGTTGACAATGGTGGAGAAGACCTAACTTTCAAATACATTTTTGAGGATTTAGGGATTTTTTTATTTTTTACACATTGGACCTGTCAAAGACCCATTTTGCTTGTTTTAAGTAGCATTTTTTCTTAAAGGGACCTACAAGTTAAAAAGCAAAACCCTCTAAAGTACTAGAACATTTTTATTGTTATACTGTTGATTTCATATAACTTTGTATTTAGCTCATACAAAAGGATTACATATATAGTTAAAGGGACAGTAAAGTAAAAATTAAACTTACCACCCAGGAGCAGCCTCTTTTAGAACAATTGTGCTTCACACACAGGAACGCCTACGTGGACTCCTTGCCTAATGTGCTTAGAAGAATGTGGCTGCACCTCACTAATGAGGCCCAATGAAGGCTGAAACGATCGCCTGGGGTTGTCATGTTCCTTGTTCAGAGGAGGATTGCCTGGTATTTCGGTGCTGGATTGACCTTACTAGGGGGTATCAGACTGATATACTTCAGGAAAGTTCTCATCTGTGAAAAGCACAATTGGGCTAAAAGAGGCTGCTCTGGGTGGTAACTCGCCATAGAACAAGCTACTGAGCTGTTGTTGGTTCCTGGTAGAGCGCATCTCTTTCAGTATGTGCTTCTACTATCAACTTTGCATTCCTTCCTTGGTATCATTTGTTGAAGAATAAACCTAGGTAGGCTAAAAGGAGCTAAGGAGTGTGTCTATAGTAGTCTGTGGCAGCAGTGTTTGTAACTATGAAAAACAACACTACTGCCAGATGGCTAAATAAATGTGCAGACCCCTGTGCTCACCTATAATTAGCAAATTATTCCAAGAAAACTAAGCAGCATTGATAATAGAAGTAAATAAGAAAGTTGTTTAAAATGTCACACACTATCCAATCCGTTTATGTTTCATTTTGACTTTACTGTCGTTTTAAAGTCTGCTACAGAGCAGCAATGCACTCCTGAAATCTACAACACACCTGGTAAGCCAAATGACATATGCGTGTGTAGCTATTAGTCAGCAGCTACCAGCAGGGCATTACAGTCCCATACCTAGGTATGCTTCTCAACAAAGACACCAAAAAAACAAGGTACGTTTGATAACAAAAGTAAATAGAAAACTATCCAAACAATGAAATAATTATTTTGATTTGCACATCATTTTAAATTATTTATACAATATTTAAGTATAATCAAAATATTCATTAATAAATGCAATCAAGTTTTGGGACATTTAAATAAGTTACTTATCAAACTCTAGAAAATTATATCGATAAGTGTATAGGTCCTTAATTAATGTTTTTGTTTAATTAAGAAAACCAAAGCAAAAACTGCATTATTTAATAGTCATCACAAATACTGAATTAATTAGCTGTGATAACTACTTTTGTGACAAATACTTTGTTTATCTGAAAATTAATGGGGAAATTGTCCTTGAAAAGCCTGAAATACTCATTATGGCATTTGTATTAATTATTCTTTATTGTCCATAGACACAGGTGCCTTATTGTGGATTTAGTATAATTTATACTCTCCCTATTTAGCAGAACCTTTAAATAAAAATAAATACAAATATTATCCAAACATTAAATCACCTTTGATGCTCTCAATGCACTCAACATAGTGATATAGCAGCAGATTAGTAATCATTATGGAAACTGAATTGAGAGCAGTATGAAAATGACTCTGAATCATTGATGTACTCTGGATAAGAATTAAATTGTATATTTATTTGTATATAATCATTGTTCACTAAAATAAAACACTTTGAAAACTCATGTTTAAGAGATAAACTATGTGCTTAATATATTTTACTCTCACAATTAATTTATGCTTTTCTATGTGGACTTTCAGATAATCACTTAATCTTTTTTCCATACAATTTTGTTTTAGACTCACAGAATTCAGGAGCTTATCAGATGCCAAGGTCAAATAGCAGGATATGTTTTCAAAACTGTAACAAAAGAAACATGCCCTTATACTGATGGTGTAAGCCTGCGGAGGTAAACCTATGAATCATTTATTCAAAGGGATTCTATTGTTCTCCTTGCAAGAATATAAAAAGTGAAAGCTGAAAAAGCATCAAATTTGTTGTTCGCAACCTACACTGAACCTTACAAATAGCTGATTTTAAGGCTAGATTCACTTTCAAGTGTTCTTAGGTACCCTGATGCTTTTTGCATGTACGATTGTCACTGGAATGTCAAAGAGTCTATGGGGCATATTTATCAAAGCGTCAACTGAAAATACGCTTGAATCCCGTGTCGTATTTGTCGCGAGATTGATCCGCCGTAGTCATCAAAGCGTCAAGATTGGCAACATTTTGAAATTTGTGACATAATATACACTCCCGCCATATCAATCCGACGCAGATCGATGCTTGCGTCATTACAGATGTTTTGAATTCAGATTCGATTCTATTTGACACTTTTTCAAATTTATCAAACATTTAACAGGTACTCTCGTGTCTATTCCGACGCAGCGTACCTAGTTTTCAATCCGCCACCCTTGAGGCCGCGGATGCCATAGAAATCAATGGGAGTATGAAAACACAGAAAGTTTATGTTCGATGCTGCAAGAGAATGAAGCATATTACATAATAAAAGTAAATTAGAAACTCTATTAAAATTGTATACCCTTTCTAAATTAAACAATATTATTGCTCCACATTTGATGCACTAGTGATATAGGGATAAATGAAAAATACATTACTACTTATGGATTATGTTACATATTTGTCTCTCATTACAAAGCAAGGGGACAGAATGTCTCCAAATTTGTTGAAAAGTTTTGCCCCAAACTTGTCACACTAATAGATATAGAGGTAAAAATGAAATAAATACACAACATAATATAGCTAACTTCCTTTTTATTTTTTGGGAAAAATCTATGTGCACCATGTTTAAGCCATGTAATACAAGTCCCACTCTCCACTTCGCACCAATTTTGACGCAACACTTTTCGCACCAATTATGACGCAAACTCCTAAACAACCCACACACTAGTGATTTTTTCAGTCACTTTTGATTAGAATATGCATAATCACATGCTTTATGACATCAGCCAATCTGATTCAAATATACATTTTAAACTATCCCTAACGAATCAAATTGCTCGATACTTGTGTCACTGATCACTCATCAGAACTTGTAAGTGCCATTAGTTACATTGTGTAACAAATGGCACTTGCAAAGTATATGTATATGTGAAATTAGTATTAAAGATAAACATTGATGCTGACATTAGGATACACAGTGTAATATTTTAGACAATGATTTTAAAATTCGAATTGATGTTTGAATAAATATAATCTTAAACTGATAGCTCAAAGGGATAGCCCAACTAACATTAAACTGTGTTGATTCAGATACAACAGAAATTAAAATCACCTTTTTACTGTCATGCTATTTTCAGTGTATTTCTTCCTTCTCATGAATTTCTTTTTCAGTAAGAAATGTCATCTTATATGCCAGCCCATTTTATAACACCTGTGTAAGGGTGGTTTTTAAAACTAGATTGCAATCAGGAGGGGTTACACAGGTACAGAGAGAAAACTGGCCCAGTTCTTAAAATATCTATTGATTGCAAATATATGATATCTTGATTACATGCTATAATCACAATTATTCCTGCTCAGCATAACAATAAATTTATACTATATACATATAGTGCTATAAATAAACACAGAGATATGAAAGACAACATTGTTTAGACCAAAAAAAAGGAATTTAGGGACATGTAAATATATACACACACACACACACACATATATATATATATATATATATATATATATATATATATATATATATATATATATATATATATACTGTGTACATACATACATACATACATACAAGTATGTGCAAAGATAGATGTACAAATTCTAGCATTAATTATCATTTATAATAAAAAAACATGAGATAAAAGCATATCATGAAATACAAATACACATTAATTTATGTGAAAGTATCATATAACAAATAAATATAAAAATAACTTTCTATGATATAATTAAAGTTGGGAAAAACCTGAATAACCTCATCATTGATGACTGTTAGTTAAAAACAGTCCGATGCTCATCGTGCCATACTTGACACGTGTGTTTTTGACGGGTTTTTTATAAATAAGGGGATCGTATGTGGATCCGCGTCAGCGATGTCTGGCGAGCATATTGACGCCGGCGAATTCACTGAGATTGACGCTTTGATAAATATGCCCCCATGAGACCCCCATTGCAGCTTTGGTTTTTAGTCCTGAAGAGCTACATTTTCAATTGACTAATTGACAGTGGGAACTACACTACAAAAGGCTGAATCACTAATAATGAAGTTGGTCACTAAGTAAAGGTATTTATTTCCATCTCTGACGAGGCTCCCAATAGGCCAAAACGTACGTCTGGGGTTTTGCTCTTTCTCTCGTTCAGGGAGGGATTGCCTGGTATTTTGGGGCTGGACTGTACTGGGAAGTTAGGATCAGACTGATATGCTTCAGGAAAGTTCTCTGTGGTAACTAGCCATAGAACAAGCTATTATGCTATTGTTCGTTCCCAGGCTAATTTTTTTATTTATGCAAATTATGACACTTAGGGAAGTCTCCCTAAGTGTGATGTGGGAATCCAGACGTGGACCCGTTGCTCAATGTGCCTAGAGGGATATGGCTGCACCTCACTGACGAGGCCCACAATAGGCCGAAACGTACGTCTGGGGTTTTGCTGTTTCTCTCGTTCAGGAAGGGATTGCCTGGTATTTCGGGGCTGGACTGTACTGTGAAGTCAGGATCATACTGATATGCTTCAGAAAAGTTCTTCTCTGTGAAAGGCACATGTTGAGCAAAAAGAGGCTGCTTCTTGGGTGGTAACTAGCCATAGAACAAGCTATTATGCTATTGTTCGTTCCCAGGTTGAGCGCTTCTCTCTTTTTATTTATGCAAATTTATTTCCATCTACCTACTTCACTGAACAGTAAAAACTGAATATTTTGCTTAAAAAGTCGACCATAAAAGTGAAACATTTTAATCTGAGGATAAAAGCCATAAGGTTGAGATCAGTATCTATTCATTTAGGATAAAAAAGATTTCTTGAACCAATGTATAAAGGTAATTAATGTACTTCTCACCACAATCCCCATGGTAATCAAATCTGCAATCGATTACACTTTTGTAAAGAACTTTTTTCTTTGCTAAAGGGAAAATAAATTTGTATACATGCATAGCATATGTCAGCACATAAACACTGCATTTCAAAAGGCCTCTATTCAAAACAAATGCTCTAAAAGCATTTAAACTGTAATCAACTTAGATAAAAATTGTTTTGTTTTGTTCTCTCTGAGCAACCCAGAGACATAAAGCTCTAAACGATGTATGACAGAAGCACATCTAGTAGGGAACATTATTATGACAGTTAAAATAACATAAAGATAGCTGGCATGAAGTCCCAAACTACCAACCAATTAAACAGACGAGGCTACAACCTTTCCCTAACAGTTATAGGCTCTCCCAGTGAATCTGTCACATAGTTTGTTTGATCTGTCACTGTTTCCTATTTTCTAGGCTTTCCCTGATAGTAACATCCCTTTCACCACAAAAAAGTGCTGCAATGGAACTCTTGCCACCATCTCAAAACAAACTCATAGCAATAATAGAACCTCCTTTTTGCCAAATGTTACCAATTAAAAATTCTTTCCCCTCCTCATTTCAGTATAAGCCAGGATAGTGAGAAGCAGCACATGTTACAGTCTAAACATTTTTACACTAACCTATAAGGTAAATAGGTAATTACTTTCCTTTGTGACTGGAACCAGTGTAGCAGGATATGTTCTGTGAGCAGTAGTCAGAAGTAAGCCATAGTTGTAGCCAGAAGAGCAGGACCAGAACCAAGTGTCAATACCCAGATAGAACGCAGAAGAGCAGTTAGGAGGCAGGCCAAGGTCAGGTACCAGGAAATTCAGCAGAAAGCAGGTGTCAAATTAAAGGGAGCAGAACAATGGGTAATCCCGTTAACATTTGGCAGAGATCTGTGACAGAATAACAAAACACAGAATTAGGGTTTCAGAGGCATTTTAACACTTATTGTGTGGAGTCTCTAGGCAACTCTGCCACAAGGTAATTTTTGATTGTACTATCATAAATAGCGAAATCCTTAGCCAAGGTCACCACATCCATGCTAATATTTACATCAACATGGTTCCCCACTGCGATAACCTTAGAGCTCTCCTATTCAGGTACCATATTTTCCTTAGCACTAAACTCCTTCTCAGAATCTGATATATGAAGTAGACAGTGCACCCCAGACCACCCACCTAGGCCTAGACCGTGTACAGGTAAGAATCTGGGGATCTGCTACATGGAAAATCTCTCTCAGAGACAAGTTGGGAGTAACACTGACAGAAGACAACCCCATAGCTAGAATAAAGTGAGACATCTTACTTCAATCTACAATCGCCAAGGTAGTGTCATGACCTTTAGCAGTAGGAAGATCTACAATAAAGTCCATAGATACACAAACCCAAGGACTCTCAGAAATTGGTAAACGTTGAAGAGGACACACTGGAACCAAATTAGAATGTTTCATTCTTGCACAAACATAACAAGACAGGAAAAACTAGAAGACATCTTCAGCCAACTTGAGCCACCAAAATGTTCTGGCAATAAATTCTTCTGTCTTTTTAATAGCTCACTTTATACACAAATATAAGGAGGGCAGAGACACACTTATTAAAAGGAATGTATTCAAATATTAAAAGTTAAAACTGCAGAAGCACTCTTAAAGGGAGACATTCCTTGGTTTTATAATTTATTTGATCTGTTTAATAATGTATTTGATTTTTTTTAAAAATAAGACGTCTGTGCTGTTTTAACTTTTAATATTTGGATGTATTTCTTTTAATACATTGTGTAATAAGTATCATATACTGGTTAAGCTTCCTAGCAGTGTCTGCGCCCTCCTTATATTTGTGGATAAAGTAGAGTAACTTTTGTTCTGTGTTGTGGAAGGCAGCAATCATGGAATGAGCTTTTTTAGGAGTTTTTTCATTAGCTTTATCTTGTAAATGAAAGAACAATGAGTCACAAGAAAATGTCCTTCCTGAAGGATGGTATCAGGCTGAACAGATGAATTGATTAAGATATCAGGGATTCTAGATAAAACATTCTTCTTATTATTCTTAGACCCTGGATGATAGGAAAAACAATAAATCTGAAGAATAATAAAGCCCAGTGATTCTGCCTGGGATGGAGCCTTTTAGCAGAGTGGGTAATACAGTCTTTAAAGGACCAGTCAACACATTAGATTTGCATAATCAACAAATGCAAGATAACAAGACAATACAATAGCACTTAGTCTGAACTTCAAATGAGTAGTAGATTTTTTATAACAAATTTCAAAGTTATATATATTTCCACTCCCCTTGTACCATGTGATAGCAATCAGCCAATCACAAATGCATATACGTATAGTCTGTGAATTCTTGCACATGCTCAGTAGGATCTGGTGTCTCAAAAATTGTAAATATAAAAGACTGTGCACATTTTTTTTAATGGAAGTAAATTGGAAAGTTGTTTAAAATTACATGCTGTATCTGAATCATGAAATTTGAATTTAACCTGAGTGTCCCTTTAACTAGTTATATTACCCTAGCTTTCTTTGAAAAAAGTGTCAAAGCAGTGACAACCTCCAACAAATGAGATATGCTTTTATTAAAAATCATACACTAATTTTAAATACAGATTTACACTAAGAATGCAGTAATCTAAGCTGGGGTGGTCTGAGACCAACCAGGACCCCATAAATTAGGGAAGGGCCCCCACTCCAGACCCAAGGTCCCACTACACCCACACTTAACTGCTTAGTTACTAATAGTGCAGTCTTCATCCCTAGCTCACAACCACTGTGCTAGCTCATTTAACCAGCTCTGAATGTGAGCATAGGCAGCTCAAGATGAGCCATGGAGATGCCTCTGGTCCTAATTGCCAAACTGCTCAGTCCGACCCTGAATCAAAGTGATGCATTCACGTTAGAGCATACTTTCTTTATTCTAAAAATAAGCTGTTTTCATAAATTGTTGGCATTAAAGATCAAGCTCTTCCTGGTGCATAGAAACAAGTTTCTTATGTAACAAAATGTGGTGCCTTTTTCTTTAATTTAATGTATCTTTTATCACAGGCAGTCATGAACTCACACACAAGGCATTACATTGATATGAACTGGTTACATTTTATGTTTATTTCTGGAATTTGAGTGTTTTTTTGAAGTTCTGCTTCCTTTGCTTCCTCTTTTTATTTATTTGTTTAATGAGAAGGGAAGCTATGTGCTTTAACAAGACCCTTAAAGGGATAGTATAGTCAAAATTAAACTTTCATGATACGGATGAAGCATGCAATTTTAAGCTTACTTTCCAGTTTTTTTAAACAAAGATACCAAGAGAACGAAAAAAATTGCTAATAGGAGTAAATTAGAAAGTTGCCTCAAATTTCATGCTCTATCTGAATCATTAAAGTTTATTTTTGACTAGACTATCCCTTTAATATTGCTGCTAAGTTGAAGTTAGAGATGTTTAAGAAATGAAAGAAGGAGCAGAAGGTGTCCTAGCCACTTTTCCAATAAGCTCCCCACAAGCTTAACATACAAATTTCACACAAGTTTTAGAGAATGAAAAAGGGCGCTTCCACAGCTGACAAGGAGTAAATATCAATCGCCTAGATTACGAGTCTTGCGTTAGGGTTAAAAAGCAGCGTTGAGAGGTCCTAACGCTGCTTTTAAACGCCCGCTGGTATTACGAGTCTTGCAGGTACAGGTGTATCCCTCACTTTTTTCCACGACTCAAGCTTACCGCAAATCCACTTACATCAATTGAGTATCCTATCTTTTCAAAGGGATTTTCCTAACGCCGGTATTATGAGTCTTGGAAAAAGTGAATGGTACGCCCTCTTCTGTCAAGACTCCTACCGCATTTAAAAGTCAGTAGTTAAGAGTTTTATGGGCTAACGCCGTAACATAAAACTCTTAACTAAAGTGCTAAAAAGTACACTAACACCCATAAACTACCTATTAACCCCTAAACCGAGCCCCCCCCCCCCCACATAGCAAACACATAAATAACATTTTTAACCCCTAATCTGCCGACTGGACATCGCCGCCAATTTAATAAATATATTAACCCCTAAACTGCCGCACTCCCGCCTCGCAAACACTAGTTAAATTTTATTAGTGCTTAATCTGCCATCCCTAACATCGCCGACACCTACCTACATTTATTAACCCCTAATCTGCCGCCCCCAAAGTCACCGACACTATACTAAATGTATTAACCCCTAAACCTAAGTCTAACCCTAACCCCCCTAACTTAAATATCATTTAAAAAATCTAAATAAAATTACTATTATTAAATAAATTATTCCTATTTAAAACTAAATACTTACCTATAAAATAAACCATAAAATAGCTACAATATAACTAATAGTTACATTGTAGCTAGCTTAGGGTTTATTTTTATTTTACAGGAAACTTTGTATTTATTTTAACTAGGTAGAATAGTTACTAAATCGTTATTAACTATTTAATAGCTACCTAGCTAAAATAAGTACAAATTTACCTGTAAAATAAAACCTAACCTAAGTTACAATTACACCTAACACTACACTATAATTAAATTAATTACCTAAATTAACTACAATTAATTAGAATTAAATTAAATAAACTAAAGTACGAAAAAAACACACTAAATTACAGAAAATAATATAATAATTACACGTTTTTTAAACTAATTACACCTAATCTAATCCCCCTAATAAAATAAAAAAGCCCCCCAAAATAAAAAAATCCCTACCCTATACTAAATTACAAATAGCCCTTAAAAGGGCTTTTTGTGGGGCATTGCCCCAAAGTAATCAGCTCTTTTACCTGTAAAAAAAATATAATACCCCCCCAACATTAAAACCCACCACCCACACACCCAACCCTACTCTAAAACCCACCCAATCCCACCTTAATAAAAGCATACCGCACACAAATACCAGTGCTGCTTTGACGTGCTCATGCACGATTTCCCCATAGACATCAATGGGGAGAACTGGCTAAAAAAAAGCCTAACACCTGCAATTACGGAGCGTAAAGCTCCGTAAGGCAGTCCCATTGATGTATATGGTGAAAGAAAATGGGATTGAGCTTGCATTCTATTGGCTGTTCCAATCAGCCAATAAAATGCTAGCTCAATCCTATTGGCTGATTGGATCAGCCTATAGGATTGAAGCTCAATCCTATTGTCTGATTGCATCAGCCAATAGGATTTTTTACCCTTTAATTCCGATTGGCAGATAGAATTCTATCAGCCAATCGGAATTCAAGGGACGCCATCTTGGATGACGTCCCTTAAAGGGAACCTTCAGTGTACGGCTGGGACCATATGAAGAGGATGCTCCATGCCGGATGTCTTGAAGATGGAGCCGCTCCGCGTCGGAAGGATGAAGATAGAAGATACCATCTGGATGAAGACTTCTGCCAGCCTGGAGGACGACTTCTTGCCGCTTGGATGAAGACTTCTCCTGGCTGGATGAAGATGGATGTCCAGTCTTCCAAAACTGTAAGAGGATCTTCGGGGGTTAGTGTTAGGTTTTATTAAGGGTTTATTGGGTGGGTTTTTTTTTTAGCTTAGGGTTTGGGCAATGTAAAATAGATAAATGCCCTTTTAAGGGCAATGCCCACCCAAATGCCCCTTTCAGGGCAATGGGGAGCTTAGGTTTATTTAGATAGGATTTTATTTGGGGGGTTGGTTGTGTGGGTGGTGGGCTTTACTGTTGGGCGGGGTTGTTTGTATTTTTTACAGGTAAAAGAGCTGAATTCTTTGGGACAATGCCCCGCAAAAGGCCCTTTTAAGGGCTATTGGCAGTTTAGTTTAGACTAGGGGTTTTATTATTTGAGGGGGGGGGGGTTATTTTGATAGGGCTATTAGATTAGGTGTAATTAGTTTAAATATTTGATCATTTCTTTTTTATTTTCTGTAACTTAGTGTTTGTTTTTTTTTGTAATTTAGTTAATTGTATTTCATTAATGTAATTTATTTAATTTTAGTGTAATGTTAGGTTTAACTGTAAGACAGGTTCTATTTCACAGGTAAGTTTGCATTTATTTTAACTAGGTAGTTAGTAAATAGTTACTTATTTACTAACTAATCAACCTGGTTAAAATAAATACAAACTTAACTTAATAAAAATAAAACCTAAGCTAGATACAATATAACTATTAGTTATATTGTAGCTAGCTTAGGTTTTATTTTACAGGTAAGTATGTATTTAGTTTTAAATAGGAATAATTTAGGTATTAATTGTAATTTTTATTTGGAATTATTTAGGTTAAAGTTAGTGGGTGTTAGGGTTTGGTTACGTTAGGGTTAGATTTAGGGTTAGGCTTAGGGGTTAATAACTTTATTATAGTGGCGGCGACATTGGGGCAGCAGATTAGGGGTTAATAAGTGTGGTTAGGTGGTGGTGATTTTGGGGGCAGCAGATTAGGGGTTAATAACAGTAATGTAGGTTGTGCCGATGTTAGGGACAGCAGATTAGGGGTTAATAAGTGTATGTAGGTGGCAACGACATTGGGGCAGCAGATTAGGTGTTAATAATATTTAACTATTGTTTGCGATACAGGAGTACGGCGGTTTAGGGGTTAATATGTTTATTATAGTGGCGGCGATGTCCGGAGCGGCAGATTAGGGGTTAATAACTGTATTTTAGTGTTTGCGATGTGGGTGGGCCTCGGTTTAGGGGTTATTAGGTAGTTTATGGGTGTTAGTGTACTTTGTAACACTTTAGTTATGAGTTTTATGGTACAGCTTTGTAACGTAAAACTCATAACTACTGACTTTCAGGTGACGGTACAGATCTTGTAGTTATAGGCTGTACCGCTCACTTTTTGGCCAGACAGGCAAACTCGTAATACCGGCTCTATGGAAGTCCCATTGAAAAAAGACTTTTTGAAAGGTGCGGTAGCTACGTTGTGTGTCGGACAAAAAAGTGTGCGGTACAGCTGTACCTACAAGACTCGTAATAGCAGCGGTAGTGAAAAAGCAGCGTTATGAAGATTTTTCACTCATAACGCAAAACTCGTAATCTAGTCGAATATGTTTAAAAACA